>NC_138772.1:345940669-346473085 GCF_965119305.1 Pelophylax lessonae
CAAAAAATACATTACGACTTTGACGTATAATATCGGAGTTATGGCTGTCATATTCATTTTTCCCTAAGACGCTGGTCTTTCTAATAAAAGTGATCTGAGCAGCAGATTTGCCGTAGCTTCCAGTGGCTCCTGGGCTTACCTGGCTGATCAGTACCTCCGGGAACCGACTAGGCGCTGGTGACCATTGTTCACATGAGGCATCCACTCATCTCTTTAGCCTAGGAGGACCAGAGTGAGGTCATGACGCCACTTCCAGTTCCAGAAAGTTTTTGATCTTTGGTTTTAAAAGTAGAGGAGAGATTTTGGGTCCTGTAGACCCCAGATTTCTCCATAAGAGGATCTTTCATGCTGTATTGTTCTCACGGGAAATGTTTAAATTTCCTGCAATGGTAATAAAAGTGATCAAACATTTAAAATAAAAATAAAAAAAAATGTAATGAAATAAATAAAATAAAAAATGTTAGAACACTCCTGTCCCCCCCGTACTTACACACAGTGGTGAACGAATACGTACACATGTGAGTTATCACTGCGAACATCAGAGTGAGAGCAATAATTCTAACACTATAACTCCTCCGTAACTCTAAATTGGTAACCTGTAGAATTGTTTAAAGCATCGTCTTTGGAGATCTATACAGGTACATATAGGTGGTCCTAGCAACCAATATCACCTGCTGGGTAACTTGAAAAGATAACTCTGGCAGCTACCGCTGTCTATTCATCGCCGGTGTGCAAACTGCATGCTACAGCCCCATACCTCCCAAGTTTTGAACTTCAGAATGAGGGACACTTGAGAGAGGAAGTGAACTGTGGTGCCTAGTGTGGCAAAATGGGTGTGGCCAAATGCTAAAAAAAACACGCTTCAGAGTGCAAAGTTCAGGAATGTGTTGTACAGAGTGCAGGGTTCAGGAATGCTTTGCAAAGGGTGCAAGGTTCAGTAATGCGTTACATACAGAGTGCAAGGTTCAGGAGTGTGTTTCGTACAGGGTGCAAGGTTCTGGAGTACGTTTCATACAGGGTGCAAGGTTCAGGAGTGCGTTTCGTACAGGGTGCAAGGTTCAGGAGTGCGTTGTACAGAGTGCAAAGTTCAGGAATGCGTTTCGTACAGGCTGCAAGGTTCAGGAGTGCTTTTCGTACAGGGTGCAAAGTTCAGGAGTGTGTTTTGTACCGGGTACAAGACAGTGTTAATTTCGTCGACTAAAACCGACTAAAACGTTTTAGTCGACTAACACAATTCAGATGACTAAAATACGACTAAAACTAAAATGGCATTTTAGTCTTAAGACTAAAAAACGACTAAAACTAAAATGGCATTTTAGTCAAAAGACTATAACTAAAACTAAATAGAAATTTGCTGCCAAAAATTAACACTGGTGCATGCTCAAAGCATAAATAATAACATATTAGATTTTTCACTCCAGGACCAGCAGTAGTATATAATGAGTTTGGAAATTGTAGAGAAATGCTTAAATAATGCATTACAAATTACAATTGAACTACACCCATTCGATTATAGATGACTAAAATGAGTTTTAGTCGACTAAAATGTAGGGCGTTTTAGTCGACTAAAATATACTGGAGTTTTAGTCGACTAAATACGACTAAAACTAAAACACTTGCAGAAGACTAAAATGGGACTAAAGCTAAAATGCCATTTTAGTCCTAAGACTAAGACTAAAACTAAATTGAAATTTGCTGCCAAAATTAACACTGGTACAAGATTCTGGAGTGGATTTCGTACAGGGTGCGGGGTTCTGGAGTGAGCTGTACAGAGTGCAAGGATCAGGAATGCTTTGCACAGGGTGCAAGGTTCAGAAATGTGTTGTACAGAGTGCAGGGTTCAGGAGTACGTTGTACAGAGTGCAAGGTTCAGGAATTAGTTAAACTGCAAAGACACTAATTAGTTAAATATAGCACACTTATCCTAAAATCTTGATTAGCTGCATACAGGAGCTGAGGGAAGAATGGCAGCATCAGATAGAACCTAAATGAGTGCAGCCTACTGCACGACATGCAGCATTGTAACATCTATACAGCACAGCCAGTGATTGGTGGCCAAGCGGCCGCAATGAGAGTGACTGGAGCTGTCAAGTTGAAGCACTGATGTTGGGGGTGAGCGGTGCTGATATGTTGGGCTCCGCCCCTTTCTCCAGTGCATGGACAAACAGACGCTGGCCGGGGAGGAAGGTGGCAGGACCAATTGTAACTGCAGTATGTGCATCCACAGTGGTGTATAATAAACCTGAATTATACATCGCTGTGGATGCACATACAGCAGTTACAATTGGTCCCGCCCCCTGCCACCTTCCTCCTCAGCCAGCGGCTCATTGCGGCTGCCCCAGGTTGCCACCAATCACTGAATGCGCTGTATAAATGTTACCCTGCTGACTGGTATGTAGCCCCAAGTTCCCCAAGCAACCCAAGGCCTTGGAACTCGGGGCTAATAATTTTAAATAAGCAATTGGAGACCCACTGCCCACAGCTAACATGCAGTATTTTGACCCAAATAAAGCCCTGACAGCTTGATTGAAATTTTCTTCTGGCTTCTACCCCAGCATGTACCACTGCAAGAAGCTACTAGTAGGAGCCAGAATGAACATAAAGACTCAATAGCACAAAATGTACTACCATCTCAGAACTATGGCCCTGCCAGTGGCAGTGACACCCAGTGGCAGCAGAAAAGTACTGCAGCAATTTTAGAACATAGGGAAGAAGCCAAATGAGAAGCTGCAAATTGTCCCCATTTAATTACTACCCAGTAAAAAGTAAAATAAATAGTACGTTTACTAGACAGCCCTGCAGGGTGGCTACATATACTATAGATATATGCAAAATATGCAGACATAGATGTATAGATATGTATGCATTTATATTGTTTATACACTGATCAGCCATAACTTTATGACCACTGACATGTTAAGTAAAGAACATTCATTATGTCCTTACAATGACATCTGAAAGTTGGTAGGATATATTAGGCAGCAAGAAAACATGCTTTCCCCAAAGTTGATTTGTTGAAAGCAGAGCTGCAGACCAGTAAGGGTGCCCATGTTGACCCATGTCCACAGCCAAAATAATCTACAATGGGCACAAGAGCATCTTAACTGGACAACAGAGCAATGGAAGGAGGTGGCCTTGTCGGATGAATCACTTTTTTTTTTTTTACATCGCATGGAAAGCTGCCTGCATGTGTGTTGCTTATCTGTGAAAAAGATAGCACCAGGATGCAGTGTGGGAAAATGACAAGCCTGTGGGGCAGTGTGATGCTTTGGGCAATGTTCTGCTTGGAAACCTTTGGTCCTTCCATTCAAGTGAATGGTACTTTTTTATACGTCATACCTACCTAAACATTGTTGCTGACCAAGTATACCCTCTCCCAATTCTCCATATCTCACTCCAATCGAGCATCTATGGGATGTACTGAAAAAAAAGTTCAATCCATGGAGGACCCACCCCAAAAGTTACAGGATTTACATGTTTTGCTACTGACAGTCTGGTGACAGATTCCGCAGCATACCTTCAAAGGTCTAGTGGCATAAAGTTATGGCTGATTGGTTGGTGTGTGTGTGTGTGTGTGTGTGTGTATATATATATATATATATATATATATATAGTGCTCAGCATAAATGAGTACAGATATGTCAGAAAACCATTACATTCCTTTCAGAATCAACATTTTCTATGGGACACTATACTACAAAATACTCCCAGAAATGTAGGCCATTGCAACCAGGATTTGTTAATTTGCGCACACAAAAAAGTATTTTTCCTAACAAATTCATTCAAGACCATGTTGCAAAAATGAATACACCACAAAGAAAGTCTTCAGAGCAAAGCTAAATTTTAAACAACAAAATCCTAATAAACAAGAGTTCAACTTCAGGTGTGTTTAATTACCGTATTCATTAAACAGGCGCCCAGCAGACAGTTGATTATAAAAGGGCGTTACTTAGCAAAGAAAACCCCTTCCTATTTCATGCTGTCAGCAATGGCACCACATGGAAGAGAAATGTCACAAAGCCTGAGAAAGAAAATAATTTCTTTACACAAGAAGGGTGAAGGCTACAAGAAGATCAGCAAAGCTTTTGGCTTCTTTCACACGGCCGCTCCGCTGCTTTAGTCCGCTGCGGGACTTTTTTTTTTTTTTTTTCACGGAGCGGATGACATTTGTGTCATCCACTCCGTGTGTCCGCATATCATCCCATCCGTTTGCGGATGATATGCGGACATAATGTAAGTATATGGCATTCCTGATGTCAGCGGATGATACCGCTGACATCCGATTTTCCTTCCTTTCCGTTTTTTACACGGATGAAAAAATAGGGTTCTGTTCCATTCCAAAAAATGGAACAGAACTGAAAGGAGGAAAATCGGATGTCAGCGGATGGTATTCGGCTGACATCCGCAGTGCCATTCACTTACATAAAAGTCCGCAAATCATCCGCAAAGAAATAGGATGATTTGCGGACACACGGAGTGGCCGTGTGAAAGGACCCTTACTTATCAGTCAGAATACTGTAGCAAAAGTAATACAAAAATGTAACTGCAACCATCTCACAGAGACATCCAGGCCGTCCACGGAAGTTGAAGAAAATCACCATGCAAGTTCACTGCAGTTAGCTAACAAAGTCGATAGCCAAACTGGGGGGATTGTTTCCTGTGACAAAATATGGCGTACACTGCAGAGAAATGGCATGCATGTGTGTCGTCCATGAAGGAAGCCTCTCCTAAAGTTCATGCACAAAAAAGCATGCCTAGAATTTGCCAGGGCCCATGCTGAAAAAGAAGAAGGCTACTGGGACTCTGTACTCTGGAGTGATGGGACCAAGATAAATCTTTTTGGAACTGATGACTTCAAAACTGTATGGCGTTGCAAAGGTGAGGAGTACAAAGAAAAATGCATAGTACCTACAGTGAAACATGGTGGTGGCAGTGTCCTTCTGTGGGGCTGCATGAGTGCTGCTGGTGTTGGGGAGCTGCATTTCATTGAGGGTATAATGAATTTACAGATGTACTGCTCTATATTGAAAGAGAAGATGCTATAATCACTCCGTGCCCATGGTCGTCGTTCACTTTTACAACATGACAATGATCCAAAACACACATCTAAGGCCACTGATGTATTTCTGAAGAAAAACAGAGTGAAAATAATTCAGTGGCCAAGCATGTCTCCTGATCTGAACCCAATCGAACACCTTTGGGGAATTCTGAAGAGACAAGTTGAGCATCCCTCTCCATCTAGCATCCAGGCACTAAAAGAGGTCGTTCTTGAAGAATCGAAATGTTTATTCCATGCCTAGAAGCCTCGGTGCTGTCCTTACAAATCAAGGAGGTCATACAAAATACTAAATGTAGCAGTTTTTGTTGTGAGGTGTATTCATTTTTGTATCAACTAATTTAAGTAAAACTGAATATTTTTTAATCTAAGTTATAATATTAACTATACTTTCATGTAATGTACAGTGCCTTAAAAAAGTATTCATACCCCATCAAATTTTTCATGTTTTGTCATGTTATAACCAAAAATATGAATGCATTTTATTGGGATTATATGTGATAGACCAACACAAAGTGATACATAATTGTGAAGTTGAAGGAAAATGATAAACAGTTTTGAACATTTTTTACAAATAAATATGTGAAAAGTGTGGCGTGCATTTGTATTCAGCCCTCCTTAGTCAATACTTTGTAGAACTACCTTTGGCTGCATTACAGCTGCAACTCTTTTTGGGTATGTCTCTACCAGCTTTGCACATCTAGAGATTGAAATGTTTGCCCACTCTTCTTTGCAAAGTAGCTCAAGCTCTGTCAGATTGGATAGAGGGCTTCTGTTAACAGCAATTTTCAATTCTTACCACAAATTCTCAATTGGAATTAGGTCTGGACTTTGACTGGGCTAATCTAACACATGAATATGCTTTGATCTAAGCCAATCCATTGTAGATCTGGCTGTGTGTTTAAGGTTGCTATCCTGCTGGAAGGTGAACCTCTGCCCCAGTCTCAAGTCTTTACAGACTCCAACAGATTTTCTTCGAAGATTGCCCTGTATTTGGCTCCATCCATCTTCCCATTAACTCTGACCAGCTACTCTGTCCCTGTTTAAGAAAAGCATCCCCACAACATGATGCTGCCACTCTCACGTTTCATGGTGTTTTCAGGGTGATGTGCAATGTTAGTTTTCCACCACACATAGCGTTTTGCATTTAGGCCAAAAAGTTTCAATTGTGGACTAATCTAACTAGAGCACCTTCTTCCTTATGTTTGCTGTGTCCCCCACATGGCTTCTCACAATCAAACAGGACTTCTTATGGCTTTCTTTCAACAATGGCTTTCTTCTTGCCACTTTTCCATAAAGACCAGATTTGTGGAGTGCACGACTAACAGTTGTCCTGTGGACAGATTTTCCCACCTGAGTTGTAGATCTCTCCAGCTCCTCCAGAGTTACCATGGGCCTCTTTGCTGCTTCTCTCATTAATGCTCTACTTACCCGGCCTGTCAGTTTAGGTTGATGGCAATGCCTTGGTAGGTTTGCAGTTGTGCCATTCTCCTTCCATTTTTGGATGATGGATTGAACAGTGCTTCATGAGATGTCCAAAGTTTGGGATATTTTTTTTATAACCAAACCCTGCTTTAAACTTCTCCACAACTCTATCCCTGACCTGTCTGGTGTGTTCTTTGTCCTTCATGATGCAGTTTGTTCACTAAGGTTCTCTAACAAACCTCTGAGTGCTTCACAGAACAGCTGTATTTATACTGAGATTCAATTATACACATGTGGACTCTATTTACTGATTAGGTGACTTCTGAAAGCAATTGGTTCCACTAGATTTTAGTTAGGGGTAGCAGAGTAAAAGGGGCTGAATACAAATGCACGGCACACTTTTCAGATATTAATTTGTAAAAAATTTTGAAAACCATTTATCATTTTTCTTCCATTTCACAATTATGTGCCACTTTGTGTTGGTCTATCTCATAAAATCCCAATAAAATTATTTACGTTTTTGGGCAAAGCCTAACCCCTGAAAACCAACCCCACACCATAATCCCTCCTCCACCAAATGATTTGAACCAGTGCACAAAGTAAGGTCCATAAATACATGGATGAGCGAGACTGAGGCGGAGGAACTTGACTGGCCTGCGCAAAGTCCTGACCTCAACCCAATAGAACACCTTTGGGATAATTTAGAGCACCTGACCTCACAAATGTGCTTCTGGAAGAATGGTCAAACATTACAAAGACACACTCCTTGTGGACAGCCTTTCTAGAAGAGTTGAAGCTGGTTTAGCTGCAAAGGGAGGGCAACCTCAATATTGAACCCTACGGACTAAGACTGGGATGCCATTAAAGTTCATGTGCATGTAAAGGCAGGTGTCCCAATACTTTTGACAATATAGTGTATGTATATAGAGCTTACACTCAAAGAGTAGTCACTGTATGTCTTGGGTCCTCTGTTCCTGTGCCCACAACTCTGCAAATAGCACCACATAGCACCACACACTCTGACACACCTGGCTGGGTGGGGAATAATTATTGTAGATGTATATGCAGCCAAAGAGGTATGAAACAGCAGTAATAACTATAGCAAGGGATATATTACAAATAGGCTAACAGCAGAAGGAAACATGCTGTAAAAACAACAATGGTTGTAGACAACCATTTCCCCTAAACCATACACTGGGGCAATCCTAGTTAGGGATATTTATGCTACTTTAACAGTTCAGCAGTCTGTAAAACACTGTCTTCTGCTGGCCAGTTCGTTGGGGCCCAACTGTTTTGTTGGGGCACTCAGGATAATTTCCCTTTAGGCACTGATAAAGTCACTGCTTTTGTAATACTCAAAGGCAACACTGTCCCTCTTTTGTCAGTGTGTATTGTGGATTTGGCCAGCAGCCTCTCACCAGCTTCTTGTGTTAGCATGTTCTCTCAATCTGTATACTGGGTGAAACACAGATGGTCTGTGTCTGCAGCTTTATTCCTCTTTGATCAGGCAGCAAGCTCTATCAGCATCTGTGGCAATCTCCAATGTCCCAGAATGTGTGTCATTGTAATGTTCCGGTACCTCTGGTACCCTTGTTTCCATATTTCTCCTCTCTTAATTGCGTCCTATCTTGTATAACAAAGGACGCATATACCTTTAAGACCGGATAACATCACTGCCGAGCGCCGCTATGAGCGGCTATTTCAATCGCCGGTTTGCTCTCACTCATCGCTCGTTCAACCGCCATGGTTGGAGCGTCCCGCTCTCTGAAGTCAGCATACCAGTTCGACATGTTCCTGTATCTCGCTACCTGAACCTGTTTTCGGATCCTGTGTCTCGCCACCCGATCACCCCTGGCATGCTGTCTTCACCTTCACCCACATGTTCATCGCACCTACGCCTGAGAAGTCGGAGCTGCTGACATACCTACCTTGCTGAACTGAAGCCGGAAACCTCGCTGGTGATCCGTATCTCGCTACGGGATCACCCCTCTCCAATGGACACTGTTATTCCTAACCTATCTAAGTGATAAGTACCCCGCAGGGGATTATTACTAACCAATCTCCTACTGTCATCTACTGCAATTACCAAGACTATCTGTATCTATCTATTCACTATCATCTGCATAAGACTGTTAGCTCTTGGGACTACCTTGAACTATCCTTGCACTAGGTTACTCTGTCTAAAGTATACTCCATCTGTGTCCTCTTACCATCTGCACTATACTTGACATCAGAACCTATCTGCTTTACCATCACCTGCAACTCTCCTAATACTACTTCTAGTGCTCACCATACAATAGCCTGTCTCTCATCTATATATCCTCATATACTCTATCCCTCCATTAAACATCTATTAATATATATATAGTATATAACAGGCTGTACACGGTGATGAAGTCCTGAGAGTTGGATATGTTGTTCAACAGATTCTCTACAAGGCTACTGAGTGTAATAATTCTGCAGCTGTAAATCCATCCACAAACAAAAACGCATGAACGTTACAGATTGAACGAGCCTTTAAAAAAAATATGGATTCAGCAGAATTATCCACTCATGTACTACAATTAAAACAGCAAGTAGATGCATTGATCCATGCGCTTACAGAGGTAAAAAATGACAATCAAACCTTGAGACAGCAGCTTGGCCATCTCACAAAGCCTCCTGCTGCTCAGCCCCGTGAGCCTAAGATAAACCCTCCTATAGTGTTTTCTGGTGATCGGAGCAAATTCCGTGAATTTAAAAACGCATGTCAATTGTTTTTTTTGTTAAAACCTCTAACCTACACCACTGACCAAATTAAGGTTTGTACCATCATCTCCTATTTAACGGGTGAACCCCGGGCCTGGGCAGATGCTCTCTTCGAAAAGGATGATCCACTCCTTAATTCTTATCCCTTATTTCTAGCACAACTTGCTACTTTATATGAAGACCCCAACGAGCAGAGTACCGCTGACACCCAGTTACGGGCCTTAAAACAAGGAAGGAGACCTGTTGAAGATTTCGTGGCGAATTTTAAAAGATGGTCCCCTGATTCAGGGTGGAACGACACATCTTTGCGAACGCAGTTTAGACTCGGCCTATCTGAGGCTGTTAAAGACGAGCTCGCCCGAGCGGATTTACCTGGCACTCTAGAGGGACTGATCCAGACCAGTATCAATATTGACAGACGACTACGAGAAAGAAAGGCTGAGAAGATGGGCTCACCATTTTCCAGTCCTTCTCGGATGTTGCCTGCTGACCCTACTCCTATGGAAGTAGGAATGATACGTCCACCTCTGACCCTTTCTGAACGTGCCAGGAGGAAAACCGAACATCTTTGCATGTACTGCGCATCCCCGAATCATTTGGTAAACGACTGTCCTCTTGTCCGCAGAAAAGAGGGTGAGTGTTCAAATGTCTTGCTAGGGGGACTCACAACTTCCTTTTCTAATCCTTATCTTTTTGTTCAATTAACATTGCAGTGGGACCAAACTAGGATCACCACCAAGGCTATGATTGACACAGGATCTTGTGGAAACTACATTGACATTTGTTTTGTCTCCCTTAATAAAATACCTATTGTTTCAAAACCCAAACCTGTCTCCGTTAGTTTTATTAACGGTACCCCTTTATCCTCTGGTCCTATCACCAGTCAGACACAGGCACTTCTTGTAACTGCTGACGAGTCTCATGTGGAGACCACCACCTTTGATGTATTAACTTCGCCACATTTTCCAATCATTTTGGGACTTCCCTGGTTACACATACATCAACCAATCATCGATTGGAAAACAAGAACGTTAGCCTTCTCTTCTCACTATTGCGAGACGACGTGTAACCTCCCCACACATGATAGGATCCTGTCTGTACTGCCAGATGACATTATTCCTAAGTGTTATCAAGATTTATCGGAGGTTTTCCTTGAGAAAAACGCTCAAATGCTACCTCCTCATAGGGACTATGATTGTTGTATCGATCTGCTCCCTAATAGCAAGTTGCCTTACGGACATGTATATCCTCTCTCACAGGATGAACTCTCTCACCTTAAGGAGTATCTGGATGAAAACTTGGCAAAAGGATTCATCCGACCTTCTACTTCCTCCACTGCTGCTGGGCTCTTCTTTGTCCGCAATAAGGACTCTAGCCTTAGGCCTATCATTGATTTCAGACAATTAAATGCCATCACAATAAATGATCGTTATCCTTTACCTCTTATTCCTGAACTTATCGAACAGGTGCGTGGGGCTTCTTTCTTTTCAAAATTGGACCTAAAAGGGGCATACAATTTAATTCGAATCCGTAAAGGGGATGAATGGAAGACGGCATTCAGAACCAGATACGGACTGTTCGAGTACCTTGTAATGCCATTTGGGCTATGTAATGCCCCCGCAGCCTTCCAACGGTTTATAAACTAGATATTCCGAGACTTGCTTGATGTTTGTGTGGTAGTATATTTGGACGATATACTTATCTATTCTCATTCCTTACCTGAGCACATAAAACATGTGAGACTTGTGTTGTCAAGACTACTTGCACACAACTTATATGTTAAATCAAAGAAATGTTTGTTTCATAAAGACGAGGTACTATTCCTAGGATATATTATATCTAAAAGTGGAATCAAAATGGACATGAGCAAAATATCCTGCATTCTGGATTGGCCTGTGCCAACCACCCGCAAAGCATTACAAAGGTTCCTAGGATTCTCTAATTACTATAGGAAATTCATTAAAAACTTCTCTGCGATTGTGAAACCTCTCACACAACTTACAAGCACGAAGAGACCATTTAATTGGACAATAGAAGCAAATGGAGCATTCTCTCTGCTGAAATCAAACTTTACTACTGCCCCCATACTATGCCATCCAGACCCATCCCTTCAATACATCTTGGAGGTAGATGCGTCTAATATGGCAGTAGGAGCAGTTCTCTCACAACGACCAACAAACACCTCACCTCTTCACCCAGTTGCTTTCTTTTCAAAGTCATTAAGTAGCCCCGAGGTGAACTACCCAGTAGGTGAGAAGGAGTTATTAGCAATAAAACTGGCATTAGAGAATTGGAGACATCTACTTGAGGGCACTCAATTGCCAATTCTGATATATACTGATCACAAAAACCTCCAATACCTTCAGACTAATAGAACTCTTTCCCACCGGCAGGTACGGTGGTCGTTATTCTTTCTGAGATTTAATTTTTTAGTAACTTACACGCCCGCAGACAAAAATAAAAAAGCGGATGCACTCTCACGACTAGCCGAGAAAGATTGCACTGAGGTTCCCTCAGTTCCTATAATACCACTTGAACGTATTATCGGAGTCGTTCACTCACTGAAGGAAGAGATTTTGCACAGCATAGGGTTGGATTCACCTCCACCACAACTAACTACTGACGCAGAAGGCTTCCTCTACTACAATGATAAATTATACATACCCCCTACTATGCGAACCAAGATCTTAGAATTGTCGCATGATGTACCTATGGCAGGACATATGGGTATGACTAAAACTCTCAATCTACTCACTAGGCAATTTTGGTGGCCAGACATGAAGACAACCGTAAAAAAGTTTGTTTCATCTTGTGATATCTGTGCAAGGTCTAAAATTGACAACACGAAACCATCAGGATTACTTTGTAGTTTACCGATACCCCAGGTTCCGTGGGAAGTGGTATCCTTAGACTTCATAGTGGAACTACCACCTTCCAAAGGATTCAACACCATCTTGGTATCAGTGGACCATCTGACCAAGATGGCACATTTCACCCCTATCCGAAAACTACCTTCATCCAAACAAACAGCGGAATTACTTGTGAAACATGTCTTTAAGTTACATGGTATTCCAAAAACACTGCTGTCTGACCGTGGTTCACAATTCATCTCAAAGTTTTGGCTAGCTCTATGTCAGATACTGCGAATAGAGCGTAACCTCACTTCTCCCTACCACCCTCAGACCAACGGACAGACAGAGAGAGTTAACCAGTGCATTGAACAGTACCTGCGTTGCTATACTTCGTATCTACAGGACGATTGGGCAGATCTCCTCCCACTGGCGGAATTCGCCTATAACAACGCTACTCATAGCACTACTAAGCAAAGTCCGTTTTACCTGAATTATGGGTTTCATCCCACACTCCTTCCTCCACGTATCTTGCCATCAAGTAATCCAGTAGCATCTGATTATCTTGCCCAGATAAAGGATTCCCTGGGATTACTCAACAATACCATATCTCATGCTCATAGCCAACAAAAAAAGTACTACGACCTCCGTAGGAAACCCTCTCCCCAATATGCCATTGGGGATCTTGTTTGGCTTTCTACAAAAAATCTGAGACTAAAGATCCCTAGTAAAAAAGTTGGACCTCTATTTCTGGGACCTTTTCCAATAGAGAAGCTTATTGGAAAAGCTGCAGTACAACTCACATTGCCAGTAGACCTCAAGATACATCCTGTCTTCCATGTGTCTCTACTGAAGCCCCATGTTCCTAACCAAGGAATAAGGCCTACTATCTCACCTCCACCTCCTGTACAAGTGGAAGGTGGAGAAGAATTTGAGATAAAAGAAATTTTGGATTCCCGTTTCAATAGAAGAAGACTCCAGTATCTTGTACGATGGAAGAATTATGGGCCCCAAGATGACATCTGGCTGGATACCTCCGATATACATGCCCCTAGACTGATTCGCAATTTCCACTCTAAATATCCGGAAAAACCAGTTCTAGAGGCCTTCCGGAGCCGGCCTTAAGGGGGGGGGTACTGTAATGTTCCGGTACCTCTGGTACCCTTGTTTCCATATTTCTCCTCTCTTAATTGCGTCCCATCTTGTATAACAAAGGACGCATATACCTTTAAGACCGGATGACATCACTGCCGAGCGCCGCTATGAGCGGCTATTTCAATCGCCGGTTTGCTCTCACTCATCGCTCGTTCAACCGCCATGGTTGGAGCGTCCCGCTCTCTGAAGTCAGCATACCAGTTCGACATGTTCCTGTATCTCGCTACCTGAACCTGTTTTCGGATCCTGTGTCTCGCCACCCGATCACCCCTGGCATGCTGTCTTCACCTTCACCCACATGTTCATCGCACCTACGCCTGAGAAGTCGGAGCTGCTGACATACCTACCTTGCTGAACTGAAGCCGGAAACCTCGCTGGTGATCCGTATCTCGCTACGGGATCACCCCTCTCCAATGGACACTGTTATTCTTAACCTATCTAAGTGATAAGTACCCCGCCGGGGATTCTTACTAACCAATCTCCTACTGTCATCTACTGCAATTACCAAGACTATCTGTATCTATCTATTCACTATCATCTGCATAAGACTGTTAGCTCTTGGGACTACCTTGAACTATCCTTGCACTAGGTTACTCTGTCTAAAGTATACTCCATCTGTGTCCTCTTACCATCTGCACTATACTTGACATCAGAACCTATCTGCTTTACCATCACCTGCAACTCTCCTAATACTACTTCTAGTGCTCACCATACAATAGCCTGTCTCTCATCTATATATCCTCATATACTCTATCCCTCCATTGAACATCTATTAATATATATATAGTATATAACAGGCTGTACACGGTGATGAAGTCCTGAGAGTTGGATATGTTGTTCAACAGATTCTCTACAAGGCTACTGAGTGTAATAATTCTGCAGCTGTAAATCCATCCACAAACAAAAACGCATGAACGTTACAGTCATTGTCCTTCAGGTGAGGTGATGAGCAGTCTATTAGCAGCCTGATGTGCACTCAGTTCTCTTAGAGCAGCCTCCACACTTTTTCTCATGGGCCTGGGAAAATAGCAAGGAAACACCTCTCCTCTTTTCCTTGTTCCTTAGGGGATTTGCACTTTACTCCTTCCAGCTCACCAAAGTTTGCTCAGTCTGTAAGAACTACACCTTCCAGAATCCTTGCTGTCCATATCTGGTGTGTCTTCCTAATGAGTAGATGGTGGGCTGACTGGTTGTACACAGCTCTACAATAAGAGTACCCTCCTGTAACTGTGCCTGTGTAAAAGTCTCCTCTGCTACCAGACACAGAACCCTTTGTCTGTGAGTGCTGCAGAGTGAGCTACATGTGTGTTTGTATATTAACTGGCTTAGAGAAGGAAAACAGACAGTAAGAAGGAATATATTGCATTACATATGTTGCTGTGTGGCGGATGAAGTGAGGGACACAATGCTGGAGAATGGATGAGAGTAAGAATTTCAATTCTACTAAGCAGCATCTGGTTATTACCTAAACTGTGCCTTCTGGCTGACAAATTTCAAGGACTCACCCTTGAAAACACATTAGTCCTTCATTAGCCCTTGAAACGTGTCAGCAGAAAGCACACTTTAGGCAATGACCCGGTGCTGCTTAGCAGAATCAAAAGTTGATGATATCCTCTATCCATTTAGTACAGTGGGACTCACCTTGGATGGATTTTATGCAATATGCTAATTTGTGAAGTAACTTTGTGAGTATAAGATCATTTTATTTTATAAAGGTTTACAGAAGATATGAAAGAAATAGTCCTAAAAATGGGGCTATCTACAGCGCTTGCTAAAATATGAATATAAAACATAAAACATAAATCTGTGCAATAGTATATACATAAATATGTAAATTTACAAATATAAGTGCAAATGTGCAGACTTCTTGTGCCAATCAATTATCCAATATCTATAAATCCATATGTAGATTAATTAATGAAAATCCATTCTGTGTAACAACAATTATATAAATATATATAAAATTATCAAAATATAAATAATTTGATAAGCAAAAAAATCAGTGAAAATTCCTTTTCCTAGGAAATGTGCAAGTGCTCTTTCAAAATGCAAATGGTGACTGGTACAGTGCAGGTGCTTGAAGCCGTCTTCCTGTGCAGTAATTTATAAGATGGGTAACTAACCAAATGTAGTGGGTCTCATATATCTTATAACATTGAGACCAATCACGCTTGTTGGCAAGTTCCCTTGAAGTTCCTCCTGTGCCGATGGTAGTTTTTCTCCTCATCATTCCATAAGGCAGCTCGTGATGTTTAAAAATGGAAAGAAGATAAAAAGGCTCCAGATAGTGTGATAATGTTTTCCAAAGGGGTTTATTCCAAAATTGTGCAAAATAACAGTAATATCAGCAAGATCCAGCAAGGATCCTATTGCATTGATATCCGTGACAAGCGATATGACCATGCAGAGTGGCGAGCGGAGGTAAATCCGGCTTGCGTTCCAATGGGTGTCACGTTGTGCGGTCCACGTGCTGACGCGTTTCGTCACATCCTGTGACGTTCTCAAAGGCTGTGTGAACGTCACCGGATGTGACGAGACGCGTCAGGACATGGACCGCACAACGTGACACCCATTGGAACGCAAGCCGGATTTACCTCCGCTCACCACTCTGCATGGTCATATTGCTTGTCACGGATATCAGTGCAATAGGATCCTTGCTGGATCTTGCTGATATTACTGTTATTTTGCACAATTTTGGAATAAACCCCTTTGGAAAACATTATCACACTATCTGGAGCCTTTTTATCTTCTTTCCATTTTTAAACATCACGAGCTGCCTTATGGAATGATGAGGAGAAACACTACCATCGGCACAGGAGGAACTTAAAGGGAACTTGCCAACAAGCGTGATTGGTCTCAATGTTATAAGATATATGAGACCCACTACATTTGGTAAGTTACCCATCTTATAAATTACTGCACGGGAAGACGGCTTCAAGCACCTGCACTGTACCAGTCACCATTTGCATTTTGAAAGAGCACTTGCACATTTCCTAGGAAAAGGAATTTTCACTGATTTTTTTGCTTATCAAATTATTTATATTTTGATAAATTTATATATATATATTTACATATATATATATATATATATACGGTAATTGTTGTTACACAGAATGGATTTTCATTAATTAATCTACATATGGATTTATAGATATTGGATAATTGATTGGCACAAGTAGTCTGCACATTTGCACTTATATTTGTAAATTTACATATTTATGCATATACTATTGCACAGATTTATGTTTTATGTTTTATATTCATATTTTAGCAAGCGCTGTAGATAGCCCTATTTTTAGGACTATTTCTTTCATTTTTACCATTTTATACTACTGCTGCTGCTACATTTTATAATTTTACAAATTTTTCACTAATTTAAAGGTAATTTATATATTTATATTCAATAACATTAACTCCTAGGCGCGGGGAGTACACTTTTTTTCTGAAAGAGGTACTTGTCTTCATAATTCATTACAGAAGATATGGCAAAAAGGTTGGTGCATTTTCTGTTTGCTAGATAATGTTTTGTGAAGGTCCACAATCTGGAGAGGGCTGCAAGGTAGATATGATTGTCTAATGCAAGGAAAAGATTTGAATAGATAGTAGGTAACCACTTGCCGACCACCCGCCGCAGTTTTACTGCAGCAGGCTGGCTCGACTGCGCAAAACGACGTAGCTCTACGTCAGTCGCATGCGTGGTGCTGGGGGGCGAGCGCTGGTTAATGGAAACTGGTCCAGAACTGGTTAATGGAAATCTCTTTGCCTCGGTATTGTATCTTTCTATCGTTCTATTGTATCTTTCTATCGCTGGAGCACTGACAGATTGTACTTTTTAGTATATTTCACAGGATTTACAATAGTAAACAGCCACACCCTAACCTATGATTGATTTCAGTTTATGTGTCTGTACCCATAAGAAAAAAATGACACCTTTTCAGCAGCTGTGGTTTTTGGTGACTTCTTTTAGAACCTGTTGAATTATACACATTTACCCTGCAATGTAATAAGAAACTTCTGCCTTGTGCAAAATGACACAGCTTGTGTTTTCTTACTCCAAGGACTGAACAGAACTGACAAGGCCCAAAAGTGGTAGAGCAGTAATTTATTGTATATTGCGATAACATTTACAGTATATTGCTTTAATATTTATTCAATCTCTGCATACTAACCATTAATATTTAAGATAAATATAAACTTATAAAGATATATTTGTGTAGTTTTTAGCTTTAAAATGTTATTTTACATTTTCGTCATTTTTTAAATGTATTTTTATTTTTTTTATGAAAAACCATCAAATAACAATAAATACATAGACACTTTGCATGTAAAGGTTTTATTAAAAGTTTTTTTTTTTTTTAATAAACAATTTTCTCAAAAGTTGAACTTCCACTTTAAGCTCTCCCGACCCCTGACATGTCACATTTGGCATGTCATTTTTTTTGGGGGGAGTCAGTTCCTAGCTTTGACAGGTACCCGCTCCCACTTCCGCTCGGGCTGCCTAGGTGGCTCGAGCAGAAGTTCTCCTCTCCCTCTCCCTCCCTGAAATCTTCTGGGACACATCACAGGTCCCAGAAGATTGCCCATCCACTCAGGACGTGTAGCACGACTCGCGCATGCGTAGTGCATACCCAGCTGTGAAGCCGAAAGCTGTTACAGCCGGGTGCTCACAGTAGTGACGCCAGCGCCACAGGCAGAAGTGGGAGAGAAACGAGGCTCCCGCAAGCCGCATCGCTGGACCGTGGGACAGGTAGGTGTGTTTATTAAAAGTCAGCGGCTATACTTTTTGTAGCTGCTGACTTTTAATAAACACAACAATCAGTGGAACTCCACTTTAAGCAGAAAATATGTTGGGCCTAGGGGTTAATTTTACAGAAAAATTGTAACAAGTTGTTGCCCTTTTTTAGGCAAGAGAAATGGCCCTCCCCAACAGGATATTGCTCTAAACCTGTAGGTAAATAAGAGAACCTGAACCTTCGCTAAGTGAAAGAGTTGGTTTTATAATAAAGTTAAGAGTGCCTCCACCCAGGGCAGGGCCCCTGTAAACAGAGGGAATTCCCTTTCTGGGAAATGAACCAGTGATCTAATCAAAGTAATTGGGACCAGAGAAACTACTGCAACCAGCACATAACATTAACCATAGGTACAAAATAGTACAAGCTTTATATAAGGAAAGATTCATAATAGTACATACATCCAATGTACAAACAGGTACAGTATCATCAGCAAAGGTGAACCCAATGTTGCAGTGCTGCTTAAAAAAATACATATAAATAGTGCAATAAATATGTAAACTTGTGCCAATGTGCAAACAAGTGCAAGATATACGTGCAAATTTCGCAAAATCACGTAATAAATACTTCAAAAAATATCAAATTCATATAAATCATTTTAGTCCATATAAAGTCCATCAAAGTGCAGATAAGGTGCTCCTGTGCTTACTGTGTGCACAAATGGGGATGATCCCCTTGTGGTTTTCTACTTACCACAATGCGCTCGGTAGAAAGCATGGAATGATATTTTTTGAAGTATTTATTACGTGATTTTGCGAAATTTGCACTTATATCTTGCACTTGTTTGCACATTGGCACAAGTTTATATATTTATTGCATTATTTATTTGTATTGTTTTAAGCAGCGCTGCAACATTGGGTTCACATTATTTTAAAGAGCACTAGCACTTTAACTTGCAGCCAGCAGCTTATGATTGCACAGACACTTTTCTAAATTATTTATTTATTTATTTGCACATAAGCGCAAGGTTTTACCAATATACATCATCAGCAAAGGGCCTGATAGGAGTTCTGATGGAATTGAACACATATACTTGAGTATATATAGTTATTAATTTAGATACCTCCAGATAAATGTTGCAGCAAAGTCCATTTGCAGGGGGCCACTAAGGATGATCGTTATGCAGCATTCATCTTGGTGATGGAGATCTGAAGAAAAGATCTGCAGTGATGGGAAGACCCTCCAGCTATTGTTCAATCAACCAGGAACACAGCTTCTCACATGCAGAAAACGTGATGTGGCTTTTGAACTCAGAGTCAGCCTGTCTACTCTGCACAATAGTCCCTAGTAATAATCAAAACAATTTTCTAGAAATATGGAACTATACATTGAGGGGAAAAAAGTATTTGATCCCCTGCTGATTTTGTACATTTGCCCACTGACAAAGAAATGATCAGTCTACAATTTTAATGGTAGATTTATTTTAACAGTCAGAGGCAAAATAATAACAAAAATATCCAGAAAAACACTTAAAAAAGTTATAAATTGGTTTGCATTTTAATGAGTGAAATAAGTATTTGATCCCCTATCAATCAGCAAGATTTCTGGCTCCCAGGTGTCTTCTATACAGGTAACAAGCTGAGATTAGACGCTCTTTTAAAGGGAGTACTCCTAATCACAGCTTGTTACCAGTATAAAAGACACCTGTCCACAGAAGCAATCATTTAATCAGATTCCAATCTCTCCACCATGGCTTTCACTGTTAAAAAAAAAAACTATCATTAAAATTATAGACTGATCATTTTTTTGTCAGTGGGCAAACGTACAAAATCAGCAGGGGATCAAATACTTTTTCCCTCACTGTAAAGCTGCCTAATAGTGCAATACACAAGCCATACTGTTAAAAAGTGTAACCATTTATTATATAATCAAAAATATGGCAAATTATATCTTACTTAACATTGCTCCTGAAAACGTCCACTTGTAGATGAAATGCGCGTTGAGTGGGGTCAGCAGCCTGTGACATAATTATGCCTGCCAGTGACAACGGGGAGGTGTTAGATGCCTTATATACCCTGTGATTTTTGTGACTATAATGTATATATAATAAAAGGTAAGGTTTTAGCGATACCTCTCTATTTTCTCCTATTGTTCTCTTCCTACTATCCCTGGGGAAAAGCTGGGCATTCTTGCAAATTTTGGATTAATTGGACATGTTTGTAAAGTGACAGTGGACCCTGGGAGTGATCTTACATATGTGTTAAAGCACCTTTGATCTCTTTTTGCTTAGAGATCCTGGTAATCCAGTAAGGAGGTGGCACTTCTGGCCATTTGATGACCTGGGAGCACTCTATGTGTATGTCATAGCACATAGCATTCATATTTTCAGTGAATTGTCCTTTTTGGACAATAATTGGAAACTGAGAGTGGACTTTTTATGTTTATTCATTTTTTTACCTTTCACTTTTATTTTTATGTGTTACTATTTATGAATGTTTGGTCACACTGTATAGTTTAATCATTTTCAAGGTGGAATTTCACATTGGTTTCTTGTCAAGCAAGATGTTTTCACATATATTAATAGGTGATGATATATTGTCTTTTGTAACTGTAGGTACAGTAATATAGGAGTTTGTACACCTTTTTTTAAAAAAATGATGCCGAACACTTGTATTTTGTGTATACAGACATGAAACATAAAAAGTAATACATGAAGATTCTTTGAATATGTTTACACAATATATTGTTATTGATATCCCTCTACTTAACATAACTTGATTGCTTGGTGTAAAATAGAGTCTGGTGAGGGGGGGGGGGTGTAATATCATGATATCATATGATAAATCACTACACATTACGTGGGTCTCCAGCCCCACTTCTTACGTTTCTGTGAAAACTGTAAGTGGCAATTAATTTACATCCAAAAAATAGAGTAAATATACAGTATATGTAAATAATTATCCAAGATTGGAATCAGAGCCTAAGGACCACCATCCACATCTAGCCTTACCTTGGGAGGAGGACCAATTAAAAAAACAAAAAAACTAAAGAAAACTACATTATATGTAAATATAATATGAATTGATCATGAGTTTGAATAAAGTGATGTTTCCAAACCATTATATATTACCTACCAACTAACACATGCAACCAGAAGCTCAAAAACCTATTTACCAGATTATGTGGTAATATCTGAGTGCCCTGATGATGGCCAACTACACATGTGCAGGAGTGATCTCATTCCCTGCTGGCCATTAAAGAGGCCAGAAGACCCGCACTCATAAGAGGTTGTCGGTGGCAGCGCAAGACCTTTAGACAGGTACATATGGAGACTTTAGTTAGGCTTTAAGGCAGGGGTCTTCAAACTATGGCCCTCCAGTTGTTTGGGAACTGCAATTCCCATCATGCCTAGTCATGTCTATGAATGTCAGAGTTTTACAATGCCTCATGGGATGTGTAGTTCCGCAACAGCTGGAGGGCCGTAGTTTGAGAATCCCTGCTTTAAGGTGTCTCCATTCTGGATGGAAGTGGAAGGAAGACACCTTTGGACAGTAGCGCTATTAGTCTGGGCAGAGGGTAGTGTTTAATGCACTAGTAGATTTAGATGGACCTGATCAACAAATTAAAGCCATCCCCAGCAAACACTATTTTTCTGCAGTTTCAGACAGTTATTGTTTCCTTTGGGATAAAAGTTTTACATGATAAGTAAAAGTTGGCCATTGTAAGCACCTCTGTCACTGGATAGGTCACTGGATAGCTTAGCATGTTAAAGGACATTGAAAAAAAAAACTGGCTGGAGTTACTGGCTGGATCAGCAGATGAAAAAAATAAATACAAATAAGCCTAAAATGAAATCAAATGTGCTACCACATCTAAGAATGTAAGCTGTAAAATTGAACAAGCTGAAGCTGGAAGCTATGGGTTATTACGCACTGCTGCTCTGGATTCTGTCTGCTCCTTTTTTTAAGTAAATTACCACAAATGAATACTTCTTCAAGTGCCCCATAACATTTTCTTACTGCGCTCTCAGTTATATATTTGCCATTGCCTTAACCATGTAGAAATGGTAATGTAGCTCTGATTTAATAGAACTCTTTTGCTTTATTTTATTTGTAATGCACTTGCTCATCTACTCATACATGTTGAAACTAAAAGCAAACTAAAAAAAAAAGTATTGTTTATACTTAGCAGTCTGTTTTTTTCTTTAAGAGTTGAAATATGTATTAATAGCATTGCAAATCCATCATCCAATAAGCCATCTTTGTCTAGCATATACCGTAACCATACTGTTTAAGGTATTAGTCATGACTGTTACACAGCCATCTGTATCATGAGTTTTGTACGTACGTTATATTTTTTCAACAAACGTTATCTGTTAGGAAAAAAAAGTATAATAAATAATGTAGCATATGGATCAAAACTGTATTCTTTTCATACCATATTATTTGATACTAAAATGAGAACATATTCCAGGGCTGCCCGCTGCAGTGTACTCAAATTAATCAGCTAAAAAGGGTAAACTACACTAACATAATTAGAATAGGATTTAGAGGCTACAGACCGTCTTGTACATAGAACAGGAAAATGAGTAAGCCAAAATGGTGGCAGGAAAAATACTAATAAGCGGAAATTAATTTGTACTCCTGTGTTCTAAAATAAGAACATCAATATCATTTACTAGGCTTAAATTATTTTAAAATATAAGAATGTAAATAGGTTACTATGTAAAAAGTCATATATAATAGCATTAACAGTTATGTAAAATGCAATTAACTATTGAGTTTGTTCTATGGACGAAGACTGTTTTTTTTTTTGTTTTTTTTAAATGTAATTCTGATTTTGCATTATGTGTTTGCAGCTCAGCCAAACTTTTTGCAAAGAAAAAAATGAATGACTAATTTGTTTTGTTATTTCTAGGCAATTGTTTGTCCACCATTTAAAGTTCACAGCTTATGGCACATGTAAAAACTGATTTATTGCCCTCATAAGCAGCTACAGAAGAGCGCTCTGTAAATTCAGGGATGCACCGCCTGTGAACAGATCCATAGCTCCTGAATCACAAATTGCACCATGTGTTATTATTCAAATATATCACCATTTAGCTTGATTGCAGCACACGACATGAACTACTGGTACCACCCTACCGCGCCAACACCACTACTTAGTTATCCCAGTGATCTTTCACACCAGAACACTGTGCTGGAAACCTGTGCTCTGTGCGCATTTCCTGCACTGCATTCAAAATGCACTGCAGTTACGATCTGCAGCAGGTGTCATTGTTAAGTTAATGACACCCCAAATGCAGGTTGCATCCCAGTGTGTTTGCCTGCATCGGATCGCATGGTACAAAAGTACCATGCAATCTGGCTGCAGTGCATTTTTTTTGAAGTTGTAGCAAACTACTTTTGGTGTGGTCCAGGCCAATTGCCATTGTTAGTAAACTCTAAATGATCTCAAGGGCATCTTAAACTGACTTTAAGGCTGGGGTCACACTGTGTGCTGAGCCGTTCGCAGCAGGAGGTCCAGTGCGTCCCTGTTAACTGTTTCGGGTTCTAATTCGGTCCCAATTTTTGGCTGAATTTGGACCTGAAACAGACCAGAAGATGCACAGGACCCTTCTGCAAACCGCTCTGCAGCCATCCCAGAGATGTGTGAACTGGCTCCATTAAGAGCTGGTCACGGTCTCCTGAAATGCAATTCGCACAATTGTGAACCCAGCCTAAATGCATGCAGAGGACACCAAACAAAAGCCCAAAGTCTGTCAACACAGACTGTAAGAGCCAGCTATCCATGTCCTTACTGAGGAAATTTTACTGACCTGCTGAACCAAGACCAGAAATTAGAGTATGTGGGTGTCAATGGGACAGGAAAACAAAAAAAAACAATAAATGTCTGACAGATCTTCTACTATTTCCCCACTCTACTATATTTTATCTCTATCCCCTCTCTATCCCTTCAGAGAGATTTTCCATCATTTCCATTTCTGATGACACCCTGTCATCAAGAAAGGAGGTGAAATTTAATCTTTCCAAGAAAGGATAAAGGCAGCAAAAAACAATCTTTCCTAGCTTGTACAAAACTAAACAACATTTTGTTTGGGATTTGGGGTTCTATAGACCCCTATTTCTTTCCCTTGTCCCCATCAACATGCGGGCAAGATGCTTCTCCAGGGGGCCCCCCTGGCAAAGCAGTCTCCACATGCTGAGGGTATGTAACCTGGTATGGCACAGAAGGGGAAAATGTTCCATGTCAGACTATCATCAAGGATAGTTGCCTGGTATAGATTTATCACCCATTTATTTTGAGTCACCCTAAAACTCTTCACCGGACCCTTATCCAGGCATGCAGCCTGGTTGGCCAGGAAGGGGAGTGGCAGCAAGCATGCAGACATCCCCCCCCCCGACAAAAACACACACACACTCCTTAACCACACCAGGCCAAATGTACTCAAGAAAAGGAAAAAACAAAAAAAAAATGACATGAGGGTTCTATTTAAAATCCATGCCAGACTCTGATTCTAGATAAGTGGATGACATTTTGGGGGGAACCCCAACCCAGTATTTTTCGGTCTGGTATATAAGGGGGAAATTACAAAAAAAAGCATGGGGTCCTCCCTATATCATATACCAAACCCTTATTTGAGCATGCAACCAGGCCTATGTCCTCAACATAGGGAAAAGACCTTGGGGGGGGGGGCATTTTATTGGAGATAAGGACCTCTTGCCCACCTCCCTGACATGGTGGAAGTTGGGGTCTGCAGGGGAAAATGATTGGAATCGGAAAGCCCCCTTTCAAAAATAGCTAACCACCTACTTACATGAATGAGTAAGGGGTACATAGTAAATATCCTGAAGTAAAGTAAATATCCATAGTAAAGATCCATACTAAATAAACACACACATACCGTACATAAAGTCTTTTTTTTTTTAAAGTCCCACAATTTCCTAAAAATTATGTCCCACGACGTCCAAAAAATAATGTCCCATGAATTAAATGTGCCATGATGATCATCTGTCTCCGATACTTCATCCCAAAGTACATCTCCCTGGCCAGTTGCTTAGGGTAAACAAAGCTTATGTCATTAACAGAATAGGGTCATGACCCTATTTGATTAATTATATCGCCTGGGATCCCCAGCCAGCAGATGAATGTGAACAAATTGGCCAGGGATCCTGGATAACATCATTGACCAAATGGGTATTTGGTCCCCACCAACATTGGGACAAGGTGCTTTGCCAGGGGGATTGCTTGGCAAAGGTACTGTCCCCATGTTTAGGGCATGTGGACTGGTATAGTTAAAGGTGCTGGCTGCATGCTTACTGGCCCACTTTTGCCTGGCCAGCCAGACTACATGTTCAGATAATGGTCTAGTATGGATTTTGGAAGGAACCTCACGCAGTTTTGTTTTCTTTTGCTTGGGGTACCCCTGAAAATACCAGGCCTTAATCAATAATAAGTGTCTGGTATGAATTTTTGGGAGGACCCCGCACTGTTTTTTGGTGTGCAGGCTCCCCTTTAAAATCCTTAATAGGCCCTTATCTTGGATAAGGGTCTGGTATAGCTGTTAAGGAGAATCCGCCAGCCACTTTGATTACAAACAGAATGAACAGGAAATTTCATTTAGTTGCAAAAGTTTTTTTGTAAACATCACTTTTGCTGTAGTACATCCTACAGGTGTGCCAATTCATATGCAGGTTTAAAGGTATCCCCCAAGCATGTTTTTTTAAAGAAATTGTGTATTTTTAATAAAGCCCTTTAAGCATTTAAAAAATGTGCTTTGTAAAAGCTATTTTTTGCATTGGTACATGTCTCCCATGGCAATTCCCAACTACACATGGGTACATATGGGCACATGGACAGCCAGTAAACCAAACCCAGGCCCGTTTGCTCATCACTATTGGTGAGTACTTGGTCATAGCTATCAATGACAGCCAGTGATTGCACTACTAGAATATGATGGGCTAATGTGTAGCCACTGAAAGCAGGTACTGTTTTTAAAATGGTGCTGGTGCAAAAAACTGTTACTGTGGTGCTGTTTTTAAATGGCAACTGTGAAAAAAAATGAAAGTGAAAGTGGTAAAATATAACATTTTTTAATCTGAAAAATTATTCTACTGAACATTTATCAGACACAGGCTTTAATCCTTTTTCTGCCATCTCAGGGGGAGATCCGGGCTGTAAACAAACTCCTGGGCACTATAGCAGCCAGGAGTTTGTTTATCTTTTCACTCCTAGTTGCTGGCTTTCATGTAGAAGTAAATTCAGCAGCTGTAAAGATGGCCGATTACTTCTACATGTGAAGTAATGTGCCAACCGCTAACTCCCAGCTATGTGTCCAGGGTTCACCTGTCCCTCCTGGCCTCAATGGCAGGTCTCAGGTATGTAATGTAAGTTGATCTCAAATGAGTAGCATGAACCTGGAAATACTCAGCTCTGAATATTCACAGGTTCAGAGTTGTTAAACATCAGCAGCTCCTGGCTGGAGAAAAAGTCTGTGCTTGATCAACTTCAACAGGCGTAGAGGTGACATCTGGGGTTCTGAAAACCCTTGATTTCTCATTGCCACCATGTACATGCACATAAGAATGCAAATGTGCATTGGGTGTGTACTATAAATGCGCCACACATATTAAGTATCATGTGCTTGCAGGAGTGAGAACATTCATTTTAGGACCATCATTCACTGGTAATACTGTTAAATAATGACCTGTAAAGGCTTTAAAAGCATCATCTATACACAATTTTGCATGCAGTCGTTTTTTTATAGTATATAGTTTTATGGGCAAATGTACATTTGGGGCTTGACATATTTGGTATCTGCTTCATCTTTTTTATTTTACCAGAAAAACTACAAATGTTATTGCTTTTGTGTGCAATAAAATAATTTGAGTGTATTCTTTGCTGAAAATATAGATTTGATAAACAGTACCACAAATATTTTGCAACATAAATAAGTGCAACTGCCACCATTATATTCTAAGCCCCCGTTCACACTGGGGCGACGCTACTTCGCACCGCGACCTCCGAGGTCGCGGTGCGAGCAGCGCGCCGCGACCTCGGAGCGGCCGCCACGGACTTCATAACATTGAAGTCTATGGCGGTCGCCTCCTGGTCTCCCCAAAGAAGCTCCGGACCCTTTTTCTGAGTCGGAGCGACTTGTGTCGCTCCTATCAGAACGGGTCCGCAGCTTCCCTATGGGAGGCGACCTGCGGCGACCTGTGAGGCGACCAGGTTGCCTCACAGGTCGCCCCAGTGTGAACGGGGGCTTAAGGGTCTCTGCTTTCAGAAAATATTTATTATTTGTGATTTTAGGTGCTTTTTCATTTAAAAAAAGATGTGCATTTTATTACCTTTGCGCAAAAATGAAAAAAATTGCTCTGGCATTAAAAGGGTGTCCTTGAAAAATTACAAAAAATCAAAATATGCAATTTGAAATCATTTCATATTTGGAACCTGCTTGATTTTATTTACTTTGTATTATTGATGGTTTGTATTTATAGGCAAATAAAGCATGTTTGTAGAGTTCTTTCACACTTAGCGCAGTGGCTGATGTTTTCCCCACTGGATAAAAGTCAGTCACTACTGGAGCAAATAGAGAAAACACTGAAATGCAGCCTAGAGATTTGGTGCAGTGAACTGCGGTAAAATGCAAACGTAGTATTTTACCCCAGTTCACTGAAAGGCACCACATGTCCCTGCACATCAGTGCAGTGCACTGTTGTTTTGCAGACATGAATAAAGTGTTGCGTTTGACACCTAAAATAAAGTTTAAAACAAAAGAAAACAGTTGGTTGCACTACCCCATCCTTGCAGCTCATTCTAAATGGAAACTGTGGTCAAACAAAGAATTTAGCGTGCAGGATGCACAAGCCCTTGCAGTAAGATGATTGTACTAATATTCAAAATATATACTGTAGCTTTTGTTTACATGACTTATAAAAAGCATTCCACTTTGACAAAAGTTGAAAAGTCCCTTCTAAGCCAATGCAGTATGTGAGCATGTTGTTGACTTTCTCCAAAGAGTCATCAACTACTACATGCTCTATACCAGCCTTTTTTAACAAGGGGTGCCTTGATGTTTCTTCAGGGGTGCCCTGGCAAAATGCCTAAAGATTGCCCAAAAATGTATACAAGCCAGCAGGGGGATGAAGCCTGCCTTTTAGTTACACAAAGCCACAGGTTTTTATTGTGCACTATTTAACCACTCTAAGACCGGAGGATTTTCCTGCTTAACGTCCAGGCCACTTTTTTCAACTTGGCAATGCGCAAATTTAACTGACAATTGCGTGGTCATGCATCGCTGTACCCAAATGAAATTTACGTCCTTTTTTTCCCACAAATGGAGCTTTCTTTTGGTGGTATTTGATCACCTCTGCGCTTTTAATTTTTTGCGATATTAATAAAAAAAGAGCAAAAAGTTTGCAAGAAAATTGACATTTTCTACTTTGACAGTTAAAAAATATCCAATATATTCAATTTTTGTCATATATTTAGCCCAAAATGTATTTAGCTTTATGTCTTTGACAAAAAAATTCTCAATGAGCGTATTTTTAACCACTTTAAGACCAAAAGATTTTACCCCATTCCTGACCAGGCCATATTTTGCAGTTCGGCACTGCGTTATTTTAACGGACATTTGCGCAGTCGTGCAATGCTGTACCCAAATTAAATGTATGCCTTTTTTTCCCCCACAAATAGAGCTTTCTTTTGGTGGTATTTGATCACCTGTGCGATTTTTAATTTTTTTAAAAAAGAGCGACAATTTTGAAAAAAAAAAACTATATTTTTCACATTCTGATACAGTGCCTTGCGAAAGTATTCGGCCCCCTTGAACTTTGCAACCTTTTGCCACATTTCAGGCCTCAAACATAAAGATATAAAACTGTGATTTTTTGTGAAGAATCAACATCAAGTGGGACACAATCATGAAGTGGAACGAAATTTATTGGATATTTCAAACTTTTTTAACAAATAAAAAACTGAAAAATTGGGCATGCAAAATTATTCAGCCCACTTAAGTTAATACTTTGTTGCGCCACCTTTTGCTGCGATTACAGCTGTAAGTCACTTGGGGTATGTCTCTATCAGTTTTGCACATTGAGAGACTGAAATTTTTGCCCATTCCTCCTTGCAAAACTGCTCGAGCTCAGTGAGGTTGGATGGAGAGCGTTTGTGAACAGCAGTTTTCAGTTCTTTCCACAGATACTCGATTGGATTCAGGTCTGGACTTTGACTTGGTCATTCTAACACCTGGATATGTTTATTTGTGAACCATTCCATTGTAGATTTTGCTTTATGTTTTGGATCATTGTCTTGTTGGAAGACAAATCTCCGTCCCAGTCTCAGGTCTTTTGCAGACTCCATCAGGTTTTCTTCCAGAATGGTCCTGTATTTGGCTCCATCCATCTTTCCATCAATTTTAACCATCTTCCCTGTCCCTGCTGAAGAAAAGCAGGCCCAAACCATGATGCTGCCACCACTATGTTTGACAGTGGGGATGGTGTGTTCAGGGTGATGAGCTGTGTTGCTTTTACGCCAAACATAACGTTTTGCATTGTTGCCAAAAAGTTTGATTTTGGTTTCATCTGACCAGAGCACCTTCTTCCACATGTTTGGTGTGTCTCCCAGGTGGCTTGTGGCAAACTTTAAATGACACTTTTTATGGATATCTTTAAGAAATGGCTTTCTTCTTGCCACTCTTCCATAAAGGCCAGATTTGTGCAGTATACAACTGATTGTTGTCCTATGGACAAAGTCTCCCACCTCAGCTGTAGATCTCTGCAGTTCATCCAGAGTGATCATGGGCCTCTTGGCTGCATCTCTGATCAGTCTTCTCCTTGTATGAGCTGAAAGTTTAGAGGGACGGCCAGGTCTTCGTAGATTTGCAGTGGTCTGATACTCCTTCCATTTCAATATTATCGCTTGCACAGTGCTCCTTAGGATGTTTAAAGCTTGGGAAATCTTTTTGTATCCAAATCCGGCTTTAAACTTCTCCACAACAGTATCTCGGACCTGCCTGGCGTGTTCCTTGTTCTTCATGATGCTCTCTGCGCTTTAAACGGACCTCTGAGACTATCACAGTGCAGGTGCATTTATACGGAGACTTGATTACACACAGGTGGATTCTATTTATCATCTTTAGTCATTTAGGTCAACATTGGATCATTCAGAGATCCTCACTGAACTTCTGGAGAGAGTTTGCTGCACTGAAAGTAAAGGGGCTGAATAATTTTGCACGCCCAATTTTTCAGTTTTTTATTTGTTAACAAAGTTTGAAATATCCAATAAATTTCCACTTCATGATTGCGTCCCACTTGTTGATTCTTCACAAAAAATTACAGTTTTATATCTTTATGTTTGAAGCCTAAAATGTGGCAAAAGGTTGAAAAGTTCAAGGGGGCCGAATACTTTCGCAAGGCACTGTATATAACATTCCCCCCAAAAAATTTATAAATCAACATTTTTTAACATTTTAGGCCAATTTGTATTCTGCTACATATTTTTGGTAAAAAAAATGACAATAAGCGTATTTTGATTGCTTTGCGCAAAAGTAATCGCGTTTACTAACTAAGGGAAAGATTTGGCATTTTTATTGTTTATTTTTTTTTACTAATAATGGCGGCGATCTGCGATTTTTTTGCGGGACTGTGACATTGCGGCGGACAGATCGGACCCCTAACTGACATTTTATACACTTTTGGGGGGACCAGTGACATTATTACAGTAATCGGTGCTAAAAATATGCACTGTTACTGTAATAATGACACTGGCAGGGAAGGGGTTAACGCTGTTGGTGATCAAGGGGTTAAATGTATGCCTCATGCTTACTGGCGTGTGTGGGGTGAGGGGGTCATGTGACACAGACACAGATCGCAGGTTCAGCTATGCTGAATCCTGTGATCTGTCCCTGCCTGTCACAGAGGAGATCCGCCCACTTTGTTTACACAAGCGGGCTGATTTCCTCAGTCTTTCCCCGATGATCGGGGAAGAGAGGCGGTCATCACCGCCTCTCCTCCCCTGGCCCGACTCCCGCTGTGTCTAAACACAGTGGGAGCGCGTCGCCGAGAGAGGGAGGTATTGGGCGACGTATGTCTACATCGCCAGACACAGCTGAGCCGCTCTGCTGCAGTAACAACAATGTGAGCGGTCGGCAAGTGGTTAACCTTCCAGCCACCGGCGTCCTAAGAACCAGTGATGTCATCAGTGTTAATAAGAAGGGTGTTGATCGCCTACACAGCATCCTTGTTTGACCCTTCCCTGCCCCTCTCCGTCAACGCTGGGGTCACATTAGCTAAGTGATGGAGAAAAACTGAGGGAGAAGAGAAACTTTAGAATACTAGTTGGTACTTGTGTGCAAAAGTGTATTTGCTTTGGAAGAATACATTACCTCTAATGCTGCGTGTCCTACGTGTTTTACTGCTGTAATGTAAAACTATTACAATAGTTTTTTATATTTTAGAATGGGTGCCTTGAGACTGTCCATCATTTTAAAGGGTGCCTTGACTAAATAAAGGTTGAGAAACACTGGTCTATACAGTCTGAGCAGCAATCCAAGAGATTTCCCACCATGGACACTGCCAAAAGGCAAACATGTTGTCACACTATGTCCCCAAAAGTAGAACCTCTTTTCTATGTTCTATCTAGTACAAGTGCTAAGCAGCCAGATTACAGTTATTTTCTGTTAACCGTGGGTATGTACTCTGCATGCAGCAGTTTTGGTGCAATCCCTATTGAATGCAGTAAAGTAATGTCCTTGTAAAGACATCTTACATTTTGATGTCAGCAGCACACAAAAAAAAAAAAAACCGTGGCTCAGCACTGACCCTAAATTTACTAGTCTCAAGATATGAATTGGGCCTTAACCAAAAGTATACCACAAATTAAGCACAGAATGGATTTGCTTGACTTTAGTATATTATCAAAAATTAAAGTTACGTGGATTATATTTGTAAATTTACAATGACATAAAGGGTATCTGCTTATTGAAGCATCATAAAATGATACTAGCAGAATTCCAGAATTTCATTTTTATTGAATATTTAGGTATTTTTATTTTTAAGTTTTGATATACAGTATCTCACAAAAGTGAGTACACCTCTCACATGTTTGTAAATATTTTATTTTATCTTTTCATGTGACAACACTAAAGAAATGACACTTTGCTACAATGTAAAGTAGTGAGTGTACAGCTTGTATAACAGTGTACATTTTCTGTCCCCTCAAAATAACTCAACACACAGCCATTAATGTCTAAACCGCTGGCAACAAAAGTGATTACACCCCTAAATTATATTGTCCAAACTGGACCCAAAGTGTCAATAGTTTGTGTGGCCACCCTTATTTTCCAGCACTGCCTTAACCCTCTTGGGCATGGAGTTCACCAGAGGGTCACAGGTTACCGCTGGAGTCTTCTTCCACTCCTGCATGACAACATCATGGAGCTGGTAGATGTTAGAGTCCTTGAGCTCCTCCACCTCCTGTTTGAGGATGCCCCACAGATGCTCAATAGGGTTTAGGTGTGGAGACATGCTTGGCCAGTCCATCACCTTTACCCTCAGCTTCTTTAGCAAGCCAGTGGTCTCTTAGAGGTGTGTTTGGGGTCGCTATCATATTTGAATACTGCCCTGCGGCCAGTCTCCGAAGGGAGGGGATCATGCTCTGCTTCAGTATGTCACAGTACATGTTGGCATTCATGGTTCTCTCAATGAACTGTAGCTCCCCAGTGCTTGCAGCACTCATGCAGCTTCAGACCATGACACTCCCACCATTATGCTTGACTGTAGGCAAGAAACACTTGTCTTTGTAATCCTCGCCTGGTTGCTGCCACACACGCTTGACATCATCTGAACCAAATACGTTTATATCATCTCATCAGACCACAGGACATGGTTCTAGTAATCCATGTCCTTAGTCTGCTTGTCTTTAGCAAACTGTTTGCATGCTTTCTTGAACATCATCTTTAGAAGAGGCTTCCTTCTAGAAGGACGACAGCCATGCAGACCAATTTGATGCAGTGTGCAGCGTATGGTCTGAGCACTGACAGACTGACCCCCCACCCCTTTAAACTCTCCAGCAATGCCGGCAGCACTCATACGTCTATTTCCCAAAGACAACCTCTGGATATGACGCTAAGCACGTGCACTTGACTTCTTTGGTCAACCATGGCAAGGCCAGTTCTGAGTGGAACCTGTTCTGTTAAACCGCTTTATGGTCTTAGCCACAGTACTGCTGCTAAGTTTCAGGGTCTTGGCAATCTTTTTATAGCCTAGGCCATCTTTATGTAGAGCAACAATTCATTTTTTCAGATCCTCAGAGAGCTCTTGCCATGAGGTGCCATGTTGAAATTCCAGTGACCAGTATGAGACAGTGAGAGCGATAGCACCAAATTAAACACACCTGCTCCCCATTCACACCTGAGACCTTGTAACACTAACGAGTCACATGACACCAGGGAGGCTGTACACTCACTACTTTACATTGTAGCAAAGTGTCATTTCTTCAGTGTTGTCACATGAAGAGATATAATAAAATATTTACAAAAATGTGAGGGGTGTACTCACTTTTGTGAGATACTGTATGCATAGCCCTATTTTTATCAAATATAGAAATCCTTCACTTGGCTATTAGCATTTCTGCACCTGTGTAGTAACTAGGGACCAAGCCTCCCTCAATTTGGGAGAATAGGACCAATTTGTGCAAACTCTTCTCAGCTGCAAATAGGACCTTCTAATTGGATACCTTGTTTCTGAGCAGTTTCACCTATTCCTTATAATCTTTAATAAATAGATGTCCATTATTCCTTGGATGTATTCTCTTTAAGGCCTGGTTCACACTAGTGCAATTTCAGATGTAACTGACTCACGCAAAATTACAAGGCAATGGAAATCACATTGTTTTCAATGGTGACCGTTCACATCAATTTGACTGAGCACAGAGTGATTTTGGACAGGGTCAGTTACTTTGGAGCGATTTCAGTATGATTATAGCCCCATAGACTTCCTTGGAAATGTGCAGAAATCGCATGTGCATGCGATTATGATGCTATTAGGAAAGTGATGTAATGGCGGTTTTTTAACCCTCAACTCTCCTCCCAGGGAAATCCTTGGTCTGTAGCAGTACTAGTAGTAGTAGGATGGACAGTTGAAACATTGCGTCCAAAAAAGCACCTCTATTAAATTATGTCAAAATCGCAAAAAAAATCTCACTACATATTCACACCTTAAATCGGATCAAAATCACATTGCTGTAATGTGAACCAGGCCTAATTTTATTGAACAGAACAGAACTTGTAGAACAAAAAGGAAAGAATGGTATACCCACAGTTTCAGCACAATGTCTCTACAACTAACAGTCCTTGGTTGGATAATCAGACTTTCCCACACTCATACTAAGGCCCCTTTCACACTTATGCAATGCGATTTTACCGCGATTTAGCCGCGATTTTGCGGCGTGATTTTGCCGCGACTTTGACGCGATTTTGATGCGATTTTGAAAGCAATGGCAAGGCTATATGCCTTAAAACGCATTAAAATCGTGGCAAAGTAGTGCAGGAACTACTTTGAAGTCGGTGCGACTTCAAAACGCACTGATATGAATGGGGCTCATTGAAAATAATGGAAAACGACTTGTCATGCGATTTTGCGGTCCAAAGTCACGGGACAAGTCGCACTAGTGTGAAAGGGGCCTTACTCAAACCAGCCAGGAGTAGCTTTCACAAAGCAGAAATGTATGTGCTCTGTGCACAGTTTGTGACTGTAGCAAAAAAACTGTGGATATTCTAGAGTGATTTTCTTGTTCCTGACTCAGTTCCTAACAGCATCGATCAGGTATTTACTAGTTTCAGCAGCTTATCAGCACTCAACTATAAGGCTCCATTCACACCTGAGCGTATAGTTTTCAGGCGTTTTTTGGGTGTTTTTAAGGCTTTTTTTAGGCGTTTTTTTGCAGGTATTTGGAGGAAGGCATTGATGTCTAACAAAAACACTTGTAATCTGCCAAAAAATAAGCTCATGTACTTTTTTGAGCGTCAGGCATTTTACTTCAGACAACAAAATGTTCATAAGTGAACAGGGCCATTGAAATTAATGGGATTTTGCTTGTTGAGCATTTTGAGACTTCAGAGATGAGCGTTTTTCGAGCTGAAAAATGCCCAGGTGTGAACAGGGCCTGAAGGCAGAACCGTCGAGCCCTGAACCAGGGACAGGATCCCAGCAACAAGAGCTCCAAAATACTTTCAGAAGAACATTCAGGAAAGGGAACTGTGGAGGGGAAATGCGTTGGTAAGATTTTGGGCTTGTGACATCATCATGCACGTTAGAGGAAGTTGCAGCGGTGCCATCTTTGTTTCTGTACATTGCTAATTTTTTACCTGTCTTCCATGTGAGTGCAATATTTTAATATATTTTATATAGTTTTTAACTTACTGCACTATGCACTCTTCTTTGCCTCATGTGCATATAACATCTGGTTGGAGACATAGTGGATAGAGTGGCTGTCGGTAATGTGTGGCTGTGTTGCAGCTAAGTACATTTGACCTTGTTTCTTCGAGATCCTATATATCTGGTAAGAAGTGTGGGAGCACTGGGGGCATTCACTTGAAGAGCACTTACTATTTGGATTGTCTAACAACTTATGATCACCAGCATTTTGATCATGTGTTTGCACAAAACACCTTTCTTCACTTTTTTGAACTTTTGATGGAATTCACTTTATATATTATGTTTACACTGCTGTACTAGTCACGGAATGAATCACTGTGGCTGATTTGAAATGGTCATATACATAGCACCTTAACCTCCCTGGCGGTATGATTCTTTTGGATTTTAGGTGCTGAAAGCGGTACCATTATTTTGCATGTAATTCTTGTGAATGAGCAATCCAAACCAACTGTATACATTTATTATATATATTATATATATATATATATATGTATGTATGTATACATATATTATGTATACATATATTATATATATATATATTATATATATATATATATATATATATATGTATATATATATATATATATATAATGTATACAGTTGGTTTGGGCTGCTCATTCACAAGAATTACGTGTATATATATATATATATATATATATATATATATACGTGTGTATATATATATATATGTATATATATATATATACATATGTGTGTGTGTGTATATATATATATATATATATATATATATATATATATATATAATGTATATGTGTATATATATATACGTATATATATATATATATATATATACATATATTTACATAAAAAGTACAGTAAAACTGCAGGAAAGGGCACTGGGGGGCAATGTAATGTGATTTTATTTTATTTTGAACGGTATCAGTGTGTTTGGTGCATTTTACATTTGAATTTGCCGCCGGTTCCACCCCCCAGCGGACGTCACGTCGCCGGAGACGGAAGCCGGGGCTCGCAGACGATCGGGAGGAAGCTCCGCCGCCGCACACCGCCCGCATTCTTCGCTGGATCCCGGAGAAAAGGTAAGTAAAACCTCCTCCAGCATCCATCGATCTTCTTAGCGCTACCCCGAGTGTGACTTGGGGTTACAGCTTTTGGCACTAGAATCTTACCCCGAGTCACACTTGGGAATACCGCTAGGAAGGTTAAAGGAATCTGGTGCATCTAGTTTTCAAGAAGTTGTAAACCTCCAAAAAAAAAATAAAAAAAATAAAAACCTAAAAGACAAAGGCTTTACTATGCATACTAGCTCATTATGAAATACATACCTTAGAACGAAGCACCCGTAGTGCCGCCTGCTCACCACTGACACAGCCGACATGTTCACCCGTCTTCCTTTCCGGGTTCACGTCCTCCGACAATCTGATTGGCTGAAGCCACGATGACGTCACTCCCGCACATGGCACAGGGCTCTGAAGGAAAGGCACTGGTGGCCATTCCTTCAGAGCGCATGCGCCAGTGATGTCAACGGCTGCATTCAAAGTAAATATCTCCTAAACGGTACATGTTTAGTAGATATTTACAGTACCTATAGGTAAGCCATACCATAGGCTTACCTATTGGTACAAGTTACAGAGGGAGCTTTACTTTCTCTTTAAGGAAAATACATATTTATATTTAGTATTCGGATACTTCAGTGTGCTGCTGCTATATTATTGTATGTTTGTTCTATGATCGCCAGAAACATTTTTACTTTTGACATTAAATGTATTCATAAACTGGTCAGATAGATCACATTCAAACACCAAGGTGCACACTGATGATGTCACTTGCAATAGACTTCATTTAGCAAGCATAGACACACTGACAGTCCCACCTGCAAACCATCCTGCTCTAATGCATTTCGCCTTTATGGGCTTAATCCACAATTGACTTTAATGCACCCTCTCACATATATATTCTTTCCCTTTGCCCCCACCCCATTGTTTCATTAGAACGCCAGAAGTAAACACTAATATCCAATACTCATGGCTATGAGGAATATCATGAGTCACTCCACTTCCTCTTAAAATGAATTGTTTGGCGCCTGTATTAACTCTGCATAAGCTCTGACCAAATTGACTTGGAGCATCCACAGCCCTTCTTTTCGTTGCTCCCACAGGCAAATGGAGTGGTGGGGTAGTGAAGGGAGCGTATGTATAAGTGGTGCAAGGTCATTGCAGAAGGAATGGGCCACCGCAGATAAACCACGAACATCCATGTTTATTGTACCAGGCACCAACAAGCAATGACAGTCCCCACCCTAGGACCTCCCCATCCAACCTGTTCCACCCAATATTGCATAGTCCTAGAGAGATCTCTATCACTAAGCCCTATGGGGTGAACTAAGTTAGAGGGGTGATCCTAAGATGGGGACTGCCAATGCCATGCTTGTGGATGCCTTGTACGACAATCATGGATGTTAGTGATTTTTCTGGTGTGCAGCAACCCTTTCTTCTCACTATACATTTTTGGCCACTTCTCTTCAAAGGTGAAGTCAATTTTAGTCAACTTCTTTCTGTGAGAACAGAGTACCAATCGGGGTGTGTCATTTTTCAGCTTGGATCCACAGCGCAATGATGTATAGAACGACACTAACACTTTAGTAGTAGTTCTATTCAACAGGGGCCACCCAACTCTGGACAAGCAAAGGATGCACCTGTGGCACCACGTGCACACCTGGATTTAAAGTGTTACTAAACCCAGGACCCTGCATTCACTATATTGTGTCTCCCACAGTACACAGAAAATGGAAATGCAAATGTTTTAGTAAATATAAACTGCTAAATACCTTTTCTCATTAGCAGTATATAGCAGTCTTGGGACATCTATCAGTGTCTGGTTAAAGTTTGTAGGAGGAGCTTTCATTCTTCCCTGATTGTCCTATGAGGCTGCAGGTCCCCTGACCCTCTGTCTGGACAGTGCTGATTGGCCCTGTGCTGATCACATGCACTCTTCAAAGAAAAAAAAACTCTCTAGCAATACACACCAAAATGAGCATGTGCAGCTTGTCCCCAAGGCTCTGTTCTATTAGGAGATGGACAGTGGTAGAAGAGGAGGATCAGAGAAGACGGCATCAAACAGCCTTTTTACACAATGCGGAGGATTACCACTTGGATTCCACAGTGAGTTTACCAAAGCATGCTTTACTGCATATACCGACTGATTTTACTGTTGTGGGTTTAGTAACACTTTAAGGTAAGTGCTGTATATTGAAATATTTGAAAGTATGAAGCGGAGGGGGTGAGTATGCAGGGATGAGTTTTTTTGCTTTTTTTGATAAAATATATTTAAAGAATCATGACAAACAAAAAACACAAACATACGTGTCTAAATTAAATGCTACTCTTTTTTTCTAATATTACAGTATCATAACACACGGTTTTCAACAGTTTTCCGTTCACAGTTACAACACATATTCAAGTCGCATGCCATTCTTTAATGTAGCAAGCAACACATTTGGCAGACACAGGAGCATTGAATGCAGGTTGGCATGAAAGCCTCAGGCTAATTTAGTCTTATTTACTTGTGCTGTCACAGTAATGTCTTTATTCAAAACATGAGATCTTGTTGTCTTCCACGTGGCTTATCCCCAGCAGCAAGCTGAGCAAAATTCTTGTTTATTGCTTAATGATGCCAGTGTTATGTCCTTGAAATATGTTTGTAACCCCAACATATTGCCAAATGGGTTGTAAATTATATTTTAGGTATGCAAACATAAATAAATAAAAACAACCAAATCCGTTTTTAGCCATTTTTAGAGATGCTTGATATACATGACATTTGCACAAACTGGTCTCTCTTTGTGACGGTGAGAACAATACTAGCCCTTAATTCAATTCTAATCAATTTCACAGTCACCTTCCTGTTTCTGCTAGTGGTATGAAACATAGACCACCAAGGACGGAGACCACCCTTGCAAGGATAATAGAAAAAGAGGAGATTGTGTAATAACAGATAGCACCAACACTCTGTAACATAATAGGGTCACCTCTTTTTAAAGAAGAGCAAAGGAGAAATTAGTCTGTGATGATGGTTTACTATAGTCCTCTTTCTAAAGGCACTTTTTTTTTCCTTGTTCCCCTTTTTCTTCTTGATAAAAGAATGGACTCAGCAACAGCCTGAGGGGCAGAGAGATGAATACAGAAATGCAGTATCAGCAGCCAGATTAGGCTGTCAGCCTCCAGAGCACTTCCCTGCATGAGGACTGATAAGAACGAAAAGGTGAATGAGAACACTTGTCACAGCAGATGGTGGACTTGATTTGAAGGAGCAAAAGGGAGAAAGCAGGGGAGGACAGATCTGTATGTGATGTTACTATACAATTCAGAAAAACCTTGCCCTTGACCCAACGCTCTGTTATATAGTTCGCAAAGTAAAGTGTAAGCACTTCGTATATATATATATATATATATATATATATATATATATATATATATATATAAAACCAACAAAAAATAATATATATATATATATATATATAAAACCAAAAAAAAAAAATATATATATATATATATATATGTATATAAATAAAAATTTTTGTTGTTTTTTTCATGTCTCATTTATAATAATAAAAAAAAAAAGCTTGCAGAGTCTGGAAATTCAAAACTCAATAAAAAGATGGTCTATAGTGATATGCTGTAAGCTAAAAAAAAAAAGATGAACAATCTGTACTTATCACTTTTTCCAGAGTCCAGCATGCTGCTTCTACCGATCTTTCCATACATCATGATCTATTGCTGTGCCCTGCATGAAACCCAGCTCCACTCGCAGGATCAGATTCCTTATATCGCCATTTAAATCTCTTTTTTTTTTTTTCTTATTTAAATAAAGGGAATGTATAATGTTAAAAAAAATGATTTTTTATTTTTGCATTTAGTATTAAAAATATGGATTGACCTGCAGAAGTCACTGCGTTCGTTGAATTGACAATTGCACGTTAATGCAACTCTGTACCCGAAAAAAATATATGTCATTTTTTACGACAAATAGAGCTTTGTTTTGGTGGGATTGGGTCACCACTGTGTATTTTATTTTTTATGCTATCAACAAAAAAAGACGTTTGAAAAAAAATAAATACAATTTTTTTTACTTTCTGCTATAAAACATATCCAATAAAAAATGTAAAAATAGAATAACTTTATATATTTAGGCCAATACTGTATGTAATCTGCTACAGGTTTCTGGTAAAAAAAAATCCCAATAAGCTTGATTGTTTTATGCGAGCATTATAGCATCTACAAACGAGGGTATATATTTATGGAATTTTTATTTATCTATTTTTTTTATACTAGTAATGGGGGTGATCAGCGACTTATAGCGGGACTGCGATATTGCAGCGGGCAATCAGAAACTAACTGACACTTTTGACACTTTGCAGGACCCAGTGACAGTGCTAAAAAAATGCACTGTCAATGTACTAATGACACTGCCTGGGAAGGGGTTAAACATTAAGGCTGCTTTCACACTGAGGCACTTGAAAACTGCCCATAAATAGTCAGGGGCTTTTCGTGTGCTTTTCAGGCACTTCCTGTTAATTTCAATGGAGAGGGGTGCTTTTGAGGCGCTTTTTTTAGTGCTCCAAACATGCTCAAAAGATGCTGCATGCAGGAGTTTTTCACCGCACCGCCAGAGCACTGCCCCAGTGTGAAAGCATTAATTGATTTTAATGGAAATTGTTTCTCGTGAGCTTTTCAGGTGCTTTTTTAGCACGAAAGCGCCTGAAAAGCGCCTCAGTGTGAAAGAGGTCTTAAGGTAATTAGAAGGATAACAGTGTACCTAGCCAGTGTTTTTTGTACTGTATGTGCTGCTTTTACTAGGGGAAGAGATGGATTTCATTCCCTGCTTGGCAGGGACACACAATCAAACCCTTCTGCCCTGTCAGAACAGTGATTTGCCTTGTTTACATAGGCAGATCTCCTTCTGTGTGTTTTACTGATGATCAGTGAGTGTCGGCGCATATCCAGTGCCCGACACCCGCAGATCGGATGTGGTTAATTACAGAAGAAGTGGACCAACGGTGGCACGTGTGCGTCCCCTGTAGGCGGAAGTGCAGAATCACTTATATATACGTGATCCTGCACCGGAGGGCCGCCCTGTAGCAGTATATATGATCCGGGGTGGTTTAGAACTAGTTAAAAATTATTTTCATATTTAACCAGTTGCCGACCAATCACTGCAGTTTTCTGCGGCAAGGCGGCTTGGCTGCGCAAATCGACGTAACTGTACGTCAGTCGTGCGTGGGGGTAGGCCCCAAGAAGTGCAGTATCATCAGAGTACTGTCACTTCCGATACAGAGCACACAAACCCGCAGCGTTAGCAGAGTCAGGCCTGATCTCTGCTAGTGCTAGCAGTTCCATTTTTTGGAAGTGGTTCAAACAGTCCTTGAATGTCCAAACAGAGGAACACTAGTGAAGAGGCCTACACGATGCTGAGCATGACTGGTGAGAGCGATGGGGAAGCCTCACTGTCAGATTCATGCTCAGGATTCAAACCTTTAGAGAGCAGCGGCACCCTGACAGATAGCTCTGATGACAGGGTAGTGGTCCCTGCTAAGGTCAGGCTTACCCAACCCCAGTCTTCTGTTGCTGAGGTGCAATAATCACATGGTTCTCGTATGCAGCAGTGTCAGTACTAGTGCCGCTTAACCTTCTGGTGAACTGGTTAAGCACCAGCGGCCTAGAACATCTTGGTCGTAGACAAACCAGCACTGCAGTATCACTTGGTGATGTGGCGAGTCCCATAACTGCAGTTCAAGCTGGTGCGGTGACTAGCACAAGTAGTGTCCCGCAGCCACCAAGAATTTAAAGACAGGCCTGTAGAGCCCAAAGAGTCCTTCCTGATGCGCTTGCAAATCCTGATTGGGAACCCACAACTTCTGCAGAGCCCATTCTTCCTCCATTCACTGGCCAACCCGAAATTCAAGTGGAAACAGCCGATTTTACTCCCCTTGGTTTTTATGAGCTGTTTTTCACGGAAGTTCTTTACAGATCCATTGTGGACCAAAGCAATTTATATGCCGATCAATTTATCGCCGCAAAAAAATCCAAATTTGACCCTTGCCAGAGAATTTTCATGGAAACGTATTACTGTTTCTAAATTTAGAACCTTGCTGGGCCTATCCCTCATCATGGGCATTACTAAAAAGCGTGATTTGCGGTCATATTGGTTCACTGACCCAATTCTCATCATATGCCTGTGTTCTCTGCTGCCATGGCCAGGACTAGATACAAGGAAATCATGCGGTTCATGCATTTCAATGACCATCAACTCTGTCGTCCTCGGAGGTGACCCTGGATTTGACCAGCTCCACAAAAATTTGCAGCCTTGTATATGCCCCAACAAGCTCTCTGCATTGATGAGTCCCTGACTACATTTTCTGGCCGCCTTGTTTTTAAACAGTTTCTCCCCAGCAAGCGTGCCAGATATGGGGTCAAGATGTATAAGCTCTGTGACAGGGCAACAGGCTATACATGTAGTTTCTGGATTTAAGAGGGAAAATATAGCAATGTGGAGCCCCTGACTGCTCAGACTACATAGGGAGCAGCGGCCAGAATGTTTGGGACTTGGAGTCACCCTTATTTGGAAAGGGGTACCATTTATACGTGGACAATTATTACACTTTATTTAGCCACTTTTTAGTCACCTTTTTGATTCTGGAATGAGCGCATGTTGTACACCTAATCGCCGGGGCTTCCCCCAATGGCTTGTAGATTTCCAAATTAGACAGGGGGAGAAGGCCCGACGCTGGTACAAGAAAGCGTCTGTATACTTATTTAGATTGTTTCTGCTGAACGCTATACAAAGCATCAGGAAGAAGTGGATCCTTCCTAAAATTCCAGGAAGAGATCATCACAGCTCTTCTGTAACCAGAAGGTACTGTTGCCCAAAGTCACAATCCAGATACAGTGAGTTGGCTTCATGAGAGTCATTTTTTGGATGTCCTACCTGGTACCTCTACCCAAAGAGCACCCCAAAGAAGATGTCGTGTCTGTAGAAAATGCAGATATAGGCATGACACTCTCTTTTTACTGTCCTGGTCAACCTGGTCTCTGAATCGTGGACTGTTTCCATCACTACCACACACTAGTGGAGTATTAGTATAGGGTACAGCACAGTCTAGGGTACACTTTCACGCAGGGTCTCGAAAGCTGTTAGATGGCTATCGCATTTTCAGAAACCCTAGTCTGGAACGTTTAACGTTTTTTTTTACAGTTACAAAAAAAGTTTAAAAAAGTTACAAAACAAAAATGTAAAAAAAAAATGAAAAGTAAAAAAGCCAAAATTTGTTGTTTTATTGAGTTAATTTTCTGTTCTTACTGTTTTACTGTACTTTATAATATCCTGCTTTACTGCAATGTTTATTGTTACTGTTTTTCATTATTAACCATAGTTTGCTTTGCAGATACCGCCATTCTACTGTTTTACTGCACTGTATACTATTATATTGTAATGTTTTATTGTTACTGTGTTTAATTGTAACCATTGTTTGCTTTTCAGGCATGCCCATCAGCTGCAGCACTGATTTGTTTATCTTGACAGCAACAGCGTTTGCTCTCAGCATATACATAAATCAATGATTGCAGCTCTGTAGGAGGTGATTTCACCACCGCAGTTAAAAAAAAAAAACATGCATGGCGAAGCATAGGGGATGGGGTGGACACAAAGGGTGGATCTCCCCTATGGTTCGCCAATTTTTTTTTTAACACTTTTCTTGGCAGAGATTTCATGGGCTGAACAAAAAAAAAGAACATTGCATGTATGCCCAGCAATAGAATTGGGTATTTTATGAGAGGCATTTTGTGTTCATGGAATATTTTATTTTTTGCCACAAGTTTTGGGAAAATTACAAAAAAAAATTTTTTCTTTTTTTGTTACACAAAGTTTTCATTTAAATTATTTATTGCTCAAACATGCCATGGGTATATGTGAAATTATACCCCAAAATACATTCTGCTGCTTCTCCTGAGTATGGGAATACCACATGTGTGAGATTTTTTCGCAGTCTAACCGCATACAAAACCCTGAAAACTAATCACTGCCTTCAGGCTTTCTAAGGGCGTAAATTGTTGATTTTACTCCTCACTAGGTATTACAGTTTTGGAGGCCATGAAATGCCAAGATAGCACAAAACCTCCCCAAATTACCCCTTTTCAGAAAGGGTATTTGCTAAGAGGCATGGTGAGTATTTTGCAGCTCTCATTTGTTTTGGAAAATGAAGAGAGAAAAGGAAAATTTATTTTTTCTTTTCTTTTTTCAATTTTCAAAACTTTGTTGCAAAAAGCTAGATCTGCAAAATACTCAACATGCCTTTCACATGTTTTCCCAAAACTTGTGTCAAAATGTAAAATATTCCATGGACTCAACATGTCTCTCAGCAAATAGCTTAGGGTGTCTACTTTCTGAAAAGGGGTCATTTGGGGATGGGGGGGGGGGGGGGTTGTGCTATCTTGGCATTTTGTGGCCTCCAAAACTGGGATAGGTAGTGAGGAGTGACATCAACAATTTATGCCCTTAGAAAGCCTAAAGGCAGTGATTGTTTTTCGGGGTCCTGTGTAGACTGCCAAAAAGTGGGGTATCCTCATACTCAGGAGAAGCAGCAGAATGTATTTTGAGGTGTAATTCTACATATACCCATGACATGCATGAGCAATGTATCATTTCAATGACAACTTTGTGAAAAAAAATGTTTATTTTTTTGGTCATATTTCAAACACCTGTGACAAATTTTTTTTATATTCAATGGGCTCAACATGCCTCTCAGGAAATTCCTTGGGGTGTCTACTTTCCAAAAAGTGGTAGTTGGGGGAGGGGTAGTACTGCCCTGCCATTTTCAAGAAATGAGATAGGCAGTCAGAAAGTAAAATCTGCGTATATTCCAGAATATACATCATAGTTTGTAGACGCTACAACTTTTGCACAAACCAATAAATATATGCTTATTGGGATTTTTTTTATCAAAGACATGTAGCTAAATACATTATATATTTTGGCCTCAATGTATGACAATAATTTAGTTTATTGGATTTTTTTTATAAAAAAAAGTAGAAAATGTAATTTTTCTCAAAATTTACGTTTTTTTTTAATTTATTTCACAAAAAATAAAAACCGCAGAGTTGATCAAATACCACCAAATGAAATCTCTATTTGTGGGAAAAAAGAACATAAATTTAGTTTGGGTACAGGGTTGTATGACTGCCCAAATACCAGTTAAAATCACGCAGTGCCAAATTGTAAAAAATGGCCTGGTCATTAAGGGGGTAAAACCTTCCGGTCTTAAGTGGTTAAATCAGGTAAATCTGAATCATCACATAGGAATATTTCATATTTACTATTTTAAACCAGCTGAGTAGCAGTTGTAGATTCTTTTCACAGACGTGCCATAGGAGTGTTGGAGATTGTGGACTTGCTGCAGGAGACATTCAAAGATTATGGACATACAAAGATGATCCACAACTACAGACATAATACACTGGAAATGGTCAGAGACTACAGACATGATGGAGGGTACATTCAGAGACTGGGAACATCTTAAACTACTCAAGATAATTTTCATTATAGGCCCTTTACAAATCAATACTCCTACATTTGTGCTCACTACAGCCTCTGTAAAATTTACTGGCACTATACTTGATTTTCCTCTTCAGCATGATCCATTATAAAAGATCAGAGACATGCTCTATATGAGAAGAGAAAAGGGAATGGACAGAATGGAACAGGAGAAACAATTTAAGTAACAGAAGCCATTCTAGTGAATATTTTTCCATCAATAAACACTAAGGCAAGCAAAATGCCAACTAATAGCTGCTGGGCCCCATGGACCACTCCAGAAGTATCAAAGAGCTGCAGGTTAGGCATCCAGTCTGTAAATTGTGAACATTTGAAAATCGGTTCTATTAGTCCTTACTCACATACAAACAATTTCTATAAAAGAACAGTCCAGATTTTGGCAAACAGTTTTTTGTATCTGAATATTACATAAGATAGTAGAATGGGTGAGCTTGTTTTTACAAACATCTGCAGTTTATTATGGGACACAGAGTAGCTGCTGTTGATGCGTTTCACATGAAACTGTGCTTATTCATAACTAGTTATGAATAACAACAGTTTTGTGTGTAAGTGTAACGCGTCAACAGCAGCTACTCTGTGTCCCGTATTTAATGTGTTGTTCGTTTTTGAATATTTGATACAATAACAGGTTCATACAGATCTGCAGTGGTGTGTGGCCATTCCTTCTGATGATTACAGTGTTTGTGGTAGCGAGACACAGTGAGCACCCATGTGAAGATCACATAAGGCTATTAGCATCTCACCTGGAGCAGTGTTTCTTTTCATGTTTGATGCCTGTTAGAATATTTGTGTCTGAACCGTGTTAAGACTCAAGAGCTAACAATCAGTTTCTTAACATAAAAGTTGGTTACATTTTTAATAAATAGACAAAATACAATGCTGTTTGTTCTTTTTCTATATTGCCACTTGCTGAATCCACAGGGGACAACTTAGCTTTTCTGTAAGACACAAAAGTTGAATCCAACATCATTTTTTTCATAAAAAGTACAGCACAAAATATGCCTTTTAAGTCTATTAAAGTGTAAGAAGACAAAGACTTTGTAAGCCTGTGCCTGCAATGACACCTAAATTACTGAGGATCCATGAGAGAGTAAGCAGGGTCTAACTAGGACCATAGTTACTACTGGCACTACATAGGAGGGAGAACAAAGGAACATACCAAAGGTACAAATAAACAAGTTGCTGTTGTACTACATTCCTACTAAGTGTTAGAGGATAAAACATTATTATTAATACAATGCAATACATTAAAATACATTGAGACAGAGGTGTGGGATTAAAGTGATTCTAAAGGCAAACCACATTTTCCTTTATTGCCTTCCCTGTAGAAGGGAAAAAAAATGTTCTGCCACTTTCTATGCAACCCCCACCTCCCTAAATACTTACCTGAGTCCTCTGTCGATCCAGCACTGTGCCCGGCTGCATCTGTTCTCTCCCTTCTCCCCACTCTCACAAGCTTGGCCAAGAGCAACTGGAGCCATTGGCCTATGCTGTTATCAGTCAAATCCTGTGAGGAGGGAGTTGGGTAGTAGGGCTGAGCCATCCTATGTGTGTCAATGATTGTACACAGCCCAACTTGGGATCAAGCCCACATGTCTGTCCACATAGCAATTGGTTTGATATGGGGGCAGACACAGAAGAAACCAATACCATTGCACAGAGCAGGTAAGTATAACATGTTTGATATGGGGGAAGACACAGAAGATACCAATACCATTGCACAGAGCAGGTAAGTATAACATGTTTATTATTTTACTAAAAATAAGACTTTACAATATATTAGGGGAACACACATACAGATACTTTACAATATATTAGGGGAACACACATACAGATCACAAGTGGTATTAGGGCTGGCCCTGGCCAAGGAGTTCTTTATTGGGGGGGGGGGGTCAAAAAACAGGGATGTATACAAGGAAAGGGCCACAGGGCAGCAATCTGGGGAAGCAACAGAGCAGATAGTACAATTACAGGGCATGAATAGAAAAGAGAGAATTTCAGAGGCACAGGGCAACAGTCAAGGCACAGTGAGGGACGTGCATGAATCTGGTACTGCAGGGATTAAGGCCAGGGTCACAGGGAAATAATCTAGGGACAATAAGGGACAAACAGCAACCTTAGGAAAGTTCACAGCAGCAAGTCAAAGGAAAACAATCATGGTGGAGAGAGGAGGACTACTCATACGTATGGCTCTTTACCATCCTCCAACTTAAATAAAAAAAAAAAAAAAATAAGTTATATTTCTAGTGGAGCAAATTTTTCAACTAGATAGATAGATAGGCAGATAGATACCTGTATTTTAATGTGTATGACACCACCAAATCGTTATGTTATATATGTGAACTACAATTTTGTATCTAATCATTATGCCAATTTTCCTATTATGTGTGTTTGTGTATGTGTATAAATAGTAAACCAACATTTTTTGATCAAATATGTGCTTTATCTCTTTCTTTTTAAATTGTTTCTATGCATTCAATTTTATGCTAATGTCAGTGCTTATAAAAAAAATACATGACAGATATAATCAGATAGCCAGTCACTTCAAATAACCAGGTAACAACATTTTAATCACTCTAAGTATCCCTCAACTTTGTATCAACATTGTAAACAGCAAAGCTGATGCACAATAAAGTCTCCTGATGATTCTATTAGTTTAACTATGTTTACATCATTGTTTAAAGTACTTTGAAATTTTGCTCTACTGCATTATTAAGCATGCTAGTGTATACAAATCTATGTGAGGCAGCACCTTGGAGAGCGCCTTCATTATAGTCAACATGCTAGTCAGTGATCTGGGGAGAATGGAATTTACATGTTATTGTAATGCAAGCAAGTAAGGTAAAAACAAATGTGGATACTCAAGTATATTTAAAGTGGTATTAAAGGTCCAATTTAAAAAAAAAACACAATTATGTCATACTTAGCTGCTCTGTGCAGTGGTTTTGCACAGAGCAGCTCCAATCCTCTTCTTTTCGGGTCCTCTGCCGACGCTCCTGGCTCCTCCTTTTTGAGCAGTGCCCAAAAGAAAGCAGCTTGCCCTGAGGGCAGTGATGGTTTCTGAGCCCTGCTCTATGCATCCATAAAACACATAGAGCTGCAGCTCTCCCCCCCCCCCTCCCTTCGCTCTCTCCTCATTGGCTCACTGGCTGTGTGATTGACATGGGCTCCCGCTGCTGTCTCAGCCAATGAGGAAGAAGAGTCCCAGGACAGGCGAGGATCGGCAGGAGATCAGGAAAGGGCTGAAGGGGGATGCATAAATGCATGCATGAAATGCCTAAAGGTAAAAAATCTTCAGCCATTACGTTCCAATTAACTTCATTAAAAAAAAACTTTTCCTAAGTTTTAAGAGTACACTACTGAGCTCATCCCACTGTAAGTAATCTATTGCTATCATTGTAAAAGCCCTACTTGTCTGTATAATTCATAAGTTCAAGAGATCAGCCATATTTCCTCACTACATACTGTATATGCAAGTTATAATGCCTAGCAGCCTCATTCATTTTAATTCTTAAAAGGCACCCGATGTACCAACACAACACACTACAAAGCATGTCTATTGTAGTGCACTACAACACACAGATAGGTTTTAGTGCATTGCATAGCAGTGGCAGCCCATTCAAAATTAATGGGCTGCTTAATGCAATGCACAGTAAGCACACATGCATTATCACAGCTAAGTGGTGTAAACAGACCTGAGGACTAACTGGCCCAAACTGAGCCAGCGGAGAATGGCTTGCCAACAGCGCTGAATTCCCAGTGCCGTGACATCACCCACGGACTTTCATTGCCCCCATTGTCAGCATTCCCATCTATGAGCTGCAACAGCTGCTCCCTAACACAGGGTACCTGGATCTTAAAGATCACATGACCACATCAAATGAGAAAAATGGTATTTACAGGGGCCTATTTTACAAACAGTATATAGCATGGCTATGAGGAGTGGGAAGACAAGGATTTGAGCCTCAGGTTTATCAGCTCTTACTTCCACTTTAACTACCTGTGTTCTTTCTTTATATTAAATGTGGATAATTCCCCATCCGTTAGATCAGTGGTTCTCAACCAGGGTTCCGTGTAATCCTAGGGTTTCTCCAGAGGTTGCTAGGGGTTCCTTGAGCAATGAGAAATAATTTCCCCTGACACCATTCATCTTTTAAGCTATCTGGAAGAAGGTAATTATTTCCAATGTCCAAAAGTGTAATGAGCATTCATCCCACTGACCATTACACTAATGTATCATGAGTTGTAAATATGGTCATTTTTGGTAGGGGTTCCCTGAGACCTGAAAATTATTTCATGTGTTCCTCTGTGTTGAAAAGGGTGAAAAAGGCTGCCTTCGATGAAATATCCAATCAGACTTCCAACAGAATTACAAGCTTAGAGGTTGTAATGAAAATTGAAAAATAAAATCTGCAATGCATACAGAGACAAAGGTGTTTATTTACTAAATCTGGAGAGTGCAAAATCAGGCTCAGTTCTGTAAAAAAAAAAAAAGAATCATCTTCCAGGTTATTTTGCCAAAGCTTAATTAAACAAGCTGCGGTTAGAAGCTGATTGGTTTCTATGCAGAACTGAGCCTAAATTTGCACTCTACAGCTCTAGTAAATAAACCCCAAAGTCACCTAGCAGAGAAGTTTCATTTTTCTGAAATATTACTAATGTACTGTACTTTGCATTAGCGCAAAATGTTCCTCTGTCCAAAGATCCAACAGTTATAGATTTTAGCCAGCTTAGTTTTTTCATTATAACTACACAAAATTTTGGAAAATTGATACTTTAAATGCATGCATGCTAAGTGTCTAACATTTGCAGATTTGTATTTCCTCCTAAAAAGAATAATGTACTCCCCCCTGAAGATTCCATCAACTTTTTTTTCTCCCCAGAAGGCTGGCACCAGCCTTGTTCAAGTCATCATCCAGGGTCAGCATCTAATTTTGGCCCAAGACTAAAATGTAGATCCAGGGATGATGCATTTATGTAAATGTTTATGCCTGCACAGTTCTTGGCTTCATATTCTTGATTGTATATAAATGTATTATCTTTTCTTAGTCATCCTACTGCTTCGTCTCACTTTTGTGATCAGCTAATATCAAAATCCTTTAAGTCCCACATAGATTAGCTCCCTTTGCTGCCTCTTACAATGAGACTGTGAGACCAGAACACAGCACTGAGCATGGTGATCATCACTGAGGGAGGTAAAGCTAACAAAGTGTTTACGCCTGTCTATGCATAGTCACTTGACTGGAGAAAAAGAACCTCATATTAATATAAAGTACAACTTTTAAAAACACGTATATTCATTATTACATGTTATACGTTATTTATTCATGCAGGCAGGTAAAATTATTGAAAGGTTTGCAGTTGTAAGAGATTTGTTTATTAATCCAAAATATGAGACCGAGATCAGGAAAAAATAAAGGATTGCAGAATATCTATGCAAACTGATAAGTCACTTTTCCCTATCAGTGTATTGGTAAAGAGGTCCTTTGTAATTATTTACAGCTAAAGTATAGTCTCACTGTCATTTCTCTCATTTATATCACCCCCTCTCTTTTGAAGAACTCCCAAATTTATATTTTTTAATCATTTTTATTTTATTCAATATACAAACCTTTTTATCTAGGTGTTGTCAGTCCGGTCACATGACATCAGAAGTCCTCTTCCTTTTTTGCCTTTTTACAGTGGTGGGCAAATTCAGAATTCTGCAGAGTGTGGCCACTTAATGAGGTGGCGTTGCTCTCAGCACTCTTTTGTGAGCCCAGGCTGGCATAATGGTGTGTCCCCAGGGGGCAGGTCCCTTACAGCTTGGGCTCAAAGGAAGTAGGTTAAATAATTATGGCTTCCATTCAACCAGGAAGACTGGTGGCATCTAGGATCAAACAGAGAAGAGTACTACTGGTAACATCTCTGAACTGAAGGTAGGCATAACTGTTCTACAACTAAACTTAACCACTTTAGCACTGCTCACTGTGCTGCTACTGCGGCACAGTGGCTCGTTATCGTCTGGCGACGTAGACCTACGTCACCAGACATGCCCCTCTCTCGGCGGCGCGCGCGTGCTGCCGGAGGCTCCCTCCCGCTGTTTTCAGTCACAGCGGGAGTCGGGCCAGGGGAAGAGGGGCGGTGATCACCGCTGCTCTTCGCCGATCGTCGGGGATCGAGTGTGGAGATCCGCCCGCTTGTGTAAACAAAGCGGGCGGATCTCCTAAGTGACAGGCAGGGACAGATTACAGGATTCAGCATAGCTGAACCTGCGATCTGTCCCTGTGTCACATAGTCCCCTCCCCCCCACACACGTTAGTAAGCACCAGGCATACATTAACCCCTTGATCACCCATAATAGTTAACCCCTTCCCTGCCAGTTTCATTTTTACAGTAACAGTGCATATTTATAGCACTGATTACTGTAGTAATGTCACTGGTACCCCCAAAAGTGTCAAAAATGTCAGTCAAGGGTCCGATCTGTCCGCCACAATGTCGCAGTCCCGCAAAAAAAATCGCAGATCGCCGCCATTACTAGTTAAAAAAAAAACAATAAAAATGACAGAAATTTCCCGTAGTTAGTAGCTGCGATAACTTTTGCTCAAACCAATCAAAATACGCTTATTGCGATTTTTTTTTACCAAACATATGTAACAGAAAACAAATTGGCTTAAAATATTAAAACATTTAGATTTTTACATTTTTTGGGGGGGGAATTTCAATTTAAGAAAATGTGAAAAATATTGTTATTTTTTCAAAATTGTCGCTCTTTTTTTGTTTATAGCGCAAAAAGTAAAAATCAATTTCATTTGGGTACAGCGTCGCACGACCGCGCAATTGTCCGTTAATATAACACAGTGCCGAATTGCAAAATATAGCCTGGTCAGGAATGGGGTAAAATCTTCCGGTCTTAAAGCAGTTAAAAATACGCACATTGAGAATTTTTTTGTCAAAGACATGTAGCTAAATACATTTTGGCCTAAATATATGACAAAAATTGAATATATTGGATATTTTTTAACTGTCAAAGTGATCAAATACCACCAAAAGAAAGCTCTGTTTGTGGGGAAAAAAGGACGTAAATTTCGTTTGGGTACGGCATTGCATGACCGCGCAATTGTCAGTTAAATTCGCACAGTGCCGAATCACAAAAAGTGGCCCAGACGTAAGACAGCAAAATCCTCTGGTGGTAAAGTGGTTAAAGTGATGCTAAACAGAGAAGTTTTAATTGCCATAATTCATTCCCATAAATTATCTACTGTATATCATGTTACTGTATTTGTTTTTTGGGGTTTTTTGTTTAATCCTCTAAGTACCTTTCTCTTGCAGGGCTGTTGTGTGGTCACATGATCTTTCCCTGTTCTTTGACATCTGCAGAGAAAGATTTATGAGAAGGGCTTCTATTACTCTGCTGATGTATGCTCTACAGTATGAGTCAGTGTCTGACCAGCCTTGATTGGTGCTGTGCCAGTCACATGACTAACAAAAACTCTGTTTCGGACGAGCAATTCAAATTATAAATATCAAATAACTGTTTTACAGCTCCCAATAAATCTTTATTGAAAATCAAATATGTATTTTTGTGCATTAATATGGTGTAAGCAGGGTCAAAAATGATTAAAACCATCTTTCATGTTGTTCAGACGGAATCTGCATCCAAGGCTCTTTTTTACTTTACAGGTATTGGCAATCACATTAGATATATTTAATATTGCTTTATGTTAAAACTCAGCTTTTTTGTGAGTTTCTTAGTTAATGTAATCAATTAGCATTCTATATCCCACCCCCCATAGTGTTGAGGAATAAGAGGACATGGAGGGAGAGGAGTGTAATTTTTCCACTGTGTATACGCCCATGTGTGTGACTCTATAGTCATGTGGGCTGCACAAAAAAGGAAAGGAGAAAATGAAGAGCTTAGAAGGAAACTGAAATCGAGCATGCTCCATAGAGGACACCAACTGGTCTACACAATCTACTCCTACAGTGTTGACAATGCTTTAGTGGCTTTGTGAGTATGCACACTCTGTTATATAACATGTAATAGGAGTTTTTCATAGATTAGGTTTAATGAAACTTTAAACTTTTAATGTGAAGAGACTGATAAAATGTTACATTAGATAGAATGCTGAAATCTAGTTGTTGTGAGATACAGCCCCATACTTTTATCTGTCCCATATAATAAAAACCCTCATGTCATTATTATTAAGCCAGTACTATTATCATTAATATTATTATTATACAGGATTTATATAGCGCCAACAGTTTGTGCAGCTCTATACAAAATGGACTATTTTAAAAAAAATTGTGAAGTATAGTCAATTGATTTGCCCAGGTCCCAGGAATATGTCTAGCATCAGTACAAAAAAAAATAACATTTCAAAGCAAATTCTTTCAGCTATTTTCTTTTGTTCTGTTTTCCCTGCAAATTAGAAAGTGAAGCTTTTGCAAATCCACAAATTATATTTCAAGTTGATTTAGGATAATTAGTTAAGTTATGGATGCATTATCTGATTACTATAATTACAGTCACAGCACAGCATGCTGATGACTTTTGGGATTCCGTACCACACTTTGAAAGTGCCCTAATTATATCTGAACATGGAAATACGAACAAGATGGCCTGTATTAGAATGGTCGCACGAAATGAAGGTTTCGAAGCCATTTAAATTGCCTTTTTTTATGATGTGCTGCTGCAGTGATAGAAATAAATTACTCCATTCTCTCCATTCAACGTTTTAAACCTGCATGCAAGCTGTTGGGTGCTCTTTTTACAGATGACCTTATCCACTGCATGCTGTATGCCAATCACACATTAAAATGATGTCCCTTTGCTGTTGTTTTGTGTGCCACGGAGGAATTTGAGGGTTTCGCTTGCAGGAAAGCAAGTGCTCCTTAAATTGATAAGACTTTCCCGAACAGGTGAGTGACTTGTGTCGGAATGCACAGCCTGACCTCATTGTTTGCCAACCTTCTCCCTCCTGCCTTCCTTTGTTCTTTCCAAATAAGGTTTTTAATAAACTGAAAGGTCTTTGGCTCCAGCCTGATGATAAAATGAAAGGAGCCAGTGAGGTATGGAACAACGTGGCAGCAATAGAAAAAAAAGGAGAAGCTCATCAGAAAATAACAAAGGTGCAAGTTAAAGATAAGGCAGCTGTCAGAGATTAATCCTACCGGCCTGATTGTTTTCTTTAATACCGAGGCATGCAATAGCTAGTGATAAGTTTGCTGAGTAATTTGGTTTTTGGTGTGAAAATAAAATTCAGGTAGGCCTCATAATTGATTTCTTTTTCTTTCAATTTCTAAACATAAAAAAAGAAATGTGCTTTGACTATTTTTCCAATTTTTTTTTTCCTCTCACTGGGACTTTTTTATTGAAAAAAGTTTCACAGTCTTGAGAGATGAACAAAAGGACGTTCCTTGCACTCAACCACCTTCATTTCCATATTGCAAAGACGCACAGAAAAATCAATCAAGAGGTGACTTTTTTAATTAAAAAACCAAATTAAAACGCTCCTCTTTATTTATAAACTCTTCTCCTGTTTCTTGGGAAAAAAAATTAAGTGACGTGTATTTATTCTGACAAAAAAAAGTGCCCCCAAGATGATCATCCACCAGTTAATTTTCCATCTTATCTTTCAGTCAAATAGGATGTGAAAAGTTTTCTTCTGTTTTCTGAAGATAGTCATGAAATGTTGAAAAAAACCTAGTGAGCATTGTTAAGTCAGATCCATACAAAGTGGCACTTTCTGTTACAGCGGATTAATGTGTTCTGTCTCCCATTGATAGGAATAAGTAAACACTATGTCTTAGCAGCCACATTAATACATCTTAAAACACGACACTGGCAATAGATTTGACACTTCATATTTTGCTTTTTGCTTCTGGAACATGAGTCACCCTGCGGGATATCCCTTGATGAGATGTTCTTCACTTTCATTAGATTATTTGTCATTTACGTCAGACATGCTAAAGAAGAAATAGAAACTTTTAATTCAAGTTTAGATTAGTTTAATTTTTTTATTTGAGCTTTGTGTTAATTCTGCCAAGGTAATGATTTTCCTGCTCAAAAAGTAAAGGATCAGAAAATACTTGGAGAACTGTTTATTGTGTTGGAAAGAGAGAGCTGCCTGGCACTTTGAACTGCTGTTGTTCGCTTCTGGTGTTAAGTACAATTTAAAGGGAATTTTTCATTTTCCTTTAGAAGTTTCTTTTTTATTATTATGTTTATAATTTAAAAAAAAAATGCTTCTATTACTTATTTTTGCTGGTAAACATGAAATATGGCATATTATAAATTCTTATTCACATATCAAGCCCATAGATGGAGCTCCAGATCTTTTGTTTAGAAAATTCAACAGCTTAAATCTTCACAAACAAAGTTATTCAGAGCAAGGTAAGGGCAATTGCTTAGTATACCCCACTGTTCAGCACTATTTGAAGGAGGCCCTACAAAAACCATTACAAGACAGTCTAAAAGCAAACAGCTTCTGTTGTATTCTCTCTCATATTATTTTGAGATACCACCAGTGCCATGGATGCATCCTGTCATAAATGTTTATTGGTAGAATAAAGGTTTATTATAAATAATACAACACAAATATATATATCAGTTAAAAAGAAATATGAATTTAGTAATACATTTGCATTGATCAAAATGAATTATAGTTGCACTTTAAAGTTGAACTCCAGAATAATCTTTTTAGCACACTTACATTTGCTCAACTTGGCTCAATTCAAGTATTCACATCTGATATCCAGTGGGACACTGGGGATGCTTTGTAGTCAATGCAATCATTGTAGTCAATGCAACAAACAGTGACAGCTGTAATCCTCCTGGTGCTGCTCCAGTGGTTTCCCCTCTGCACACTAAACATAGATCGCTCAGCACTGCCACTATTCAGGGAACACCTTGTATTTTTTCAATGAATACAAGGCATTATCTGATTGGAGGGTTGGAGATCAGAGGCACCTTGTCCAGTTAGAGAACACCTTGTATTCATTGAAAAGAAACAAGATCACAGCTATCACTGTATGTATCTGTGGAAAAGAAAAAGAGCATCTAAGTGCAGCAATGTTTTAACATATATTGCAAGGATTATAATGAAAAACTCACAGGATGACAAAGGGGATGAGCGCTTGTAATATAATAAAGTTCATCCGCTTCAGGGGAGGACATATAGCAGTATATGGAGAGGACACCCCTAGTCTCGGCTGCGCCGGTGGCTCCAGACCCCTCCAGGGACAGGTTCGCTCAGAGAAAGCCGCTGACGTCACGCCCAGGTGAAGATTGCAGTATGTGCATTCGGAGCAATAATTCTAGCCCTAGATGTTCTTTGTAACTCTAAATTGGTAACTAGTGTTGAGCGAACACGGACTGTATTATTCGTGTTCGTACCGAATAATTGGATTTTTTGTACCCGAACACGGACACGGACACTTTACTGTATGTTCGGGTAAAAATCCGTGTTCGGTCGTTTTATTTCCGGGTTTTGCATGCTTTGGCGCTCTTTTCATGGCGGGCTTTCAACAGCCAATCAACAATTGTTTAACTGGTGTGCCTTAAGCCATCCCAGCCATGCCTGCAAATGTCTCAGTAGCTGTGATTGGCCGTCTGAAGCATGTGACCAAGTCTTTATAAGTTCCAGGCAGCCGCAGCGGCTTCATTCTGCTGCTTAGATCAGGGACAGAGCACACATACGTGCTGGCTGCTGATTAGGGAAAGACAGGCAGGGAAAACGAATTAGTGTCCGGATAGAATTGAGGGACAGGTCGGAGTGTTTAGGCAGGGCGAGTTGTAGGCATTTTAGGGATAGAGTCTGCTGAATTATAGGGTCAGTGTCTTCTACAAACTACAATCGATATTGCTGTGTGGGGGGTGGGGTCTGCACTCAATCCTGATCTACGATCTCTTCTCAATCCTGTTAGGGAGAGGCTGCTGCTGAATTTTAGGGAAACTGTGTTCTACAAACTACAATCAATATTGCTGTGTGGTGTGGGATAGGAGATAGGCAGGTGTCAGTGATCCACATCCATTTTTCTGTGTGTGAGCTGCAGTGAACACAATCTTTTTGGGCTGCAGTGAACACAATCTTTTTGGGGTGCAGTGAACAACATCCTTTTAGGGTGCAGTGAACACAATCTTTGTGGGGTGCAGTGAACAACATCCTTTTAGGGTGCAGTGAACACAATCTTTTTGGGGTGCAGTGAACAAAATCCTTTTTGGGGTGCAGTGAACAACATCCTTTTTGGGGTGCAGTGAACAACATCCTTTTTGGGGTGCAGTGAACACAATCTTTTTGGGGTGCAGTGAACAAAATCCTTTGTGGGGTGCAGTGAACACAATCTTTGTGGGGTGCAGTGAAAAAAATCCTTTTTGGGGTGCAGTGAACAACATCCTTTTTGGGGTGCAGTGAACACAATCTTTTTGGGGTGCAGTGAACAAAATCCTTTGTGGGGTGCAGTGAACACAATCTTTGTGCTGTGCAGTGAACAAAATCCTTTTTGGGGTGCAGTGAACAACATCCTTTTTGGGGTGCAGAGAACAACATCCTTTTTGGGGTGCAGTGAACACAATCTTTTTGGGGTGCAGTGAACAAAATCCTTTGTGGGGTGCAGTGAACACAATCTTTGTGGGGTACAGTGAACAGAATCTTTGTGGGGTGCAGTGAACACAATCTTTGGGGGGTACAGTGAACACAATCTTTTTGGGGTGCAGTGAACAAAATCCTTTTAGGGTGCAGTGAACACAATCTTTGTGGGGTGCAGTGAACAAAATCCTTTTTGGGGTGCAGTGAACACAATCTTTTTGGGGTGCAGTGAACAAAATCCTTTGTGGGGTGCAGTGAACACAATCTTTGTGGGGTGCAGTGAACACAATCTTTTTGGGGTGCAGTGAACAAAATCCTTTTTGGGGTGCAGTGAACAACATCCTTTTTGGGGTGCAGTGAACAAAATCCTTTTTGGGGTGCAGTGAACAACATCCTTTTTGGGGTGCAGTGAACAAAATCCTTTTAGGGTGCAGTGAACACAATCTTTGTGGGGTACAGTGAACACAATCTTTGTGGGGTGCAGTGAACACAATCTTTGTGGCGTACAGTGAACACAATCTCATACTTCTGAAGATTTGAGGGTGCTGCCTGTTCCATACTCCTCCTCCTACTCCTCATCCATCCTTTTAGGGGTACAAACAATAGTAATTGGGGCCTAGTGTGGTGGTGTACGTGTGAGATACATACACTTTCTTTTTGATCATATTTTCTATTCCGCTATTCAATTAAAACCTTTGGGGATCAATTAAATTGCGTGATAGTCTGTGTCGGTACGTGTGAGATCCACCTTTCCAAGTTTTTGGGGTTCATCTCATACTTCTGAAGATTTGAGGGTGCTGCCTGTTCCATACTCCTCCTCCTACTCCTCAACCATCCTTTTAGGGGTACAAACAATAGTAATTGGGGCCTAGTGTGGTTGTGTACGTGTGAGATACATACACTTTCTTTTTGATCATATTTTCTATTCCGCTATTCAATTAAAACCTTTGGGGATCAATTAAATTGCGTGATAGTCTGTGTCGGTACGTGTGAGATCCACCTTTCCAAGTTTTTGGGGTTCATTTCATACTTCTGAAGATTTGAGGGTGCTGCCTGTTCCATACTCCTCCTCCTACTGCTCAACCATCCTTGTAGGGGTACAAACAATAGTAATTGGGGCCTAGTGTGGTGGTGTACATGTGAGATACATACACTTTCTTTTTGATCATATTTTCTATTCCGCTATTCAATTAAAACCTTTGGGGATCAATTAAATTGCGTGATAGTCTGTGTCGGTACGTGTGAGATCCACCTTTCCAAGTTTTTGGGGTTCATCTCATACTTCTGAAGATTTGAGGGTGCTGCCTGTTCCATACTCCTCCTCCTACTCCTCATCCATCCTTTTAGGGGTACAAACAATAGTAATTGGGGCCTAGTGTGGTGGTGAACGTGTGAGATACATACACTTTCTTTTTGATCATATTTTCTATTCCGCTATTCAATTAAAACCTTTGGGGATCAATTAAATTGCGTGATAGTCTGTGTCGGTACGTGTGAGATCCACCTTTCCAAGTTTTTGGGGTTCATCTCATACTTCTGAAGATTTGAGGGTGCTGCCTGTTCCATACTCCTCCTCCTACTCCTCAACCATCCTTTTAGGGGTACAAACAATAGTAATTGGGGCCTAGTGTGGTTGTGTACGTGTGAGATACATACACTTTCTTTTTGATCATATTTTCTATTCCGCTATTCAATTAAAACCTTTGGGGATCAATTAAATTGCGTGATAGTCTGTGTCGGTACGTGTGAGATCCACCTTTCCAAGTTTTTGGGGTTCATTTCATACTTCTGAAGATTTGAGGGTGCTGCCTGTTCCATACTCCTCCTCCTACTGCTCAACCATCCTTGTAGGGGTACAAACAATAGTAATTGGGGCCTAGTGTGGTGGTGTACATGTGAGATACATACACTTTCTTTTTGATCATATTTTCTATTCCGCTATTCAATTAAAACCTTTGGGGATCAATTAAATTGCGTGATAGTCTGTGTCGGTACGTGTGAGATCCACCTTTCCAAGTTTTTGGGGTTCATCTCATACTTCTGAAGATTTGAGGGTGCTGCCTGTTCCATACTCCTCCTCCTACTCCTCATCCATCCTTTTAGGGGTACAAACAATAGTAATTGGGGCCTAGTGTGGTGGTGAACGTGTGAGATACATACACTTTCTTTTTGATCATATTTTCTATTCCGCTATTCAATTAAAACCTTTGGGGATCAATTAAATTGCGTGATAGTCTGTGTCGGTACGTGTGAGATCCACCTTTCCAAGTTTTTGGGGTTCATCTCATACTTCTGAAGATTTGAGGGTGCTGCCTGTTCCATACTCCTCCTCCTACTCCTCAACCATCCTTTTAGGGGTACAAACAATAGTAATTGGGGCCTAGTGTGGTTGTGTACGTGTGAGATACATACACTTTCTTTTTGATCATATTTTCTATTCCGCTATTCAATTAAAACCTTTGGGGATCAATTAAATTGCGTGATAGTCTGTGTCGGTACGTGTGAGATCCACCTTTCCAAGTTTTTGGGGTTCATTTCATACTTCTGAAGATTTGAGGGTGCTGCCTGTTCCATACTCCTCCTCCTACTGCTCAACCATCCTTTTAGGGGTACAAACAATAGTAATTGGGGCCTAGTGTGGTGGTGTACATGTGAGATACATACACTTTCTTTTTGATCATATTTTCTATTCCGCTATTCAATTAAAACCTTTGGGGATCAATTAAATTGCGTGATAGTCTGTGTCGGTACGTGTGAGATCCACCTTTCCAAGTTTTTGGGGTTCATCTCATACTTCTGAAGATTTGAGGGTGCTGCCTGTTCCATACTCCTCCTCCTCAACCATCCTTTTAGGGGTACAAACAATAGTAATTGGGGCCTAGTGTGGTGGTGCACGTGTGAGATACATACACTTTCTTTTTGATCATATTTTCTATTCCGCTATTCAATTAAAACCTTTGGGGATCAATTAAATTGCGTGATAGTCTGTGTCGGTACGTGTGAGATCCACCTTTCCAAGTTTTTGGGGTTCATCTCATACTTCTGAAGATTTGAGGGTGCTGCCTGTTCCATACTCCTCCTCCTCAACCATCCTTTTAGGGGTACAAACAATAGTAATTGGGGCCTAGTGTGGTGGTGTACGTGTGAGATACATACACTTTCTTTTTGATCATATTTTCTATTCCGCTATTCAATTAAAACCTTTGGGGATCAATTAAATTGCGTGATAGTCTGTGTCGGTACGTGTGAGATCCACCTTTCCAAGTTTTTGGGGTTCATCTCATACTTCTGAAGATTTGAGGGTGCTGCCTGTTCCATACTCCTCCTCCTACTGCTCAACCATCCTTTTAGGGGTACAAACAATAGTAATTGGGGCCTAGTGTGGTGGTGTACGTGTGAGATACATACACTTTCTTTTTGATCATATTTTCTATTCCACTATTCAATTAAAACCTTTGGGGATCAATTAAATTGCGTGATAGTCTGTGTCGGTACGTGTGAGATCCACCTTTCCAAGTTTTTGGGGTTCATCTCATACTTCTGAAGATTTGAGGGTGCTGCCTGTTCCATACTCCTCCTCCTACTCCTCAACCATCCTTTTAGGGGTACAAACAATAGTAATTGGGGCCTAGTGTGGTGGTGTACGTGTGAGATACATACACTTTCTTTTTGATCATATTTTCTATTCCGCTATTCAATTAAAACCTTTGGGGATCAATTAAATTGCGTGATAGTCTGTGTCGGTACGTGTGATATCCACCTTTCCAAGTTTTTGGGGTTCATCTCATACTTCTGAAGATTTGAGGGTGCTGCCTGTTCCATACTCCTCCTCCTACTCCTCAACCATCCTTTTAGGGGTACAAACAATAGTAATTGGGGCCTAGTGTGGTGGTGTACGTGTGAGATACATACACTTTCTTTTTGATCATATTTTCTATTCCGCTATTCAATTAAAACCTTTGGGGATCAATTAAATTGCGTGATAGTCTGTGTCGGTACGTGTGAGATCCACCTTTCCAAGTTTTTGGGGTTCATCTCATACTTCTGAAGATTTGAGGGTGCTGCCTGTTCCATACTCCTCCTCCTACTCCTCAACCATCCTTTTAGGGGTACAAACAATAGTAATTGGGGCCTAGTGTGGTGGTGTACGTGTGAGATACATACACTTTCTTTTTGATCATATTTTCTATTCCGCTATTCAATTAAAACCTTTGGGGATCAATTAAATTGCGTGATAGTCTGTGTCGGTACGTGTGAGATCCACCTTTCCAAGTTTTTGGGGTTCATCTCATACTTCTGAAGATTTGAGGGTGCTGCCTGTTCCATACTCCTCCTCCTACTCCTCAACCATCCTTTTAGGGGTACAAACAATAGTAATTGGGGCCTAGTGTGGTGGTGTACGTGTGAGATACATACACTTTCTTTTTGATCATATTTTCTATTCCGCTATTCAATTAAAACCTTTGGGGATCAATTAAATTGCGTGATAGTCTGTGTCGGTACATGTGAGATCCACCTTTCCAAGTTTTTGGGGTTCATCTCATACTTCTGAAGATTTGAGGGTGCTGCCTGTTCCATACTCCTCCTCCTACTCCTCAACCATCCTTTTAGGGGTACAAACAATAGTAATTGGGGCCTAGTGTGGTGGTGTACGTGTGAGATACATACACTTTCTTTTTGATCATATTTTCTATTCCGCTATTCAATTAAAACCTTTGGGGATCAATTAAATTGCGTGATAGTCTGTGTCGGTACGTGTGAGATCCACCTTTCCAAGTTTTTGGGGTTCATTTCATACTTCTGAAGATTTGAGGGTGCTGCCTGTTCCATACTCCTCCTCCTACTGCTCAACCATCCTTTTAGGGGTACAAACAATAGTAATTGGGGCCTAGTGTGGTGGTGTACATGTGAGATACATACACTTTCTTTTTGATCATATTTTCTATTCCGCTATTCAATTAAAACCTTTGGGGATCAATTAAATTGCGTGATAGTCTGTGTCGGTACGTGTGAGATCCACCTTTCCAAGTTTTTGGGGTTCATCTCATACTTCTGAAGATTTGAGGGTGCTGCCTGTTCCATACTCCTCCTCCTCAACCATCCTTTTAGGGGTACAAACAATAGTAATTGGGGCCTAGTGTGGTGGTGCACGTGTGAGATACATACACTTTCTTTTTGATCATATTTTCTATTCCGCTATTCAATTAAAACCTTTGGGGATCAATTAAATTGCGTGATAGTCTGTGTCGGTACGTGTGAGATCCACCTTTCCAAGTTTTTGGGGTTCATCTCATACTTCTGAAGATTTGAGGGTGCTGCCTGTTCCATACTCCTCCTCCTCAACCATCCTTTTAGGGGTACAAACAATAGTAATTGGGGCCTAGTGTGGTGGTGTACGTGTGAGATACATACACTTTCTTTTTGATCATATTTTCTATTCCGCTATTCAATTAAAACCTTTGGGGATCAATTAAATTGCGTGATAGTCTGTGTCGGTACGTGTGAGATCCACCTTTCCAAGTTTTTGGGGTTCATCTCATACTTCTGAAGATTTGAGGGTGCTGCCTGTTCCATACTCCTCCTCCTACTGCTCAACCATCCTTTTAGGGGTACAAACAATAGTAATTGGGGCCTAGTGTGGTGGTGTACGTGTGAGATACATACACTTTCTTTTTGATCATATTTTCTATTCCACTATTCAATTAAAACCTTTGGGGATCAATTAAATTGCGTGATAGTCTGTGTCGGTACGTGTGAGATCCACCTTTCCAAGTTTTTGGGGTTCATCTCATACTTCTGAAGATTTGAGGGTGCTGCCTGTTCCATACTCCTCCTCCTACTCCTCAACCATCCTTTTAGGGGTACAAACAATAGTAATTGGGGCCTAGTGTGGTGGTGTACGTGTGAGATACATACACTTTCTTTTTGATCATATTTTCTATTCCGCTATTCAATTAAAACCTTTGGGGATCAATTAAATTGCGTGATAGTCTGTGTCGGTACGTGTGAGATCCACCTTTCCAAGTTTTTGGGGTTCATCTCATACTTCTGAAGATTTGAGGGTGCTGCCTGTTCCATACTCCTCCTCCTACTCCTCAACCATCCTTTTAGGGGTACAAACAATAGTAATTGGGGCCTAGTGTGGTGGTGTACGTGTGAGATACATACACTTTCTTTTTGATCATATTTTCTATTCCGCTATTCAATTAAAACCTTTGGGGATCAATTAAATTGCGTGATAGTCTGTGTCGGTACGTGTGAGATCCACCTTTCCAAGTTTTTGGGGTTCATCTCATACTTCTGAAGATTTGAGGGTGCTGCCTGTTCCATACTCCTCCTCCTACTCCTCAACCATCCTTTTAGGGGTACAAACAATAGTAATTGGGGCCTAGTGTGGTGGTGTACGTGTGAGATACATACACTTTCTTTTTGATCATATTTTCTATTCCGCTATTCAATTAAAACCTTTGGGGATCAATTAAATTGCGTGATAGTCTGTGTCGGTACGTGTGAGATCCACCTTTCCAAGTTTTTGGGGTTCATCTCATACTTCTGAAGATTTGAGGGTGCTGCCTGTTCCATACTCCTCCTCCTACTCCTCAACCATCCTTTTAGGGGTACAAACAATAGTAATTGGGGCCTAGTGTGGTGGTGTACGTGTGAGATACATACACTTTCTTTTTGATCATATTTTCTATTCCGCTATTCAATTAAAACCTTTGGGGATCAATTAAATTGCGTGATAGTCTGTGTCGGTACATGTGAGATCCACCTTTCCAAGTTTTTGGGGTTCATCTCATACTTCTGAAGATTTGAGGGTGCTGCCTGTTCCATACTCCTCCTCCTACTCCTCAACCATCCTTTTAGGGGTACAAACAATAGTAATTGGGGCCTAGTGTGGTGGTGTACGTGTGAGATACATACACTTTCTTTTTGATCATATTTTCTATTCCGCTATTCAATTAAAACCTTTGGGGATCAATTAAATTGCGTGATAGTCTGTGTCGGTACGTGTGAGATCCACCTTTCCAAGTTTTTGGGGTTCATCTCATACTTCTGAAGATTTGAGGGTGCTGCCTGTTCCATACTCCTCCTCCTACTCCTCAACCATCCTTTTAGGGGTACAAACAATAGTAATTGGGGCCTAGTGTGGTGGTGTACGTGTGAGATACATACACTTTCTTTTTGATCATATTTTCTATTCCGCTATTCAATTAAAACCTTTGGGGATCAATTAAATTGCGTGATAGTCTGTGTCGGTACGTGTGAGATCCACCTTTCCAAGTTTTTGGGGTTCATCTCATACTTCTGAAGATTTGAGGGTGCTGCCTGTTCCATACTCCTCCTCCTACTCCTCAACCATCCTTTTAGGGGTACAAACAATAGTAATTGGGGCCTAGTGTGGTGGTGTACGTGTGAGATACATACACTTTCTTTTTGATCATATTTTCTATTCCGCTATTCAATTAAAACCTTTGGGGATCAATTAAATTGCGTGATAGTCTGTGTCGGTACGTGTGAGATCCACCTTTCCAAGTTTTTGGGGTTCATCTCATACTTCTGAAGATTTGAGGGTGCTGCCTGTTCCATACTCCTCCTCCTACTCCTCAACCATCCTTTTAGGGGTACAAACAATAGTAATTGGGGCCTAGTGTGGTGGTGTACGTGTGAGATACATACACTTTCTTTTTGATCATATTTTCTATTCCGCTATTCAATTAAAACCTTTGGGGATCAATTAAATTGCGTGATAGTCTGTGTCGGTACATGTGAGATCCACCTTTCCAAGTTTTTGGGGTTCATCTCATACTTCTGAAGATTTGAGGGTGCTGCCTGTTCCATACTCCTCCTCCTACTCCTCAACCATCCTTTTAGGGGTACAAACAATAGTAATTGGGGCCTAGTGTGGTGGTGTACGTGTGAGATACATACACTTTCTTTTTGATCATATTTTCTATTCCGCTATTCAATTAAAACCTTTGGGGATCAATTAAATTGCGTGATAGTCTGTCGGTACGTGTGAGATCCACCTTTCCAAGTTTTTGGGGTTCATCTCATACTTCTGAAGATTTGAGGGTGCTGCCTGTTCCATACTCCTCCTCCTACTCCTCATCCATCCTTTTAGGGGTACAAACAATAGTAATTGGGGCCTAGTGTGGTGGTGTACGTGTGAGATACATACACTTTCTTTTTGATCATATTTTCTATTCTGCTATTCAATTAAAACCTTTGGGGATCAATTAAATTGCGTGATAGTCTGTGTCGGTACGTGTGAGATCCACCTTTCCAAGTTTTTGGGGTTCATCTCATACTTCTGAAGATTTGAGGGTGCTGCCTGTTCCATACTCCTCCTCCTACTCCTCATCCATCCTTTTAGGGGTACAAACAATAGTAATTGGGGCCTAGTGTGGTGGTGTACGTGTGAGATACATACACTTTTTTTTGCCGATACATCGATGACGTGTTTATGCTTTGGCATGGGTCACCTGAATCACTCAATGCTTTCATGGACAGATTAAACAAAAATGAGTTCAATTTGAAATTTACTATGAACTTTGACCCCTGCCATGTTACCTTTTTGGATGTAGAGGTGTCTAGGGGGGAGGATGGTGTTCTCCACAGTGGGCTTTTTCGAAAGCCCACTGCTGGCAACACCATCCTCCATGCCTCCAGCTTCCACCCCGAGACACTGGTGCGTTCCATTCCGTTTGGCGAATATCTTCGGGCCAGACGGAATTGCACGGACCTCACTGTTTTTCAAGGAGTTGCCAATGATCTGAGGAGTAGACTCCGAGCAAGAGGCTATTCCCCGACAACCCTCAAAAAGGCATATAGAAATGCCAAAGCAATAGACAGGAACACACTACTGGCCCCAAAAATCAAAAAACCGGATGATCACACCCTCAGATTAATCGTTAGGTACTCAGAGCAACATATGGAAATCAAAAAGATTATGACCAAACATTGGCATATGCTTGCATTTGACCCAATTGTAGGTAAACATGTCCCAGCATTTCCACAAATTACATATAGAAAAGTTCCAGCTCTTAAGGATCAATTGACACACAGCGAATTTGCTGCCCATGGAAATAGGGACCCCTGCAAAGCCAGGGGGACCTACATGTGTGGGGCATGCAAGTATTGCAAGTTCATGCACACTACCAAGAATCCCATTCTTCCGAATGGACAAATTTTCAGGCCCATGCACTTTGCCAACTGCCGCACCCACGGGGTGGTATATTTACTTCTCTGTGGGTGCGGTTGCTTTTATGTGGGCAAAACAAAACTGGGTTTCACCAAACGTGCCTGCCGGCACATAAAATGTATGAGAACCTGCGACCCTGAGCTTCCTCTCGGACGTCATACCAGTTTGGTACATGCAGGGAGGTTTCCCAGAATTAAGTTTCTGATCCTTGATAGAGTCCACCCCAGCTCGAGAGGGGGGGATTGGAACAAGACCCTCCTCCAGCTCGAGCTGAGGTGGATCTATCGCCTTAGAGCAACAGAGCCACCAGGACTTAATGAGATGATCTCATACAAACCCTTCCTCGAAGGCTTCACATCCGGTGGTATGGAAATCTAATGACTCTGGTTTTCTGGATGTGTTGCATTTCCCTTTTTCTTTTTCTGCAATCCTTTTTCTTCTTTTTTCTCTTTTTTATTTTTTTATTTTTATTGTTATCCAATGTTTCTAATTATTGACATGAAATTAGTATGAGGGTTGTTTAGATGCTTTGCAATTCCATTTCATGTAATGGTGAATATTGAGTGATTCTATAACATCTTGTAATTTAGCATATGCACGAATTAAATTTTTGTACACAGGTAGGTCAGCCTGACTGACTATGGTGCCGACTGTTTATTTTTGAAAAATATCCATTCCTAAAATTATACTCGGATAATGCATTGTTGACAACCATTTGCATTCAGTCTTTTGGTATTTATTGCTTTATTTTACTCTTTTATAGGACCCAAACCTTCTCTGATGTCTCGATGGATGGAAGCTGCATGATGGGGAGACACTTGCTTCCCATCCCTGCTCTGGAATAGCCCGGCACGGTAAGCGGACGCCACTAGATGGCGCCCGCAACAGCGGCAAAAGCCCAATTCCATCTAGCTCTGTTTGAGCCATAGGCGCATGCCCAATGGACTCCGCCTTGCGTCTCACGCAGGCGGAAGTCCTTCACCGTGTCGGTGGGACGCACAGGCCGGCCCAGCTTCCGCCGGATGTTTCCGGCAGGGGGCAGGCCCGGCGTATGTGACCCGGGGAACCCCATAGGCAACCAGCTGTTTGCAATTGTCTCTCGGCTGAGACAAGTCTCAGCTGATTGACAAGGCTCCTTATATATCCTACATGCCCGACATTGGACTCATTTGTTCCACTGCCGAGCATGAGATAACATCTATTTTGTCAAGCTGGATTTGTCTGCCCGTTACAAGTGACTCTAAGGTATTTATATATTTTTTTTGAGAAATTTTGCTTAACAGTTTGCCGATGTACTACAATGCTGATGGCAAGCTCTGTTCCTTTTTTTCTTTTTTTCTTTTTATTTCTTGTTGAATTCATATTTTTTACAAGAGGACATTCATTATATCTCTCCTCTGGTATTTTCAACTATAAGTTTTGGGACTTGCAAAATCCCGTAGTGCAATTTTTCCAATCACAATTAATCTGTGTTGTTTCTCACTACCTAAGCAACAGACGATGGCCTTTTTTCCCCCTAAAACAATAATTCTTAGTTTACAAGTTTTCTGATTTTTTTTTTTTTATTAATATTTGGGATTTTTTCCAAAAAAAAGCAATTACTACCATTATTGCGTTTTCAGATAAATTGGGGATTTTTTTGTAATTATTTGGTTTTTGCTCAGCAGGACTGTCTTTTTGGGGGTTCCAGCTATTCCTACCCCCTCTTTCCCTTTTGGGGAATTGGGGTTGCAAGCAGTTTTCCAGCCACCTGCGACACACAGAGAAGATCTCTTTTGGGTCCAACATCGAGCACTTCTTTACGGCATCCCAGGTTAGCACCTTGCGGCAGTCTGACCTCTTGGTTTTAGCCTTTACAGGCGGGCAAGTTTTCTTCATTCTCTACAGTGAATATGTAAGTGCTTTGAAAATTTTGTTAAAATACTATATTGTATTCAATTTTGTCTAAGTGACACATGACTTACATACTAATTATTTCTAGACCACTTCCTGCGGGCACCCCTGAAGAAGGAGTTCGGGGTTCCTCTCCGAAACGCGTCGGGTCAATTACCCGCGGTCTATTTGTGGTGCATTTCACTGCTGTATGTTATGTCTGTATAACTTGCCAGTATTTTAACATTTTTTTTGTTTTGTATATATATTTTTTTCAATAAAATTTTCAAATAAATTGTGTATCTTGATATTACATAGTGCCTTAAAAGTCCCGCCCCAAGGGGAACTCCATTGTTCTTGTATCTTTATTTGGGATGTGGCACTCAAGGGACCACCCCACATGAATCAAAGTTTCTTACACTTTTTTTTTGATCATATTTCCTATAACGCTATTCAATAAAAACCTTTGAGGATCAATTGAATTGCGGGATAGTCTGTGTCGGTACGTGTGAGATCCACCTTTCCAAGTTTTTGAGGTTCATCTCATACTTCTGAAGATTTGAGGGTGCTGTCTGTTCCATACTCCTCCTACTCCTCATCCATCCTTTTAGGGGTAGAAACAATAGTAATTGGGGCCTAGTGTGGTTGTGTACGTGTGAGATACATACACTTTTTTGGATCATATTTCCTATTCCGCAATTCAATAAAAACCTTTCTAGGGCAAGATCTTAAATTACAGAAATATGAGGAGACCGTCAAATAAGGGCCGTGGCCTGGGTCGTGGTGCTGCTGGTAGAGCTCCTGTTGCAAGGAGAGGACGTGGTCGATCTGTGCCAGCTACACGCACAAGTGAAACACCTTCCTCAAGTGTGAGTAGGCGACAGAACCTGCATCAGTATTTGGTAGGGCATCATACGCCTCTAGAAGTGATGAGGCCAGAACAAGTGGAGGCGATAGTAGATTGGTTTGCTGCTGACAGTGCCTCCAGTTCCTTCACATTGTCTCCCACCCAGTCTACTGCCAAAAGGTCACAGTTGGCACCTGCAGCCGATGTCCAACCGTCTTTCACCTCACCCCCTTGCAAATCAGGCAAGCAGTCTGAGCCCCAAGCCATACAGCAGTCTCTTCTTCTTTTTGATGACTCTGTCAGCAGGGTTTCCCAGGGCCATCCACCTAGCCCTGCCCCAGAAGTGGAAGAGATTGAGTGCAGCGATGCCCAACCACTTATTTCTCAAGATGAGTACATGCAAGGACCATCGCAGCACGTCTCCGATGATGACGAAATGCAGGTGCCAACTGCTGCGGCGTTCAGCATTGTGGAGACCGACAAGGAGGGCAGGGGTGAAGACTGGGTGGAAGATGATGTGGAGGACGATGAGGTCCTCGACCCCACATGGAATGAACGTCATGCAGGTGACCTGAGTAGTTTGGAGGAAGAGGCGGTGGTCGCACAGAGCCACCAGCACAGCAGAAGAGGGAGCAGGGTGCAGAAGTGGAGCGGCCGTGCCCTAGACACTACGCCCGCTACTGCCCAACGCAGCAAGGGAACGAGCGCACCAAAGTCAGCTCAAAGGAGTTCTCTAGCGTGGAAGTTCTTTAGAAAATGTGCTGATGACAGGACACGAGTGGTTTGCACCCTGTGCAATCAGAGCTTGAAGCAAGGCGTAAACCTTCTCAACCTGAGCACAACCTGCATGATCAGGCATCTAAGTGCAAAGCACGAGCTGCAGTGGAGTACACACCTTCAAAACCAAGAAACGTCTCTGGCTCATCCTGCTTCCTCTTCTGCTGCAGTCTCGGCAGCTCCAGCCACATCTGTAGTGATACCGGCACCTGCCACCCCGCAAACAGACGATCTGTCAGCAACACCACCACCTGGGTCACCAACAACCATCTCCACAATGTCCCGTGGAAGCGTTCAGCTTTCCATCTCCCAAACACTTGAGAGGAAGAGGAAGTACCACCCTACCCACCCGCGATCCCTGGCCCTGAATGCCAGCATTTCAAAATTATTGGCCTTTGAAATGCTGTCATTCCGTCTGGTGGAGACGCACAGTTTTAAAAACCTTATGTCGGTGGCTGTCCCACAGTACGTCGTGCCCAGCCACCACTACTTTTCCAGGCAAGCCGTCCCTTCCCTGCACAACCAAGTGGGGGAAAAAATCAGGTGTGCACTGCGCAACGCCATCTGTGCCAAGGTCCACCTAACTACCGATACGTGGACCAGTAAGCATGGTCAGGGGCGTTATATCTCCCTAACGGCACACTGGGTAAATGCAGTGGCGGATGGGCCTGAGGCGGATAGCAATTTGGCGCATGTCCTTCCACCACCCAGGATTGCAGCGCGCTTCAGTTTGCCTCCTGTTCCTAACTCCTCCTACTCCGCCTCCTCATCCTCTACCGCCTCCTCATCCGGACAGCGTAACACCTTCACCACTAACTTCAGCACGGCCAGGGGTAAACGACAGCAGGCAGTTTTACAACTTGCCTGTTTGGGGGACAAACCACACACCGCGCAGGAGTTGTGGAGGAGCATGGAACAGCAGACAAATGAGTGGTTGCTGCCAGCGAGCCTCAAGCCCGGCCTGGTGGTGTGCGATAACGGGCGAAATCTCATAGCAGCTCTGGACCTAGCCGGTTTGACGCACATCCCTTGCCTGGTATATGTGCTGAATTTGGTGGTGCAGAGGTTCCTTAAAAACTACCCTGATATGTCAGAGCTGCTGCAGAAAGTGCGGGCCGTTTGTGCGCACTTTCGGCGTTCTCACCCTGCTGCTGCTCGCCTGGCAGCGCTGCAGCGTAACTTCGGCCTTCCCGCTCACCGCCTCATATGTGACGTGCCCACAAGGTGGAACTCCACCTTGCACATGCTGGAAAGACTGTGCGAGCAGCAGCAGGCCATAGTGGAGTGTCAGCTGCAGCACGCACGCGTGAGTCGCTCTGCGGAACAGCACCACTTCACCACCAATAACTGGGCCTCCATGCGAGACCTGTGTGCCTTGTTGCGCTGTTTTGAGTACTCCACCAACATGGCCAGTGGCAATGACGCCGTTCTCAGCTTAACTATCCCACTTCTATGCCTCCTTGAAAAAACAATTTGGGCGATGATGGAAGAGGATGTGGCACAGGATGAGGAGGAGGAGGATGAAGAGGTAACATTTCCAAGGCTTTCAGGGCAGTCATTCGCAAGGGGCTCCGAGGGTGGGTTCCTGCACACACAAACGCCAGGGACACAATTGTCCAGCAGGGGCACAGTTCTGGAGGATGAGGAGGATGAGGAGGAGGAGGAGCTGGAGGAGGAGATGGAACCATGTTCACAGCAGGGTGGCACCCAGGCCAGCTCATGGCCATCACTGGTGCGTGGCTGGGGGGATACAGAGGACACGGACGATACACCTCCCACAGAGGACAGCCTTTCGTTGCCTCTGGGCAGCCTGGCACACATGAGCGATTACATGCTGCAGTGTCTCCACAACGACCGCCGAGTTGCCCACATTCTAACTTGTGCTGATTACTGGGTGGCCACGCTGCTGGATCCCCGTTACAAGGACAACGTACCGTCCTTAATTCACTCACTGGAGCGCGATCGCAAGATGCGCGAGTACAAGCGCACGCTGGTAGACGCCATGCTGCTGGCATTCCCATCTGACAGCGGGGCCGCAGTGGAAGCACAAGGCAGAGGAGGAGGAGGAGGTCGCCAACGCAACCAGGGCACCGCCAGCACCTCAGAAGGCAGGGTTAGCATGGCCGAAATGTGGAAAAGCTTTGTCAGCACGCCACAACAAACAGCAGCACCAGCAGCTCAGATGGAATGTCTTAGCAGGAGGCAGCATTTTACCAACATGGTGGAGCAGTATGTGTGCACACGCCTACATGTAGTGAATGACGGGTCTGCCCCCTTCAACTTCTGGGTCTCCAAATTGGGCACATGGCCTGAGCTTGCCCTTTACGCCTTGGAGGTGCTGGCGTGCCCTGCAGCCAGTGTATTATCTGAACGGGTATTTAGCACGGCTGGGGGCGTTATAACAGACAAGCGCAGCTGCCTGTCCAGACACAATGTGGACAAGCTCACGTTCATTAAAATGAACCAGGCATGGATCCCACGGGACTTTTCCGTACCTTATGCAGAATAGCAATGGATACCGACCTTACCCACCCATTGTTCCATTTTTGCTCTTTCTCACTCTTTTGGGGTGTACCCTCATTTAAAATTTGTGAAAAGAAGCAGTGTTGGCTACCTCGTCCTCCTCCTCAGGGCCAGATTAACGTAGGGGCTATTGGAGCTGCAGCTCCAGGCCCCTACCTTTTATATAGGCCCCGGGTTGGCCATATTCACTGTTACGGCTCTTCTGTCACTTGTAAACACAGAAGTCTGGCTTCTATGCTCGCTTCCCCAGGCAGCACCCTCAGAACCTCCCCACACAGCGCGAAGGCCGGACAAGGAGGGACAGTTGCCGATGCATGGATGTGTTTATGGGCTTCAGAGACAGCATCCCATGTTGAATTAGGCATGCATGGCTGCACCCTTCCTCCTCTGGGTGCATGCCAAGGCACGGCCCTTAAGGCCCTTCAAAATCCTCAGCACCAAGCCCATGATGCTCTTAATCCGGCCCTGGTCCTCCTCCACCGCCGCTTCCACCTACACCGCCCATAGGTGTGCGCAGCCTATTGCATTAAGGTGTGCACCCCAAAGTTGAAATACACATGCATGTGTTTGCCTACAGGTACATGGCCCCGATACATTACTCTCCCTGCTGGCAAAGAGAAATAGAGCAGAGCAGGTCCGAGGGAGATCTTTCCCATCTCCTCACTGGCAATGCTATGTGCCCTAGGTGATTAGGGTGTGCCCAGGCACACCCGGCACACCCTGTGCGCACGCCTATGTCACCGCCACATCCACCACTACCTCAACCTCCCTCCTACTCCATATGGGCCTCGTCCTTCAGAGATGAAGAAGAACATTGTTTTATTTTTCTGTTTTTTTTTGTTGTTTTAAGTTATTTCCCTATCCCCATTTGTTTGCAGAGCACTTGCCATGCTCTTAATTACGTTTTGCTGCACTCTAGCCCTTTCCTTTGGTGTTTTAGAGCCATTTTAGTGCCTTAAAGTTCGGGTCCCCATTGACTTTAATGGGGTTCGGTGTCCGGGAAAAGTTCGGTAAAAGTCCGGGACACGGACCCGGACTTTTTTTTAAAGTTCGGCCGAACCCGTCGAACACGGATATCTAGGTGTCCGCTCAACCCTATTGGTAACCCATAGACATTTTTTAAACATTACCTATGGAGATCTTTAAGAACCAATGTTTGTCGCCATTCCTAGAGCTTGCGCAATTTTGAAGCATGACATGTTGGGTATCTATGTACTCAGCGTAACATTATCTTTCACAATATAGAAAAAATTGGGCTAATATTCTTTTTTCTTATTTTTTAATTTAAAAAAGTGTATTTTTTCTAAAGAACATTGCGTTTGTAAGACCGCTGCGCAAATACGATGTGATATAATGGCAGGTGTTTGTCTTTCACCTCTGTATGTAATGAGAACACACTTGCTTTCCATGACTTGTTATTAGGCCATGACAATGGCACTATCTATGCTCAGAATTACATCAAAATAAAAGCTGTCATCATTCCTGTTGGGTTAATACCATCCCTAAAAGCCAGTACTGCCATCCTAAACACAATTGCATGAGAAAATATGACTTTGACTCTCATGGCCAGCAGCTCAGGCTGAAGTTTCTCGACAAGGGTTATCCATCCACCATTGTTGATGAGGTCTTCACTTTCTACAAATAGAATAATGCCTCAGTTGACAGGACGGCCAAAACCAGCTCAGTAGCACAATCGCTGAGATTCACAACTAATTTCCACACCCATTTTAGGATTATGGAGCGTATTTTTCAAAAACATTGGTCCATTTTGCAAGAGGATCCTCACCTCAAATACACCCTTACAGAACGTCCCCTTATTTCTTCTAGACGTGCCAAAAATGTAAAAACCCAGATTGCGCCAAGCAAGGTCAAATCCTTTTGACGCCAGGCACCCGCGATCACTAAGCGGAAAGACAGAACGGCAGTCTGCTGTTGTAAACACAGCAGACCATTGTTCTTTCAGTCATCATTTATCACAGGGCTCCTGGGTTCCTCCCATTTAGGAACACAGGTCCGTATGTTGATCCAATAAGCCCATCCCCCATAAAGTTAGAAAACACCCCCTAGGCTCACATTTAACCCTTTGATTGCCCCTGGGTTAACTGTGCATATTTTTAGCGCTGATTACTGTAGTAATGTCACTGGTCCCCCCAAAAGTGTCAAAAATGTCAGTTAGGGGTCCAATATGTCCACCCCAATGTCGCAGTCATGCTAAAAATCGCTGATTACTAGTAAAAAATAAATAAAAATTACAAAAATATTTCCCCTAGTTTTGAGACGGGATAATATTTGCGCAAACCAATCAAAATACGCTTATTGGGATTTTTTTTAACCAAAAATATGTAGCAGAATACAAATTGGCCTAAAATGATGAAAACATTTGATATTTAAATTTTTTGGGAATGTTATATAGCATAAAGTGAAAAATATCGTTTTTTTTTTTTTTCAGAATTGTCTGTCTTTTTTTTGGTTTATAACGCAAAAAATAAAAATCACACAGGTGATCAAGTACCACCAAAAGAAAGCTCTATTTGTGGGGGGAAAAGGACATAAATTTAGATAGGGTACAGCATTGCACGACTGTACAATTGTCCGTTAAACGAATGCAGTGCCAAATCGCAAAAAATGGCCTGGTCATTAAGGAGGTAAAACCTTTCGGTCCAGAAGTGGTTAAACTTGTTCCAAGATGGCCGAATAGGTTGCCTAATGAAGGAGTACGCATGCTCTGAATGCGCGCACCACCATCTTCACCTGGATGTGACATCAGCGGCTTCCTCTGAGCAAACCCTTGTCCCTGGAGACATCTGGTGCCACCAGCGCAGCTCCTCGCCATATACTGCTACACATCCTCCCCTGAAGTGGATGAACTTCATTATATTACAAGCGCTCACCTCCTTTATCATCTTGTGAGTTTTTCATTATAATACTTGCAATAAATGTTCAAACATTGCTGCACTGAGATGGCGCTGCTCTTTTTCTTTTCCACTTGTCCACAGAGTTCCTTCTAGCTCTAAACTGAGCCTATAGCCATCTATTACCAGCGTTCTACACCTAGAGACTGTCCCAGTCATTGACTTTTGATGTACTCCCCTCAGAGACTCTGTTTGCCCACTGCTCATACCATCTGGCTAACAGGCACCCACTACCATTAGTTTGTTACTGCATGTATCAAAGACTACTATAGTGATTTTCAGCATTCCGTCTGGATATCAGATCTGGATTCTTACATCTAGCATTCCTGGACCGGATGTAAACTTGAAAAAAAGACAATTCCTGGTTCTGCTTTAAGGCTTGTACTGAACCCTTGAATTTGTTAAAAAGTGTTGTATCTAGAAGTTATTGGACCCCAGGGTAAACTCTGAACATTCTGCCCCCCAACTTTAACCACCTACCATCCAGCATATTATAATAATACAGGCAAGCGGGAGCACCACTATCCTGGGTGGACGGCATATGACGTCCTCCCACTCGCATGGAACACAGATCATTGCACTGGGCCAGCCCTGGCACCATGTGATCACTGTGACCAGTCACGGAAATTACATGTCAGTTTGTACACAATGGCTTTCATTCATAGCCATTCATTATGTACTATTGTGATCTCTGTGATTGGTCACAGTGATCACATGGTACAGGGCCAATTACAGTGCACCTGTACCACGTGATAGCTGTGGCCAATAACACAATTGTTCACAATTGTACACAATGGCACATGAATGAATGGCATTCAAAAAAATGATTGCTTATATAATGATCATCACTGTAAAAAGCAATCATAGTGTAAAAAAAAATCCTGATCACCTCCCCAGAGCAGTACAGTGCCTGTTGGTGACATTGTACTGCTCTGGTCACAGTATGTGAAAAAACAATTCTAAAAAAGAAAAAAAAAATTACAAAAAAGTTATTTAAAATGTTTTGTATATACTGTCTCCAGTCAGTGTCCATGATCACCACCGCATTAGTCATATGGTGATGCTGTACAGTACTGTTTGTCTCATTTCTTCATTTTCACAAAAATTGCGACAAAAATTACAACTTCAAAACACTTACCATGCCTCTTACTAAATAACTTGGGGTCATTTTGGGTGTATTGTGGGTGTATTTGTACTGTCCTGATATTTTAGGGCAGCACAGTGGCTAAGTGGTTAGAGCTTTCGCCTAACAGCACTATTGTTGGTTTGCAACCCAACCACGGCACTACCTGCCTGGAGTTTGCATATTATCCCTGTGTCTGCATGGGTTTACCCTGGGTAATCCAGTTTCCTCCCACACTACAAAGACAGGTTAGGTAGTGTTAATTGACTCCTATCGTATGTGTATGTATGAATGTGAGTTAGGGACCTTGGATTGTAAGCTCCTTGAGGGCAAGGACTGATGTGAATTTAAAATATATATTGTGGCAGGGCGAGGCTGTGACACCGGATAATACGGCGGTCTGGGCCAGGTTTTCTGGAAAACAGACACACTAATGATGCAGGTGTGTGCTGGGTTTATGTTAAAGACAGAGTTAGAGGTCAGTGCCCCACCCTCCCGAGGGGGTCAAAATGTGAAGGGAGCAGTGAGAAGTGTAGGTCTGCACTGTACTGTACAGGTCAGGACAGACAAAGGCCAAAGTCTGTGAAGGGTGTAGCGGCTGGAATCTGCAGGATACAAAGCCAAGCTGACAGAGGTACAGCATTTTGTGCAAGAGCACTGGCACTGTTTTTATATTTTTTCGCTTTATTCTTATATATATCTATACTCATCATTATTTTTCATTTATTCATTTATATATCTTTTTTTTTTTCCTTCTCATCCTTTTTCTTTCCTTCTTTTTATTCACTATTTTTTCTTCTTCCTTGTCGCTTCTTTTATTCACCTTTTTCTACTTTTCTACTCTTTTTCTTTTTTTCTCTTTTTTCTTTTCTTTTTTGGTTTCATCTTTTTACCTGTTTTTTTTACATCCATTGCAACTGTTTGGTGCTTTTTTGGATTGAGGTGAAACTTACATACACAATCAATTGCTGCTGGGCTGTTTCTATGTCTTAAATTAAAGATGAATACTTGCAGCTGTGTGCTCAATCAATTACGATCTTGGATGAGCATAGGAAATGCTAATCACTATTTAAAGCAGTGTTTTGTCATGTATGTGCATGGTTACGACTAAGCGGACGTTTTCCGTGAAACGCGTTAACCGCTGTGCATTTTTTCCCCATGTCTCTGACTATTATGGATATGCTTCAAATGTTTTTATTGTCCTATTTTTGATATCAATAAAACTGATTTTATTGTTTCTCATCTACAACCAGAAGTGCGGCTCTTTTCCTCCTCACACTACCCATGATATCTATCTACTTGTGGTAAGTAGGGAACCACAAGGGGGAGCACCAGCACTTTATTCAAGCAAGTGGAGCACAGCAGCACTTTTGATATATGCACTTAAGGACACTTTTTATATTTATTTTTATATTTATTTATTGATTATAATTTGATCAATTTTCATTTATTATAGCACAAAGGACTTTGTTTGCATTTGTTGTTATATGTTGTTGTGATCAGTATTGTTACTTTTGCACATATATTATTTGCACAGTTGTGGATCATATTAATTTGTCTGTGGAACCATTACACAGATAGCAGCGCTGATTAATTTTGTTCACTTATCACTTTAAAGGCACTAGCCCTTTACTTTTTGAGCAGCAGTTGTAATCGTACACTATCACATATATATTTATTCATTATATTTTTTTATTCACCATAAGCGCGAGGTTATTTATCTCTTTTACATAATTAGTCAAGGTCACTCTGATAATCTCATTGTTAGTGTCTATAATTGCTTTGTACATTTAAATGCTGTTGTTATTCACTGTTATTGCTATTCATACCTACCACCAGCCTGTTGTTGAGTGTTAAACTCAACTGGGTTTTGGGGTGTTTCCCCAGGATTTGGCTGATTGACGCTTCTATACACCCTTTTCTGCTGAGTAACTAATGGAAAAGACAATTGAATACAGTTTGCATTGTGTCTGTGTTTTTTTAGAGGATAATTTCAGGCAAAAACCTAGCTAACACTAAACCTGCTCTGTGCCAAACTATAAACCTAATCTATATAACCCTGAAAAGCAAAAATCACTGTACTTACCTTTTCTGCACCAAATCCGGTTTAGTCTCCAGTGGGGGAAGCTGTGTGAAGGAGAGGATTGACTGTGAAATGAATGGGAAGTGACGTCACCCATTGAATTACTATGGGGCTTCATGGAGGCGGGTGCCTCCCCTGCACCTGCCTCCATGAAGCCTCTGCTGACAGCTCAGTGTGGGACCAGACCTGATTGGCTGCAGAAAAGGTAAGTACAGTGATTTTTGTTTTACAGGGTTAGATAGATTAGGTTTAGAATGTGACACAGAGCAGGTTTAGCGTTAGTTAGGTTTTGCCTAGACTTATTCCCAAAAGGGGTATACACCATATCAGAACCTAGAGTGTCAGATGGGCTGGGAGGTTCCCGGAGTCAGGGCAGTGCAGGGGGACAAGAAATATCAAGCGGCCCCCACGGGGTGGCGCTACATAAGGGTGACAGAATCCCTAGTAGTGAAGGAGCTTGGTGCTTTGGCTCCTTCTCTAGGAACTGGGTCTCCCCATACTGCGGGTCACCTCACAGCATGGGGCATCCTGGGGACCTAGCCTGGGAGTCATGAAAGGATAATGTAGTGAGGCCTCAGAAGAAGGATAAGCATGGGATATGTACAGGCATATGTACAAGTGAGCTTCCAAGTATACAAATGAATCAAAGGAATCAATGTTACTGGGAGTGAGGGGACAGGTTAGCAGGTTGGTGGAGTCCAGTACAAGCCCAGCGGTTCCAGCTCAGAAATGCTGCACAACTTGTTTGGAAACATACAATCCCCTGTGTTTAATAGCAGTATGTGCCCCAGTGCCTGTGCTTTATAAAAAATATGATGATTTCTATCCTATTTCACAGCGCCTCTTGGCGTTTACATGACTGCTCGCCTCTCTTCTCTCTCAGGCTGACAACTACAGTGGGAGGGGCTGAGAACTCCCGCTGACATCATTCAGGGAGGAGGAAAGAGGTGATCAGTCCCCTGAGCGCTGGGAGGTGCTGTGAAATAAGGTAGAAATTGGCATATTTTTATAAAGCACAGACAATGGGGCACATATCGGTAATAAATACCGGGGATTGTATAAATATATAACAATTATGATAGCAGCAGGAGGAGAATGGGCAGTTACTATCACAAGCGGACAGGCAGGGAGGGAGGGAGAGGAGGACAGAGGAGAGGCATGGATGATGGAGGCATGTAAACTGACCACAATGTCAGGGCTCAGCAGCCATGAGTAGAGGAGAGCGCAAGTAGAGGAGAGCCGATCGGAAGCTCTCCTGATAGGGGGGGGGGTCTGTGCTGGTAATCAGAGCATTGATTACCAGTGCAGACCCTTGGGGTATGCCACTAGAGCCACAAGGGTTTGCCCACCCATGGCCACCAGGGATTCCAATCAGTGCTCAGGGAGCCTGTCAGTGCCCTCCTCATCAGTGCTGCCCATCATTGCCATCTATCAGTGCCACCCACTAGTGCCCATCATTGCCCATCAGTGCCATTTATTAGTGCCCATCACTGCCGCCTATCAATACCCATCAGTGCCACCTATCAGTGCCCATTAGTGTCGCCTATCAGTGCCCATCAGTGCCACCTATCAGTGCCCATTAGTGTCGCCTATCAGTGCCCATCAGTGCCACCTATCAATGCCCATCAGTGCCACCTATTAGTGCCCATCAGTGCCGCCTACCAGTGCCCATCAGTGCTGCCTATCAGTGCCCATCAATGCTGAATATCAGTGCTGCCTATCAGTGCTACCTATCAGTGCTACATATCAGTGCCCATCAGTGATGCATATCAGTGCCGCCTATCAGTGCCCATCAGTGCTGCATATTAATGCCTCATCAGTGCCACCCCATCAGTGCCTCCTCATCAGTGCCTGTCAGTGTGGCCTCATCAGTGCTCGTCAGTGCAGGAAAAAATGTATTTATTTACAAACATTTATAACATAAACAAAAAAACTTTTTTTTTTCAAACTTTTCGGTCTTTTTTTATTTGTTTAGCAAAAAAGAAAAAACCTTCTGGTGATCAAATACGACCAAAAAAGCTCTATTTGTGGGGAAAAAATTGCATAAATTTGGTTTAGGTACAGTGTTGCATGACTGCGCAATTGTCATTCAAAATGCAACAGCGCTAAAAGCTGAAATTGGCCTGGGCAGGAAGGGGGTGAAAGTGCCCAGTATTGAAGTGGTTAAACAAGGTAGAATATCTAGAATGCTAAGGAAGCATGTCAGTTGGCCAAAGTTCAGTAAAGGAACAAAACAAGTAAGCAAGTAAAAAATTCCCTACGGAAACCTAAAATGGATTTAGGAATGCATTCATCCCTTTGCTTCTCTTTTTACTAATCACCTCCTACAACAGGGCACATGTGGGTAATAGGTCCAGGACTGGAAAAGCACATCTAATAAAATGTGGAGTTTTAGGCCACAAAGAATAGATCAATAGCCAAACAATATATTATCTATTTGTATGACATATCTCACAATTGGTTATAATTTATAATCAATTATCTATTTGGACTACAGTACAGATACATACAAAATTTAGGATAATTTAAAAAGAGGAAACACATGATGTAAAAGGTTCCTTCAGTTTGATGTAGATCTTTGGAGAATGTGCCCAACATTCTGTCCTGTGGATGTACACAAAAAATTAAAATTGACTTATGTATGAACACCTTTACAAACTAATTCTGGTTGTACACATGGAAGTGAAGCAGCTGAAGCAATGATCATTTTGGGTGTTAACGAGCTGTCCTGGGTTTTTACCATGATTTTCCTAGTTAGTTGAATGAAAATGTTGACTTTTTATAAAGAAACAGAAAGTAGAAACCTCACTCAGCCTTGAACATCATATGGACAATTGACAGCTAGTTAGTCAATGCCTGAAGTGCCTCTTACCACTGGCAGATTTCAGCAGACGGCTCTGTGACTGATCATCTGCCTCTTTTAAGCATTCTCTGTGTCCCTGCCAACAATACCTCATTGCCGTGTGTTCTGTACAGCTGTCGTTTTTGACCTGTGTTGGTTGGTAAAAAGTGAAATGCTGTATAAATGCCAATGTCCCCATACTTCCATACTTTAGGTAGGGATTTGTCAATTAATTCAATTAAAATGTAGCCAAAAGATATACAGCCACCTTTCAGTATGATTACCCAAAAGCATGAAATTATTTATCACACAGATCTATTCTCAGACAAAGCATGACTTGTTTGGAAGGTACAGAATGTTTTTATTAAAAACTCTGTTCAGGTAAAAAAAAAAAAATTGGATGGTATGAGAAAATAAAAGCTTTTTATACTTACAGTTCAATCAAAACTATATATACTGTATTATGGCTTTCTTTGGAGGCCAAGAAGATAATACACACAACAATCTAGGATAAAAACCTTTAAATCTTTACACCTGTCATAAGAAAACTGAAAAGTGTTCAACAATTTAATTACTCTACGTATGTTTTTTACCTGTAACATGCCCTTTCTCATAGACCAAGGTGGGTTCTCTGAAATCTGGTTATTCCTAGGTCTTGTACTTTGGTTTATAATAGCATTCAACAATAAGGCAAAATAAAATACAAAGATAATAGTCTGGTAAAGACAAATATTTGTGGTAGAAAACAAGCTAAAGGTTATCTAAGAGTTTATACGACCATATACAACTAAATCGCATTGAGTATAATTCCTTGCACATATGGGCTGGTAGAAGAAATGAATAGCAATCAAATATAAATAGGAGTAGTGCCATGTTTACACATGTGGTTTTGAACCATTTGACAATTAGGAATTCATATACTGTATAATATGGTTTTTAAAAAGGGAATAGTTGCCTACCTTCCAATTTGCCATAGAAACGGGGCACAGGGCGCTATAAGCCCTGTCTAAGTCATGCATAAATGGTGGCCATGGTTTTGTGAACTTATGCTGATATCCAACAATCCTTTTTCTTATGATTATGAACACTGCTTCTGAAAAAAAGGCAATAGTAGAAATATGATTTCTTTTTTGTTGGGATTGGTGCTTGCAATTGCGTTTTCCCAACAGATAATCCTCCAAAGGGAATAAAACAAAATGTTCACACTGGCTACACTGGGTTATGTCATAAATGATTAAAAGCGTCTACAGTTTGTGCAGATAGGGTCAGACTCAGCAATTCTAAAATGTTAAATAAAAAAGCAGAATTAAACCTTTTCAAATAACCAAAACATCCAATCTTTTATTTTTGACCTGGCGGGTAATTATTTATGCTATCCATATTTAATAAAATTCTATACTTTGACCTGTGGTTGTAGGAAAAGATAAAGAATGTACTGCTAGTAATCCCTTGTTTTTGGTATTCTATGTTCAGCCCTTAAAGGTCAGTCCAGGCCAAATTATTGCTTCACTTTTTAAAGGATGATGGTGGGTCATATCTTCTGTAGGGGTATATATACACACACACATGTATGTATATATACACATACACACATATAGGTGTGAAAATAGCAGAAACCTATGCTTGCGCTAATGAAATAATTAACACCCATATGGCTTCTCTGCTATAACACCTATATGTGTGTATGTGTATAAATACATATAAGCGTGTGTGTATATATACCCCTATACAGAAGTTCAGATGTTTTGCCTGCCTCCAAAGACCCCAAAAAAATGCCCAAAAAAACGCCTGCTGCAAAAACACACCTGGGCGTTTTTGTAGCTGGCGTTTTTTTTGGGCATTTTTGGGTGTCTTTGGAGGCAGGCAAAACATCTGAACTTCTGTATAGGGGTATATATATACACACACGCTTATATGTATTTATACACATACACACATATAGGTGTTATAGCAGAGAAGCCATATGAGTGTTAATTATTTCATTAGCGCAAGCATAGGTTTCTCCTATTTTCACACCTATATGTGTGTATGTGTATATATACATACATGTGTGCGTGTATATATACCCCTACACAGAAGTTCTGATGTTATGCCTGCCTCCAAAGACGCCCAAAAAATGCCCAAAAAAACGCCAGCTACAAAAACGCCCAGGTGTGTTTTTGCAGCAGGCGTTTTTTTTGGGCATTTTTTTGGGGTCTTTGGAGGCAGGCAAAACATCTGAACTTCTGTATAGGGGTATATATACACACACGCTTATATGTATTTATACACATACACACATATAGGTGTTATAGCAGAGAAGCCATATGGGTGTTAATTATTTCATTAGCGCAAGCATAGGTTTCTGCTATTTTCACACCTATATGTGTGTATGTGTATATATATATACATGTGTGTGTGTGTGTATATATACCCCTACACAGAAGTTCTGATGTTATGCCTGCCTCCAAAGACGCCCAAAAAAACGCCAGCTACAAAAACGCCCAGGTGTGTTTTTGCAGCAGGCTTTTTTTGGGCATTTTTTGGGGTCTTTGGAGGCAGGCAAAACATCTGAACTTCTGTATAGGGGTATATATACACACACGCTTATATGTATTTATACACATACACACATATAGGTGTTATAGCAGAGAAGCCATATGGGTGTTAATTATTTCATTAGCGCAAGCATAGGTTTCTCCTATTTTCACACCTATATGTGTGTATGTGTATATATACATACATGTGTGCGTGTATATATACCCCTACACAGAAGTTCTGATGTTATGCCTGCCTCCAAAGACGCCCAAAAAATGCCCAAAAAAACGCCAGCTACAAAAACGCCCAGGTGTGTTTTTGCAGCAGGCGTTTTTTTTGGGCATTTTTTTGGGGTCTTTGGAGGCAGGCAAAACATCTGAACTTCTGTATAGGGGTATATATACACACACGCTTATATGTATTTATACACATACACACATATAGGTGTTATAGCAGAGAAGCCATATGGGTGTTAATTATTTCATTAGCGCAAGCATAGGTTTCTGCTATTTTCACACCTATATGTGTGTATGTGTATATATATATACATGTGTGTGTGTGTATATATACCCCTACACAGAAGTTCTGATGTTATGCCTGCCTCCAAAGACGCCCAAAAAAACGCCAGCTACAAAAACGCCCAGGTGTGTTTTTGCAGCAGGCTTTTTTTGGGCATTTTTTGGGGTCTTTGGAGGCAGGCAAAACATCTGAACTTCTGTATAGGGGTATATATACACACACGCTTATATGTATTTATACACATACACACATATAGGTGTTATAGCAGAGAAGCCATATGGGTGTTAATTATTTCATTAGCGCAAGCATAGGTTTCTGCTATTTTCCCACCTATATGTGTGTATGTGTATATATACATACATGTGTGTGTGTATATATACCCCTACACAGAAGTTCTGATGTTATGCCTGCCTCCAAAGACGCCCAAAAAATGCCCAAAAAAATGCCAGCTACAAAAACGCCCAGGTGTGTTTTTGCAGCAGGCGTTTTTTTTTGGGGCATTTTTTTGGGGTCTTTGGAGGCAGGCAAAACATCTGAACTTCTGTATAGGGGTATATATACACACACACTTATATTTATTTATACACATACACACATATAGGTGTTATAGCAGAGAAGCCATATGGGTGTTATTTATTTGATTAGCGCAAGCATAGGTTTCTGCTACTTTCACACCTATATATGTGTATGTGTATATATACATACATGTGTGTGTGTATATATATACCCCTACACAGAAGTTCAGATGTCATGCCTGACTCCAAACATGTCCTCAAAAAAGCCCTATAAACGCCTGCAGCAAAAAGCAGGGTGACAGGGGCGAAGCCATATCCCTGTTCTATAAGTGTTCTAAGAGAAACAATCTTTTCTCTATAGCGGTCACCCTGACATGGAAGGGTTTTGTCACCCTGCCATAGCAGTCAGAGTCAGTTAACCCTACACTACACTACGGTCCCCTTACACTTAACACTTTCCCTACAGAAACTAGATTATTAAATCTAACTATAGTGGAAAATAGTACCCTAACTACACTAGATATCCCTTTCCTCACACTAAATGACACTTTGAAGCAGAAGTAACAGAACTGTTTCCACTCTCTTCCACATCCCTGTATTACAATGCTAGGAATTTGGTGGGGCTATCTTATATACTGGGGGGCGTATTCACTAATGATTGGCCTCTGGACCCCCTTGTCACTCCAATCACATTCCTAGCATTCTCCTGCCCCCTCAATTGGCTTTTACTTATGGTTCTGGTTGCCGAATTCCGAACTTTTTCAGCAAAAAGTTTGGTATTTGGCCGAACCTCGAACAGTCAATGTTCGGGTCGAACCGATGGTCGACACGAACCGTTCGATCATCCCTAGTAGAGACCTCACCAACAGATTCCCTAACACATCGACACATTAAAGTTCAACCCATCAGTAGAAGATTTAACCCACCAGTACCTCAACACAACATTAACTTAAAATTTCAGCAGTCAATAGGCTTTAGTGGGTGATCAGACATTGTTGCCATTGCGGGCCTATCAGGTAAAAACCATAGCATTTGAAACAGTTTTCACTAATTTCCCCAGACAGCAACTACCAGGCAGAGTCATACAGTAAGCCAGCTCTCAAAAATTCCACTCGCCTAGATGCATTTTGCGAGTGGAATTTTGAGGATGGCGAGCTGTGCCTGTCGCCGCCGCCGCCATTCACAGCAGCCTGCGATTACTTTCTTCTTTAGAAACGGATGGGCTGAGGGAGCAGAGCACTGCGCCCTGAGCCCACCCATTGTGTGACAATAGCGAATTAATATTCGCTATTGTCACAGGGATCCTCCTTCTGATCCTCCTATTGGCCAATCAGGAGGCAGGTGTTTCCTGATTGGCCGAAAAGCGAACGATTGTAACTGGCCGAGGAGGAGGACTCAGGAGACACGGAGGACGCGCAGGATTGATGAGAATCCGCCCGCTGCAGGTAAGTGCACGCTGGTCCCTCTGCACGCTGTGATCGCTCTGCAATGAAAGGGGACATGCTGTGGGCGCTCTGCAATGAAAGGGGACATGCTGTGATCGCTCTGCAATGAAAGGGGACATGCTGTGGGCGCTCTGCAATGAAAGGGGACATGCTGTGGGCGCTCTGCAATGAAAGGGGACATGCTGTGAGCGCTCTGCAATGAAAGGGGACATGCTGTGGGCGCTCTGCAATGAAAGGGGACATGCTGTGAGCGCTCTGCAATGAAAGGGGACATGCTGTGAGCGCTCTGCAATTAAAGGGGACATGCTGTGGGCGCTCTGCAATGAAAGGGGACATGCTGTGGGCGCTCTGCAATGAAAGGGGACATGCTGTGGGCGCTCTGCAATGAAAGGGGACATGCTGTGAGCGCTCTGCAATGAAAGGGGACATGCTGTGAGCGCTCTGCAATGAAATGGGACATGCTGTAGGCGCTCTGCAATTAAAGGGGACATGCTGTGAACGCTCTGCAATGAAAGGGGACATGCTGTGGGCGCTCTGCAATGAAAGGGGACATGCTGTGGGCACTCTGTAATGAAAGGGGACATGCTGTGGGCGCTCTGCAATGAAAGGGGACATGCTGTGGGCGCTCTGCAATTTAAGGGGACAGGCTAAAGCATTTAACAGTGTCATTTTATGAGATATTTTACATGGGCTTGTTTAGGGGCGGAGCAGGGTAGGGTTTGGGTGGGGCAACAAGTGGCGAGTAACTCTTAAGGCCTGGCTAGTAGCTCATGACTTGAAATTTTGAGCCCTGCAGTAAGCTACCTACTGACAAGAGATTGTAAATAGCCAGACTGGGCAAATTTGTGTTTGTCCCTTCGGATAATTTCAGGCAAAAGCTGTGTACCAACGATCAGATTATCGTACGATCCCTTCGATAGCGCTATTTTGTGTACATTTATTTTGTACAATTTTTCTGATTGTGTGTATGCTCCTTAAGTTTCAGCCACATGTCCTGTCCATGCTGGTAAATCCTGTACCTGAAGAGATTTTTTATTCAAGTATTCCTATGATCTAATAGTGTAACTTCAGTTGTTGAGTTTATATCTAAATCATTGTGACAGAGTATATCTGCCCTGTCTTTGTTATTATTTCACATGCACAGTTCCAGAAAGCTAGGTCTGTGAGGCTGTATGTGTAGTGGTCACCTTGCAATATATTGGTAGATGAACCTCTTTATTGCAATATAGTTTATATGTAGCTCCTGTTATTCTGGCTTTCCCTGTCCCTTCTGGTCTGGGATTATATAACTTCTTAAGGCTCGATAACCAGTATAGGCTAGAGCCAGGTTAGACTTCGGATGGCCATATCCGGATTATAGGCTTAAAGATCAAGGTTGCATGTCAGATTAGAAATTACTATGGAGAGACTAAAGGGCAGAGTAAATAGGCTGATTCTGAGTTCCAGTCTCACATCACAGTTCCTGCCAGTAAGAAGCTCCATTCCATGCTGGCTGGACAACCATTGGAGGATCTCCGCATAACTGCAAATCATGTCTTCAGGTCTCTAACATAAAGGCAGATGCCCCATTATCTTCAGGGGTCCCTGCAATCTGCAACTGGACTTTGTTGCAACATTCATCTGGAGGTATCTCTTTTAATAACTATATACTGTATACCCGGGTATAGGTGCACAATTCCACCTAGACGCTTTTTGGGCTCTTTGCTAATAAAACCTGTCTTATATAAAGCTTGTATTATTTATAAACTGGTGTGCATCTAAATACTTATGGCTAATGTTATAAGCTGGTTGCAGTAGTTATTCTGCTCCCAATTTCTTTGTTCGGATTACTGATTAATTTCCCATGAAGTGAATCCCCTCTGTTCACAGAGGGCAACTTTATTATCAAACCCACTCTTTCATTTACCAAAGGTCCTGGTTCTCTTATTTACCTAAAGGTTTAGAGCAATATCCTGTTTGGGGTGGACCGTTTTTCATACACCCCCCCCCCCCCCAAAAAAGAGGACTACATAGGTAAAGACTTTTAACCCTGTCCCACCCTGCTCCCGAGCTGGAGCTCTATTATCCATATGATGTCCTCCCAGGATCGCTCCTCGCGCGTGTCCCACGGGCCATGCTCCCGTGTGGTCTGTCACCAGCCTTGCCCACCAGACACAGCCGATGACAGATCACTGTACCGGCCCTCTGCCAGTACCATGTAATCTCTGTGGCCAATCACAGCAGATTACATAACAATTGTACACAATGAAAGGCTTTGATTTATGCCTTTCATTGTGTACAATTGTTATGAGCTCTGTGATTGGTAACAGTGATCACATGGTACAGACAGGGCCAATTACAGCCCATCTGTACAACGTGATTAGCTGCGGCCAATCACAGCTAATCACAGTAGTACGCACTGAATTAAAGGTTCTGTTCACTGATAGTGTGTAAAAAAAAAAAATCCTGGGCCTGATCCTCTCCCCAGAGTAGTACAGTATTACTACGTTAACACTATATTGCTCTGATCACTGTAAAATAATAAAAAAATTGCGCTAGTAAAAAAAAAAAAAAATTGTAAAAAAGAAGAAAAAAATGTAATAAAAAAGAGAAAAAATATTTAAAAAATTAAAAAAATATTACATTTATTTATATATACTGTCACCAGTCGGTGTCCCTAATCACTGTCACACCAGTTATGTGATGATGCCTTGCTACACTGGTGACAGTATGTTAACATTTTGAAAATATTGTGAAAAAAAACATTTTTCTAAATTTTCCAAAAACTTGTGACAAAAAAATAAAAAGTTCAAAAAAACTCACCTCTGCCTCTTACTAAACACGCCCGGTTTGGTTCATGCCAGAACTCTCAAACATACTGTAAAGTTATTCCCTATAAAAAAGGGTATAGGGGCCCGGGTTCTGTCCTTTGGGACATGTATCAATGAAAACATTTTTTTTTTTTTTAAAAAAAGATAGTTTTTACAGGAGCAGTGATTTTTTTTTATCCTTAAAGTGAAACAATAAAAATGAAACATTCCTTTAAATATAGTGCCTGGGGGGTTCCCTTAGTCCCCTTGTAAAGTGGTGCATCTGTGCCATGTATAGAACCTGCTGCAGCAAAACTGACATTTATAATTAAAACAAAATAACATTTAAATTGCCGGAAACACTATTGCCGATAAAATAATACTATTGCTAGCAATACAAAAATGTATTACAAAAATGGTGTGGGGTCCCCCTCCTGAACCATACCAGGCCACATACCCTCAACATAAGGGGTGCTTTGGGGCGGGGGGGGGGTTGTGTGTGTATTTTTATTTCTTTTTGACACTTTTTTTTGGTACAATGTACCCCATAATAATTTACATAGGGTGGGCTGAGATCCTGGGGCCCTCTTGTTAAAGGGGGCTTCCAGATTCTGATAAGCCCCCTGCCTGCAGACCCCCAGGGATGTGGGGAAGAGGCCCTTGTCCCCATCAACATGTGGACAAGGTGCTTTGGGGTGGGGGGGTAGAGCCCCCCCTGCCCCAAAGCATCCCCCACATGTGGAGGACATATGGCCTGGCATGGTCCCCTCCCCTTTCCTGGCCTGCCAGGCTGCATGCATGGACAAGGGTCTGATATGGAATTTGGGGGGAGTGGGCCTATGCCTTTTTTTTTACATTTTTCTATTGCTGGCACTGTTTTTTTTTTTTTCATTCAGCTGTCAGTGGGGAAGCCCATTAACAGGTGATGACTCCTTAAGGATGCCGCGGCCAGCTTCCCAGCCTGCTCCTGCCCCAGGGCTTAGAATGCACTGTGCAGCACGCAGTGCTTTGTGGGGTGCTCGGCCTGCTAACATCCTGCTGAGCTCCCCGCAAATTCAGGTGTTCGCCGAATGAGCAAACAAGCAATGTTCTGGCCAAACTTTTGCTCGGCTCTAACTGTACGCCCAACTCTGCTAAATACCTTGGACTTTCCAAAAAGGGGTAATTTGGGGGATATTTCTACTGTCCTGGAATTTTCAGTACTCAAGAAATGAGATAGACGTTCCATACATCAGGTTTGAATGAGTTTTATACATACAGTATATACACCATAGTTTGTGAACTCTATACCTTTGCTACAGACTAAATAATAGGCACTGATATGGGTTATTTTCAACAAAGCAATGTAGGACAATACATTTTGGCCTAAATTTATGAAGAAAGATTATTTATTTGCAAAATGTTTTAACACAAACAAAAAAAAAAAAACATATTTCTTTTTCAAAATTTTTGGTCCTCTTTCATTTATTTAGCAAAAAAAAACCCATTGGTGACTAAAAACCACCAATAGAAAGCTATATTTGTGTGAAGACAAATTATAAAAATGTCATATGAGTACAACGTTGCATGATCATGCAAAATTGTCATTCAAAATGCAACAGTGCTGAAAGCTGAAAATTGGCCTTGGCAGGAAGAGGGTAAATGTGTCCGATATTTAGGTGGTTAGATATAGGCACCACATCTGCCTTGTGCCAATCTTGTGTCACCAAGCAAATCATTGAAGAGTCTCTAAAAATTTGTAACAATGGCTTTGGGATAACAGACCTCAACTCTTTGAAGATACATCGATGTAAGCCATTTGGTCCAGGTGCTTTATTCACCTTTATTTTGTCTACAGTAAATGTTTCTGGGCCAAATTCATTTTGAGCCATTGGGGTTCTTTTGAGGCTATGTTTATAGTATCCCCATCATGGATTTGAGATTCCCTATTGTCCTTCGTATACACAGAGCTCAAAAAGTATTTAATAAATTTGCCTTCTCTTTATCCCCAGTCGCCACCTCTAAGTTATCTTGTAAGGGATCTACATGCTCAGACCTAACCTTTTTACTATTAATACAGTATATCTGAAGAATACTCTCTCACTCCCCGCACTCGACTGCCCTGATCTTTAGCTCAATGACCCAGGAAAAACCAGTCCTCTCCTCCTGTCCACAGGGAATCCTGGACCTTGAAGTCCAAGACCCAAAGCCTCCAACGACCAGCACTCTGCTGGCACTCTACAGCGTTATCATCTCCTCTTCACAGGCTCCAGTCATTGAGGAGGTCAAGGCAAAGAACAGAGAACTCATCATATGCAGCGGTTCCTGCGGGGGTAGTGCTACATTGGTAATGGAATGCTGCCATGCTGCTATTCATTAAGAGGTTAAAAAAGTGCATTTTGTACTAAGCACAATGTCCATTTCTTACAAATCCTGCAACACACCTCTGAACTAAATACAGTGTTTTTTTCTTTAACATAAAGCTCTTTTTGTAGCACATATTTTGTTTCCTAAGCCTTCCATCTGCCACTGCCAATCCTATATCTCACATTTATACACATTTAAATCTTCAGTTACTACCTGAAGGATTTTCATACTTATAGTCAGCCATACACAGTCTAGCATATGGTACTGGATTATTCTCTATCGTGATGCAGAAGTACTTTGAAACTTTAAATTACTTTCAGAAAAAAAAATGTTTGCTCTATTCGGATGTATCTTACAGCAAAAGATATACTTATTCTGCATTTCTAGACCTTAAAGTGTTACTAAAGCCTTATTTTTAAAATAACAAAAATGCCTATACCTACCTGCTCTGTGCAGTGGTTTTGCACAGAGCAGCCCCGATTCTCTTCTTCTGGGGTCCCCCGTCTGTGCTCCAGGTCCCTTCTCTTCAACAAGCTTGCTCGCTCCCAAGTCGTGGTGCTGCGTCCATTGACACAGACAGCGAGACTCAGCCCTGCCCCCTGCTCCCGTGTCACAGCTTGTGACTGACAGTAGGCAATCTGTCCAATTTGGAGGGCAACAGCAGCGGAAGCCACTGCGCTCATGCACGTTGCTGGATCAGATCGGGCTTGGGTAAGAAAAAGGGGGGTCTGGGGGGGGGGAGATGTAGAACAAAAGGGTTTTTTTTTTTTTTCAAAATAAACATTTATTGAAAAGGAAAGGTTGAATACATACAGAACAAGGTTTTTCACCTTATTGCATAGAATGAATTAAGTAGAAAAACCTTAAGGCTTTAGAACCACTTTAAATAACATATTGACACAGCCCATTACATTTTTGAGTCCAGTACCATAAACACAACTTTAGGCACTTTTTGATGCTGCTTTTGTACTGCCAGAAGAAAGACATTTAGAAGAGATGGGCAAATGCCCAGTGTGCATGAGGCTTAAAGGAGCACTTTGGACCCCTTACCTAACCCCATGTGTGCCATTAATGGTATTAGAACATATACCACACAGGATCCCTGTGTTCAAAACTGACAGAACAGCGGTCTGCCGAGTTTACAGACCACTGTTCTGTCTCCATGGGGAGGGAACGCGCATGCCCCACTAGCGGCCCTGCGGCGACATACAGGTAGCTTGTTTCACGGGACAGGGCCAACCTACCACAGTAAAACTATAGCAGCTGGTCTGCAAGCAGTTAAGGAGGCCAAACTGTGGCCAGTGGGAGTAGAAAATGTCCTAGCATCAGTGAGAGTAAAAATTGATTTTAGGGGGAAGAACAGTGCCCTATTGTTGGTGTCATTGGAAGGAATAGTGCCCCACTATTTGTGTCAGTAGCAGGGTCCCAAGGGTCAAATAAAAGCAAGCAAAGGTCCTTTTCCTGGGCTACAGATTGGAGACCATTGCTCTATATGTAGAGTAAAAGAACAAATATAAATTTAGCGAGGTGCTTGTCTAGCGACAAAGAGTGATTTAGGACACTGTGCTGCAGTGCTTTCTGTGACTCCACTAGACTGCAGCGGAATGGGTTAATGCTACCTCACCTCCATCCACCAGGGAGAGCAGACAAGCAGAAGAAGCTCAAGAGACTTGACGGTTGGCAGCATCGAATCATGGGAGATAGTTTGGGAAATAAACTTTACTATGGCAGTTAATGTACTTTTGGACTACAATTCCCAATGTGAGCCAGGTATAAAGAGAGAGACAGCTGTATTTTCACAGGCTGAATACTGAGGGATTTCCTCTTTGCTATGAGGAGACGTGAGATGTGCACATTGCTGCTCCTGTGTGCACATCAACCTGCCGCAAGCCTGCTGCCATGTGTTGTGGTCTGGAATTACTACAGGCAGGTCCAGAAGTAAGCTGACAGCTGAACAGTGAAACCCCTGTTACTGTATCACTAGGACTGGTGAGAGGATACTGCTGCCATTAACCTGTTGATGCTAGCAGAGACTGAGCACATAGGGACTGGCCATCTAACTAGCATCATTATTTACTGTATGCAGACCCTACTAGGACTGTTCTCATGTGCACCACCGTAAAAACGGGGCCACAACGATATCCGGCTGAAGCACTAGGGCTACAAACTGCTCATTCAGATAGCTACTACACAAGAACTTTGCCAATTGTCCAAAGTAAGAGGTACCTCTTTAGAAAGTCTTAAATTCATAGCTGCTATTCATATAGAGTGCACTCTAGAGTATATATGGCCTACTGTTTACAGAGAAGTTATTGCAGTACTGATTATCATTGCTGTTATAGTTTTCTATGCCATTATTTATTGCTGATTTTATAGATTACCAGGTTTATTCAAACTTAGCTGCATAGAATTCCAGTCTATGCTGTTATAGCCTGGTATAGCCTAGTGAACATATTCAGGGTTGATTTACTCAAGCTGGAGAGTGCAAAATCTGGTGCAGCTCTGCATAGAAAGCAATCGGAGTCCAGGTTTATTTGTCAAAGCTTAATTGAACAAGCTGAAGTTAGAAGCTGATTGGTTACCATGCAGGGCTGCACCAGTTGTTGTGTTCTCCAAATTTTCTAGTGAACTGTGATTGATCTAATCCTTTACTTACTCATTTTTGTGAATACTGCTATTTGCTTCAACCTGTGACAATATATTGGATTTATTTATTTACTGCAACCCATGGCCACATTTGGTATTCCCTTTTGACATTAATCCCAATTTGTAATGCATAGAACTACAGAGTTCCATATTTTAAATGAGCGCATATTGTAAATACATCCCTTCCTGTGCCATGTTTGAAAGTGACCGCAATGACCAATCTCTTAAGGTGTCCATACATATGTCACTTACTTCCATATAAGTTCAACAGTACACTGATCAGGTGATCATACTATACAGCTCTCTATCAACAGGGTTGATTTAGAATGCCTCTGACTGAAGGACTTGATCAGATTTAAAGTTAGGTGAAAAAAACCCTATATCCCTATTTTTATTATTATTTTATATTTGAAGTCCAGCCTTGCTGTGCCTTTCTCAGTAATACAAACACATTTTTCCATTACAGTGTCGTCCATGGAATTGATAGTGTACAAAAGAAATGATTGTTTTTGTTTTTGTTTTTTCAGCTCACATGCAAGTTTTTATTATTTTTCATACAAAATTTACAAATATATCTCATAGACATTTTCTACCTCCTCTATGATCATACATTTCTTCCTCCCCCCTCCATAGCACCCTCCCTCTCCACTCTCTTTTTTCCAGATATCTCCCTCTCTTATCTACCCCCCCCCCCCCCCCCCGCTCCTAACTTCTTATTACCTACAGATCTCTACATATTTACTAGTTTTTCAAAAATCTGGCAACCTTTCCCAAATTGCCAGATTTCTTCTCTACTGCTCAGGTACTGCATGTTATATACATGAAATGTCAAGGACAAGGAAATGACAAAGACAGCACATTTCTGCCCAAACCAACAGGTATTTTCTATCTTTGCTGAATATGTTTAAAGTCCAGCCCATGTGTTTGCCATGGCATCCTTCATAGATATAGTAGGAAATTAAGTTTACAAACATAGGAACAGGAAGTATGTTATTTGCAGGATTACCAGGTGAAATGAGTGGAAAATGTATTTAACTTATTATTATAAAATGTATTTTATTATTAAATTGAATTTTGGGTTTAGATAAACTATAACCACTTCACGCCGACAGTATGCAAATATGCGGCCTCTCGGCGGGTGGGCCTTGATGCAGAGCGGCCACATATGTGCATACCAAAATGTAAACAAGCTTGTCACAGGAGCGTGCGCCCTGTGGGCTCCCTGCACAGTTACTGACGCCTAACGGACGGAAAGCTCCCAATTGTTACTAGCAATCAGGAGCTTTTCCGATCATGTGACCGATGTGACAACAAATCGCGGTGGTCACATGACTGTAAACCCCGCCTTGCCTCCTGGCATCAAAAACCCCTTAAACGGCTGGAAGGTGTTAAGGAGTTAAGCTGCCTAGGAATCTTTTCAAGCCAGCAAGTTGTCATATTCATTGGTCTCATGAGGTAATTCTTTTGAAGACACAATGCTACCCCCACTTGTCAGGAAAGTTTTAAAGCAGTAGTAAAATATAGCTAAAAAAAAAATCCGGTCCCCCTGCAAATTAACCTCCCTGGCAGTCTGATTATGTCAGGATATCTGTGCTAAAAGCGGTACATTTTGCATGGAAATCTGTTGTTTTATATTTTAAAACTCACCTTCCCCTGCGATCCCCCACTGTCCTCCTCCGGCGTCCTCCAGCCATCCTCCCGATGTCCTCCCAGCCGATGCCGTAACCTCACTTCCGGGTCCCTTCCCTGCGAGTGTGGCAACGCAGGGGGGTGAAACCGGTGGCAATTTCAAAAATGTAAATACACTAAATGACATGATACAAAGTTGGGATCCTAACGGATTACACTGTATCATGCCATTTCACCACAGGATTGCACATGGTGACTTTTCCAGTGTCCTGCCTGTGTGTTTCCAGTTCTTTGTGCCTGGAAAATAGAGAACGACCATGGCATCCAAAAAGTGTTCTTTTTGCGCAAAAGTGCTTTTAGATGAACTGGAAAACAGCTACAGTGAAACGGAGTTACTTGAAGAACTGAGTGATAGCGATTAGTGGGAAAATTCGTCATCAGGTAAGGAAAGTGACGACAGCGACGATTCTGAGGTCTCTTTCTGGCACATAGCTTGTGGAATTTGGGAAGCATATCAAATGATTCTCCAGAATTTCCAATGGAGCGATGAATGAATTGTCACTGTCGTCACTTTCCATACCTGATGATGGTCTTCCTTCCATGGTTTCAGGCTCCAGCTGTTTGAATGGCCGAGTAACAATGATGTCACTCCTACACATGCACACGGGAGTCACCGCCCTGGCACACAGTTCTAGATTGACTGTAAATGCAATGTGCCCTCAATTCAGAGCACAATGCGCATGCACACGTGACGTCACCGGCAGAAAAATATACGAACGGAGCAAATTTAGGAGAAGTTCATTTTACCTGCTTAAGCTTTATTATAGGCTTACCTGTAGATAAAAGAAATGAAGTGGAGTTTACTACCACTTTAACCTACAATGGAGCATTAATGTCCATGAGATATCTGTTTATTGTGCAAAAAAGGGAGTCTTTGCTCTGCATACAGAAGGATACTAAAGTAAAACAGAAGCCTGTTACTTCTACCCCCAAGAGTGAATCTCTTTCCATGTCAACTTTTGCTTGTACCAGAACTGTCTTTCATGTGAAACAGACAACATTAAAACCTATCATATTTTGGAATTTATCAATATGCGGGTGTTTTATGTATACAATTATCACTAGGTGCCAGTTTTCAAGTATGCGTCTATTACAACCTTTGCTTTCCTGAATAATAATAAGTAGTACTGTACATGTAGCAGAGCTCGGTGTTTACAATACATTTACAGTAGAACAAACTATATTCACATCGTAGTGCTTTCCATTACACAGCCTTGTCTATACACTACCAACTATACAATGACATTTACACCAGTTGATTAATTGCATGTTTTGAAAATACTGAGATTTATATGATTCCATTGCATATTCATATACAATATGACAGTCATGGTAGAAGCGTTTACAGAATGACAACGTAAATAGCATCTTACTACAATGCATTTCCACTTTGTCTTATTGAAAGCTCCAGCTGCAAACAAAAGTGTATCCTACTATAATAGACATATTTTGTATTGCATATATGTACAGTATATTACTATGTCTACCCATATATGCACGTATATATTTGTATGTGTTATTTATTTCTATCACCTCATCCTATTACACTTTTATTTTTACAAAGTATATACAAGCTTGCACATAGGCATCTGCCTTTAGGGATAATAGCACTCCCAGAAGTGTTGGTTTCCCAGCAGAATTTCTCATGAATAAAGTGTTATTTGCAGCATGGGTGCCAGAAAAGGCGAGTATGCACTCTCTTCTTTTACTTGTAACAGGGGTTTTATTATTTATTTTTTAGGACATTGTGACTTTAATACCAATACTTTTAGGAGATAATTACACAGAAATCCAGATAATACCTTGAGTTCACAATCTTTTACTCACAGTTGCACAATATATAATTCAGCTCTAAAAGCTGGAAATTAGAAAAATTACACAAAAACCACAAAGTGGACATTCCCTAAATGTGGCTGTAGTGTTTGTATTGAGACGTTCTTTCCCCAATTGTAGTTAATGTTTAGGCCACTCCCTGGCTATAGTACTAAATAAGTGGTGATCATTTAAAATGTGGGGATCATTACCTGTCTGTAGTTGTAGCCCTTTCATCGTTGTATTAATGCTAACATGGCGCTTATTCCCTAGAGATAGTGGTGTTCATATGGTGATTATTTCCTGGCTGTAGCATAGATCACTCCATGACTCTTTTAATGGTTGCTTCTTGGCTTGCTTGCTGTAGTAATAATTTTCTCTTTCTATTGTTGTTGTAGTCTCTCCCTGACTGGAGAGATGAACAGTCTCAAAGCCTAATGTTGAATGTTAGGAGTGCCTGTGACAATTAGATTTAGAAAAATGTGGGTTGTCCTGGAAACAAGGATTGGTGATAAAGCTTCAATGGAGACACTGTTTCCAACAATAACTCTTACAGGAGTAAATTTCCCTTACTAGAGGTAGATTTCCTCCCACTTCCTGTTGTCTCCCTCCATTTGTAAGTATGAGTCGGATGTTTGTAACTCAGGGACCACCTGTAGTAGTGGTTAGTTCCTCTTTTTTGTACTGTTTGGTTTTTCTGCATCTAATAGTATTTCCTATGTGTAGCTGTGATTCATCCTTTTTTCTATTGGCCATCAGATGCTTGTTGTTACAATGATCCCTCTCAAATTTTAGTCATTCTTTTTTCTGTAGTGGAAGTCAGTCTTTGGGGCTCCAGCAGTTCCATCACCCGGGACCAACAGTACTCATAACTACGCCAAGTGCTGATACTGGTGTTTACTGCTTTTGCTTTTATTACACTATCTCTTCTCCTTTTTCTCCTTTGTGAATATGTACAGTATGCCAGCTCCCCTAGAATGTTAAAAAAGCAGGGCTTCAGAAGCATGTAGTTTCTTGTATCCTGGGAGCTGCACTATTTAAATCAACATGGTGAAGAGAAGGGGAGGTTAAATAGCTTTTGGTGACTTAATGGTAACTTGATAATTCTTCATCTTTTAGATGGTTCTTAGATATATAAACAGTATATATTTCCAAAACAGGCAAGGTTGGGTTGAAATAGTGACAGGACAGTCAGTGGGGGGGATATGTTTGGCAGAATAGTGAGAGAGAGGGGGTGTGGCTTGATGTGGAATCAGACGGCTGCTTAGACCCGCGGCTCCGGTGTACTGCCGATAGTTTCAAAGTTTCTCTTCCATCCTATAGGGAATCCTGCATCCTACCTCCCTAAAAATGGCACTGTGACCTCCCTCAAAGTGGTAGAGATCCTCTGGTACTGGCATCATGGTAAAAATCAGGCCATAAGTGGCCCTATCCACGGCGGAGCAGCTGGCTTGCTTCAGAGGACAAGATGCCGCTGATCCCCAGCCATGCCTCCAGACACGCTGCAGCCCTCTCTCCCCCCTACACATGCCTCATCATGCCTTCTCCACAGGAACAATCTTCTTTTTGTGTGTTTCCCTGAACCTTCTGAGGGGTTCCGTCCGGAAGGGTTCCTTTATTCCTGGCTGAGGGATACCTTAGTGGCTGAGGCGTTTTCATCTTCGAACGCGCACACCATACCCCCTATGTCCTTCCCCTTAGGGAGCCCCTCCACGCCCCCTAATTGCACAGATCCTTAAGGCTCCGTTCACATCTAGGCGTTTTGGGGCGTTTTTGGGGCGTTTTTCTGCTCTAGGATCAGCTCTCAAAACGCCCAACAAGACAAATCCTATTCATTTCAATGGCCCCTGTTCACATCTGAGCGTTTTGACGCTGTATACAAAACGCCCAACACTCAAAAAAGTACATGAGCTTCTTTTTGGGCAGATTACAGGCGTTTTCCATTGATCTCTATTCAATCTAAAAACGCCTGCACAAAAATCGCGGTAAAATCGCGGTAAAAAAACGCCGCAAAAATCGCTGTAAAATCGCGGTAAAAACGCGCGAAAAACGCTACGCTCAGGTGTGAATGTAGCCTTAATTCCAAGACAAGGTCACTATTATTTGCCTTGCCAGGGAAAGAAGCCCACTTCCCTACAATGGCAACACTATCTCTATCTACCCTGACTTCTCAGCTGAAGTCCAATGCCAGTGCACTTGTTTTGCGGCTGTGAAACTGCTAAGCTGAGAATCATTCACAGTGCCAAAGCTCACTTCTACACTAATCTGAAAGACACCATGGCTTGGCTAGATGACCATTTTGTAGTGACACCCAGAGGCGGATGCAAGTGATCCTGGTTGATGCTGCTGTACAGACTCCTTTCTTTTTGTTCCCACATAGTTGCTCATGCGGCTCTTCCTATCTGCATGAGAAGGTTGCCCTAGTCAGAGACTCTACATACACCTCTGCATAACCTGTATATACAATGGAAGATGTCCCTTCCTCACCCTCATCGTTAGGGGGCCACTACTGCATTAAGTCAGAGAATGGGCCCTGCTCCATTCTATCCTTTATTCTTTCTAGGACCTATCCTGTTACAACTTATGCCCATTGCACGTTGTGCCTTTCCTGGAGCTGAAACTTTTGTTCTGCAAAGACCATTTTTTTTCACTAAAGTGAAACTTCCTGACCTCAGTACAGCTCCCGTACCAGATTGTGGCAAGGTAATGGGGTGCTCATAACCTCGGTTGTGGGGTTTTATTTTGTTTTGGGATCTAAGGCTCGCTGTAATTGGGATGGCCAAGCAGGGTGGGTTGGGTTGGGGGTTCTTCTATTTTGCCTATTTTTTGCCTCTCTCATTGAGAATGTCTCGAGTTTGGGACTTTTTTTTTTGTTGTTTTTCTTGTTTTTTTCTTTTTTTGCTGTTTTAGTTCTTTTTTATTTTCTGTCTCACATGCTCTCAAGTCTATATGTCATGAGTGGTATTGCATATACTATTTCGTTCATATTCAGTATCCTTATGGGGGTTTCTTACGTATTGACTTATTTAATATGTCTAGGTCACTAAAAAATTATCTTGTGGAATACCAGGGAGTTGAACTCACCCCAGAAGCGGTCCTTGGCCTTTTCCTTACCTGGACAAATTTAGGCTCCATATAATTTGTCTTCAAGAAACACACCTTGTTGGTACAAAATGAATAGCTCTTAAACCTCCCTGGCTGGCCAAATCATTTCATGGCACCCATACCTCCTACTCCTAAAGAATTTCTATTTTATTAGCCAAGTCCCTTCTGGTAGAAGTTCTGAAGGTTAGGACTGATCCAGAAGGGTAATTTATTATTCTTGTCATGCGGGTTGCCTCAGTGTCATTTACGCTGGTGAACGTCTATGCCCCCCCATTCTCCTCGGATTTACTAGCTAAATTATCCCTTCTGCTTCTATCTAGGTCTGATGGCCCCCTACTTTATGTAGGGGACTTCAATTCTGCTTTAGACCCTGTTGTTGACTACTTGGGGATGGTGGTAGACCCTCTCCCTCACTTATTGATTGGGTACATGTGTATGGTCTCACTTAGCTACTGCGGTGGAAGGACCTGGATGTCTGCCAATATGCCTGTCACTCTGATTCCTTCCACACCATGTCTCGCATAGATATGGCATTTGCTTCAGACATTACACTTCCTTTCTTTTTTGATATATCTTATTTGCCAAGAGGGATATCTAATCATGCACCTCTTTCTGTTCACCTCCTCCTTCTTCTATGTTCGAGTTCTGTTATGTGGCGACTGAACTCTATGTGGTTGGAAGACAAGGAAGTACAGGGGGAGTGTAGACAGGGTATTGTAATCTACTGAAATGTGAATTTGGGCACTACTGACATGTTTTATATCGCTCAGATAACATTTGAACATGGTGACAAGGCTAGTCATCTCCTTGCTTATTTACCTAGACCTGACCATATACCTTTATCTATTCCTCAGATTCTGACACCTCAAGGACATGTTAGTGACGCCTGTCACTAACCTGTATATACAATGGAAGACATAGTTGAGACCTTCTTATCCTCCGACAGAGATCTTTCTGCTACCAGAGTCCAATATTCAGAGGGACAATTATGTGACTACCTGGCCTAGGTGACTTTCCCCTCCCTTTCGACTCAAACGCAAGAGGAGCTGAATGCGCCTCCATCTGTTGAGGACTCACTCTAGCCATTTCATAGCTGCGAACACATAAGATTCTGGGCCCAGATGGTTTCCCGGCTGAATGGTATGCCCACTTTTGTCACTTAGTATGTCCGTTCCTTCTACATACATTCAACAAGGCCTTGGAGGCTGGAATCCTTCTTCCTACTATTCATGAAGTACTGATTATGCTGGTATTGAAACCTCATAAAGACCTCCTTAAATGTGACTCTTACCACCTGGTATCCCTGATCAATGTGGATGTTAAGATCCTAGCCAAAGTGCTGGCCAATCATCTAAATACGGTAGTTGCGAAATTGTGCATAGTGACTAAGTAAGTTTTATACCTGGTCGATCCGCCAGGATGAATATTCGTAGGCTGTTCCACCACCTGCAAAATCCACATGACTGCCCCCTACCCGTGTCTTTGTATCTTTGGAGACTTGTAAAGCTTTCTATAGTGTTGAGTGGCCCTACCTATTCTAAATTCTGCAGCTCTATGGCTTTGGCCCTCGCATTGTGGCATGAATACGCCTCCTCTTTACTGCCCCAGCGTCCATATTAGAGTTTACTCCCATGTTAATGATGCCTTTCCAATACATAGGCAGGGGTGTCCTTTGTCATCCCTCCATTTTGCCTTGGCTATGGAACCCCTTGCTATATGTATCTGTACTTCCCCTTTATTTAGAGGCCTCCCTGTCGGTACCATTGAGGGACATATTTCACGTTACACAGATGAGACTTTAGTTTACTTGGTTGACCCTTGTGAATCCCTAAAAATACTTCTAGTTGAAATGAATACATTCAGTGACTATTCTGGCTTCTGGGTGATTTGGGACAAGTTCACCATTTTTCCTTTAGACCAGTCAGCTGTCCCTGTGATCCACCCGGATTACAGACTACAGATTGTCTCCTTATTTAGATATCTAGGTATTAAAGACCAACTGCCCTTGTCATCATATACCCACCCATTCAGCAGGTGGTAGAGCACAGCAAAGGAATAAGGAACTGTCTGCTATAGCAGGAGGATTATACCAGGGCAGAGCAGTGGAGCCTTCCTTTGTCCCCTATGTATAAGAGCTGATCACACTTGAAATAGCAGAGATGGAGATCGCTTGTTTGGATCCAGTAACCCCCTATGGGTAAAGCACTTCACTGCCAAACACGAGAGTGTAAGGCAATTAACTTCAGTGAGTTTACACCTAATAGAGAGAGGCGAGTTTTGTACTATTGGTGTGGTGTGAAGATTTCATATTGGTTTAAGGAGTGGTTCTGTGTACTGGACTTTTTGTTTATAGGTATATGGACTTTGTTGCCCATTGGACATTGGTATATATGTTTTTAGTTATTTTACACAGGGTGATTTCACACTTTATATATTTATTTTTGACGTTGATTTGAAAGCGTATTGATACCATTTGCTTTGCGCTCCTATAGAACGGCTGTCCCCCTAGAGTTTATGGTGGGACTGGCGTTCCCAAATTTTTATTTATACTATTTAGCCTCTCAACTGGTTACATCTAATCTCTACTAATGCTTGTACCACTACAGAAGCGGCCATTGCCTCTTCTTTAAAGACTCCATAATCTCATTTATAAGGGCCCGTCCAGACACGTTGATTCTGCGTACTGCCCTCTCCCTATTTAAACTTATGAGGACCAAAGTTTCCAATAATCCTTTGTGATTTAACCTCACTTTAACTGAACTATATTCTTTGCCAGATCCACAAGGTGGTCTACCAAAGGGGTTAAGTACTTCTGCCACCTTTTTACTGCACAGGATTTTAAGTCCTTCTATTATTTGCGCATGGATTTAGATCTGCCACGTACTTACTTTTTTTATAACTACCAACTTCGCCGTGCTATACCCATGCAATGGCTCACTAGATAACTCTATTCAGGTACCACCTTTGGAGAAATTTATGAGACGTTCAGACCCTACTAAACTTATCTCCGCTATTCTGAGTTTATGCCAGATTCTAACCCCTGGTTCCGCACTGCTCAAAGAAAATGGACATCCCTAGATATACCCTTCACAGAAGCAGACTGGACTGAGTTTAGTGATACATCTGTTATCTCATCCAAAAACCACATTATTCAACTTAAGATATTACATCATTCCCATCTTACCCTCAGCTTTGTGCTCCAGGTCACTGATGTTCTGCATAGTTCCTGGACCTGCCCTGTGGTTAAGGATTTCTGGGTGGACATAAATGCCTTTATTTTTCTCAGCATCAGGTCTGCTGAATATAATAAAACCCAAAAACTGCCTCTCGGGCATTTTTGGTGACCTGTCTATTTTATCCCATGCCAAGAGACTGCTTTGCATCCTATATTTTTATGCGAAAAAGTCCCTTTTATTGCCCTGGAAGGGATCAAGGCCACCTACATGATCACATTGGCTAAAATTAGTTAATGACTCCTTACATCTGTATAGACTTACCCTTGAGCTCCGTAAAAGAGTCAAAACTTTTCAAAAAACCTGGGGCAAATGGATAACTAGTTCTTTAACTCTGACACCTATATTGTTATGATGAGCTGTGACTTCTTCTTTTTCTGTCAACTATATTCCTCGCTCTGGCAGTTCTTCTGTTCACTTATATCATATTATCTGTGAGACTTTATATTTTTTAATGGTCAATGATTACAGGAGAAATGTGAGCTGGTTGAACAAAGAATGTTTATTACTTGTAGCTTGATTTTGTACACTTTTTTTTTTTTTATTGTATACTGTGTTGTTTTTTTTTTTTTTTTTCTGTCCGTTTTTTTTGTATGTGTGTCTTACAAAAAACTCAATAAACATATCTTAAAAAAAAAAAAAAAAAAAAAAGAATGATGAGAGAGAAGGAGGGTGTTTTGTGCACAATGAATGTGACAGCCAGATAATTTTTGCCCTGAAGCAAAGCTTTGCAGCCACAGCATGTTGTCACCCCCACTTGCTGCCTTTGCAGCTTAGGAGGAAGCTTAAATAGTAAAAATGCTGCCCAACCTTGTGTTTTTACCATCAAAACCACAAGACCTAATGATATCCACTGGCAACTAGTATACAGTAAAAGTAGTAGTAGTTTTACAGGTTTATGTAAAGAAAATCCTTAAAAAGTGCAACTGCATATTAATGCAAGTATGGCTGTCTTGGGTAGTTAGCAAGTTAAAGGCCATGAGTAATGCTGGCCATACATTATTCATTTTTTCTTTGGTTAAACAAAAAAATTAACTGATTCCCCTATCAACACTTTCAATTTGGATGGGGGAAGGCAACCCGCTGATCTTTTGTATTTTGACAGCAGGAATAAAGGGATCAGTGTTGCTGGCTATAGCCTACCGCACTGATCGATCGGGGAAAACTTGTGTACAACCATCCTATTCATACATGGATCAAAAAGTCGGCCGGTCCCTGCTGAACCAGCTGAATTTCAATCCATGTACGGCTTGCCTTAGGCCAAGAAAAGTTAAGCTGGCTATACATGGATTAACATGTTATTCACTTAACCTGTCAGTGGTCATAAAGTTATGGCTGATCAGTGTATAGCACTCTGTATGCCTTTTATTCTATTTCGGTAACTGTAAATAGTTTCTATATGCAGCATTCTTGTTTAGTAAATACACTAATATACTACTGGGTCTTTTCCTTTGCCTACTGCACAAATTAGACAAATGGGAATTAGTGTAAAAGATAGTTCCACTCCAAAGATTCTATACTAATGCCAACGCTTCTAAAATTATTTACTGTATACAGTAAATGCATTTCACTGTATATGTTCGTATGGCCAGGCATGCCCCACATAACAACACTCAGGTCTGACATACGCAACCAACACTGTAATGTAGGATCGAGTACAGAATGAGCATATCTGCCCTATACCTAGAATTAGGTATAGGGCAGATATGGGTAAATTGGAGGGGGGTACCTCGACACTAAAGATGTGACACCAGTGGGTGCCTCCCATACAGCTATTTAATTGCTTTGTAGTTTTGGCAATATGACAGTGTCAGATGAAAAAGTTTGTAAAAGTGCCAGATTGAAGCATAACTGGTTGCTTATAGTTTAACGTTATGAGCTTAAACACTCCCTATGATTTCCATGGACAGCCTGGCTTTCACATCTCTAAGCGCTCAAATTGTCAGCAGCATTAAAATATTGTCCCAGTTATACCAAGAAAAATAAAGCAACCCTGAAATAAAGGTTATACCATAGTAACCATATGGTCCAATATGTAACACACATACTGTATTTCATTTAACAAACAACTAACATCAACATACTTTGCAGCATTTTGTTCTTTGTAAAAAAAAAAAAAAAAGTCATCTTGTAATCATTGTTCAACTGTTGAAAAAAATGTATGTGACATTCATGTGAGGCGTATACAAATAATGACGTTTTGTCACATGAAGTTTGTGTTGTACATAAAAAACAAAGATTTGTCCTTTATTTAGATGAAATGATTAATTAAATTGAAATTTCCCTGAGGTAATCCCCGCATTCTATTTTTTCATCTGAGTGAATGAAGAGTTTCTCTATGAGACATCTCTTAGCATATTGATTAATGACAATTTGCCTAAGGTCTGTTTTGTGAACAAACAAAATCCATTATTTAACCAGCAAGTCTTTTCCAATCACGAAAGGTTTGTGTAAAATTTGCTACTGGCATTTTGTTCCAATGCTGATCAAATACTTGCCATATTTGGTCATATTAATGTTATAATATTAGTAGGGACCTGTCTTAAACTAGAGTGTACTTAGTCTACAGTGGGTCCATACTGATTAATATTTCCCTCATTCAGCCCACAGAACTCAGTTCTGCTGTTCAGATGAGAACTGTCCACCAAGCTCCTTTAACAAAGGTGAATTGAATTGGAAAAGTGAATTGAAAAGTTGACAGAGCCACCCTCAATTTGAATTTCAGACGATTCAGTGGGAATCAGTTTAAATTCAACCTGTGTATGGCTAGCTTATTTTTGAAATTTGCATCTAGGCCAGGGTTTCTCAACCAGGGCTTCCAAGGGTTCCTTCAAAGGTTGCTAGGGGTTCCATGAGCAGTGAGCCATTTCTTCCTCTCAGATAGGTTCCCATAGACACCAATGATCTTTCTAGCTCTCTGTAAAAAGGTTATTCTTCCCAATGACCACAGGTGTAAGCAGCATTCTTCCCACTGACCATCACACTATTGTATCATGAGTTGTAGATATAGCAATTTTCAGCAGGGGTTCCCTGAGATGGAAAATCTATTTCAAGGGTTCTTCTGTGTTGAAAAGGTTGAGAAAGACTGATGTAGTCTATAGTCACCTTGAGCTTTGCTTATGTTACTGTATGTGAGATCATAAGGTTTCTACTAAGCCAAAGAGCATAGTTTGCCTCTGCCTGCTTCTGGAGAATGTTATCCAGTAGACAGAGTGATAAGTATATCAGTTTATGAATATTTATTTTGCCCTGAACCATCACTGAGAAGTTTATGCCAGGGATGTGAGCTGGGGAACACAATATATACAGTATTTGGTTAGACCTAGAAAGCCCCTTGCCTCCCAGGTTCTGTTTGGAGAGGATGTGTGAGTAGCAGGGCCATTGTCTACCAGGCTTTGCCTGGTGAGGGTATATGTTTAGTAGCATCCAGTTCTTCCCATCTGGGGAAGGTGAAGGTGAAGGTGAAGTTGCAAAGAGCTGTAGTTGAAGCTGTAGCTCAAGTTATGTTCAGATAGTAAAGGTTCACCACTGTCCTGTGAAAGGGGATTGAAGAGTCCTAACCTGATCTCTGGCAGAGACCACAAGTACTCAAAGGTAGCTTCCCATCTGGTCCATGGATTTCTTATTTTTTTTGGCAGAGGTCAAAATACTTTAGAAGATACTTCTAAGGGAAGGGAAATTCTTCTCCCTAGTCCCCTCTCTCCTTAGTCATTTGAGCCAATAAATTGCAACAAGTGAGCGGTTGGTTTCAGTTACAGGTCAAGTCACCAGTGGGAAAATATGGAAAATCCATTAGCAACTTCAGGGGTCATTGCTACATTAGCAATACTGTTCAAGAACTGACCTATAAAATAAAATACAAAATAAATGATTAATCAGTTAAACTTGTTCGATGGTTGGGCAGAACAAACCAACATCACAAACAGAATAACGAACCCAATTGAAGTCTATGGGACCCAAACTGGAAAAGTCAAAAGTGCCCATTTTGAAGTTTTACATGCAAATAATTGGGCATACAAAGCGTATGGTGGTTCGGATACTGCCCGGGGGACATGTATCAATGAACACAAAATTTGTAAAAATATAATTTTTAAATGAGCACTGATTTACTGATGCTTAAAGTGAAACCATAAAAATGAGAAAAAACAATAAAAATGGAAAATTCCGTTAAATGTAGTGCCTGGGGATGCCCTTTTTCTGCCTGTAAAGTGGCACATCTGTACCATGTACTGTGTATAGAATTTAATGACATTTATAAAAGCCAAAAAAGCTGCAAGCTTTCTTTTTTTTTGCAAACAACGGCTTGGAGAGCCAGTCTGTATGATTAGGCCACAATTTAGTGCATTTAGAACAAGAGTAGAGATTTTTGGATAAATTCTGTTGTCTCTTTTGCAGACTTTTGATAGAAATAACAGGAGCGGAAAAATTGGGCTTTGGGTGTTGGTGGTGCCTTCACACAACTCTTATTTAAAGCAAGAATTGGCATTGCTATCACAAATTGAAATTGTTTTGCCCCAGTCAAACAGTGGCGGAAAATTGGTCCTTGCGTTTTTGTGGTGGACAAAGAGGCAGAATAAGCCACTCTGGCAGCTGCGATGGACTGTGCACTAGTCTCTGCTTGGGTGATGGAGGATGAGGAGGATGAGGATGGTTTAGTAAGTCAGTCGACCACTTCCTCTGCATGCTGTGGCTGGATAGCACAGGCAACATCACTAAACAGAAGAAATTATGCCCTGTCTGAGGACGAAGAAAGTCCACCTTTGCCTGTGGACACAGACACTGCTGGCCCCCTCACAGTGTCATGGGAACATCTGCATCTCCTTGTTGGCTTCCCAGACATAATGTGGGGGCTTATTAACAAAATGTAATAAAGATGGGGAAATGTGTACGTTGATACACTTTAATTAATGGAAAGTGGTATTTGGTGCACTTACCTTGAGTATTCACTACACAGACACACTCCACTGACACAATACAATATACTGCAGCAAAACTGCACTGGCGCACTGCAATATACTGCGATAAACGGAGTGAGAAAAAATCCTAATCTTTTGGAGGTGAGCGGCCATTGCACCTATTTTTAGGATTTTTGCTCACTCCTGGTGACACGATCTGGAATCACACAAAAGTCACTTGAATACTTGTAAAGAATCACTATTAGTCACATCACTATTAACCTTCCTAGCGGTATTCTCGAGTGTGGCTCGGGGTTAAATTTCAGTACCAAAAGCGGTAACCCCGAGCTACACTCGGGGTACCGCTAGGAAGATCGCTGGATCCTGGTAGACGGGTTACTTACGTTGTCACCGGGTTTCAGCGATGTATTCCGGCGGTATGTGGCAGCGGATCTTCCTCCCGATCCTCTGTGTGCCCAGGCTTCCGTCTCCCCGCAGGGGGGTGGAACAGGCAGCAAATTCAAATGTAAAACACACCAAACACACTGATACTATTTAAAATAAAATAAATTCACATTAGTTTGCCCCCCCCCCCCCCCCAGTGCCCTTTCCTGCAGTTTTACTGTACTTTTTATGTATATCTATATTAATAAAATGCAAGTGTCTCTGCGTCCAGATTCCCTGTGTCCGTGGGATTGCACTACTGTGCATGTGCCCCACAGACAGCCGCGACCCACTTTGGGAAGTCCTGCCCTAACAGACTGAAGTGAGGCACCTGCCTCTTGGGCCAGGCCTTTTGGCCAAAAGGCCTGCCTTTGTATTGCACATTGGCACTTAGCACTTCTCCACTTCCCCTCCCCCACTTTTTTGTTTGTGTGTGGTTTTCTTTGTTGTGCGTCACTTCACTTTCACCTTTTTCTTCCTGCACGACGAGTAGGGTGTGGGTCCTCAGGCCCAGCCTTGAAAGTCTTGGGAGAGGGCGGATATGGCCTTCTGGCTTAGTTCTCCCTCTCTCATGGGGTCTCCCTTCGGGGGAGTCCCACCTAGTACTTGGGGAGGGCTGTTTCGGCAGTCCCCCTAGAGAGCGGGGTTTTGCCCTGTCAGGCGTCTTGCGCCCCGGGAGATCAAGGTCAGGGTCCAACCTCTTCGGAGGCCAGACCATTTCGCACACCCTGTGCAGTTTTTGTGTTCTTCACGTTTGCGTGTGTGCACTTTTTATGCACTGGGTGTAAGTTTTTCGAGTGTGTTCACACACCACGGGCTTTTAAAAAAAAAAAAAAAAAAAAACAGACTGAAGTGAGGCGGGTCGTAGTCTCTGCTCTCTGCACATCTATTGGGGCGGATGGGTTACAGTGCAGTGTATTCTTATGTGAGAAATGGTGGAATATTGTCTGATAGCGAACAGAAACACAGCTCTTATCGGGGCACATTAACCACTCTACAACCGCTCACAGTAATACTACTGCGGCAGAGTGGTTCGTTATCGTCCAGCGACGTAGTATTAACGTCGTTGGACACTCCCCCTTCTGGGCGGCGCTTGCGCGCCGCCGGAGGCACGCTCCCGCTGTTTTCATTCACAGCGGGAGTCGGGCCAGGGTAGGAGCAGCGGCGATCGCCGCTGCTCTTACCCGATCGTCGGGGATCGAGTCTGGAGATCCGCCCGCTGTGTGTAAACACAGCGGGCGGATCTCCATAGTGACAGGGAGTGACAGATCGGACTGTTCAGCATAGCTGGACATCCGATCTGTCCATGACTCACACAGTCACCTCCCCCCCTACACGTCAGTAAGCACCAGGCATACATTAACCCCTCCCTCTCCAATAAAATTAACCCCTTCCCTGCCAGTGTCATTTTTACAGTAACAGTGCATATTTATAGCACTGATTACTGCAGTAATGTCACTGGTACCCCCAAAAGTGTCAAAAATGTCAGTCAAGGGTCTGATCTGTCCGCCGCAATGTCGCAGTCCCGCAAAAAAAATCGCAGATCGCCGCCATTACGCGTTAAAAAAAAAACACCAAAAATGACAGAAATCTTTCCCTTTGTTAGTAAACGCAATAACTTTTGCGCAAACCAATCAAAATACGCTTATTGCGATTTTTTTTACCAAACATATGTAGCATAAAACAAATTGGCCAAAAATTTTTAAAAAAATTGGTTTTTACATCTTTTTTGGGGGGAATTTCATATAAAAAAATGTTAAAAATATTGTTATTTTTTCAAAATAAACGCTCTTTTTTTGTTTATAGCGCAAAAAGTAAAAATCGCACAGGTGATCAAATACCACCAAAAGAAAGCTCTGTTTGTGGGAAAAAAAGGACGTAAATTTCGTTTGGGTATGGTGTCGCACGACCGCGCAATTGTCAGTTGAAGTTGCACAGCGCCGAATCGCAAAAAGTGGCCTGGACGGAAGACAGCAAAATCCTCCGGTGGTAAAGTGGTTAAAGGGGACCTCTGACCACACTATTAAAAGGGGACTCTGACCACACTTTTTTAAAGGGGCCTCTGACCACACTATTAAAGGGGGACTCTGACCACACTATTAAAAGGGGACTCTGACCACACTATTAAAAGGGGATTCTGACCACACTATTAAAGGGGACTCTGACCACACTATTAAAGGGGACTCTGACCACACTATTAAAAGGGAACTCTGACCACACTATTAAAAGGGTACTCTGACCACACTATTAAAGGGGACTCTGACCACATTATTAAAAGGGGACTCTGACCACACTATTAAAGGGGACTCTGACCACACTATTAAAGGGGACTCTGACCACACTATTAAAAGGGGACTCTGACCACACTATTAAAGGGGACTCTGACCACATTATTAAAGGGGACTCTGACCACATTATTAAAGGGGACTCTGACCACACTATTAAAGGGGACTCTGACCACATATGTTCTAGCGCCCGTTAATTTAACGGGCGTAATGTCTAGTGTATATATATATATATATATATATATAATATGTGTATATGTATATATATATACACATATATATACGTTTATATATATATATATATATATATATATAAATATATACATATATACAGTGCCACCTTTTGCTGCGATTACAGCTGTAAGTCGCTTGGGGTATGTCTCTATCAGTTTTGCACATCAAGAGAGTGAAATTTTTGCCCATTCCTCCTTGCAAAACAGCTCGAGCTCAGTGAGGTTGGATGGAGAGCGTTTGTGAACAGCAGTTTTCAGTTCTTTCCACAGATTCTCGATTGGATTCAGGTCTGGACTTTGACTTGGCCATTCTAACACCTGGATATGTTTATTTGTGAACCATTCCATTGTAGATTTTGCTTTATGTTTTGGCTCATTGTCTTGTTGGAAGACAAATCTCCGTCCCAGTCTCAGGTCTTTTGCAGGCTCCATCAGGTTTTCTTCCAGAATCGTCCTGTATTTGGCTCCATCCATCTTCCCATCAATTTTAACCATCTTCCCTGTCCCTGCTGAAGAAAAGCAGGCCCAAACCATGATGCTGCCACCACCATGTTTGACAGTGGGGATGGTGTGTTCAGGGTGATGAGCTGTGTTGCTTTTACGCCAAACATAATGTTTTGCATTGTTGCCAAAAAGTTTGATTTTGGTTTCATCTGACCAGAGCACCTTCTTCCACATGTTTGGTGTGTCTCCCAGGTGGCTTGTGGCAAACTTTAAACGACACTTTTTATGGATATTTTTAAGAAATGGCTTTCTTCTTGCTGCTCTTCCATAAGGGCCAGATTTGTGCAGTATACAGCTGACTGTTGTCCTATGGACAGAGTCTCCCACCTCAGCTGTAGATCTCTGCAGTTCATCCAGAGTGATCATGGGCCTCTTGGCTGCATCTCTGATAAGTCTTCTCCTTGTATGAGCTGAAAGTTTAGAGGGACGGCCAGGTCTTCGTAGATTTTCAGTGGTCTGATACTCCTTGCATTTCAATATTATCGCTTGCACAGTGCTCCTTAGGATGTTTAAAGCTTGGGAAATCTTTTTGTATCCAAATCCGGCTTTAAACTTCTCCACAGCAGTATCTCAGACCTGCCTGGTGTGTTCCTTGTTCTTCATGATGCTTTCCGCGCTTTAAACGGACCTCTGAGACTATCACAGTGCAGGTGCATTTATACAGAGACTTGATTACACACAGGTGGATTCTCTTTCTCATCATTAGTCATTTAGGTCAACATTGGATCATTCAGAGATCCTCACTGAACTTCTGGAGAGAGTTTGCTGCACTGAAAGTAAAGGGGCTGAATAATTTTGCACACCCAATTTTTCAGTTTTTTATTTGTTAACAAAGTTTGAAATATCCAATAAATTTCGTTCCACTTCTTGATTGTGTCCCACTTGTTGTTGATTCTTCAAAAAAGAATTACAGTTTTATATCTTTATGTTTGAAGCCTGAAATGTGGCAAAAGGTCGAAAAGTTCAAGGGGGCCGAATACTTTCGCAATGCATTGTATGTATATACACAGTATATATATATATATATATATATATATATATATATATATATATATATATATATATATATAATGTATACATACATTCATACTTTAACCTATTTATAGTTTTTTATTATATTATAATTTATGATTTTGTGTTTCAAACTTTATCATACCGGAGATGTTATAAAGAAGAACGCACAGTAAAAAAAAAAATCATATGTAAATAGTTGGTTTGGGCTGCTCATTCTTAAGAATTACATGCAAAATAATGGTACCGCTTTCAGCACCTAAAATCTGAAAGAATCATACTGCCAGGGAGGTTAAAGCTGTTGTAAAGCTAAAAAAAAAAAACCCTGCAAGAAAAAGGCATAATGAGCTAGTATGCATCGGACACTAGCTCATTATGAATTACTTACCTTAGAACGAAGCCCCGACATGGACCCCCGGGCACCGCTGTGGGAGCTGGCATGATCCCTTGGCATCTCTTCCGGGTTCGGCGGCTCCGGCGCTGTGCTTGGCCGGAGCCGCGATGACGTCACTCCCGCGCTTGCGCGCGGGAGTCATTTTCCGGCAGGTTCCAGGCAAGGAAAGCTGAAGGTCCGCCGGACCGGTTTAGGAGATATTAATTGTACCTACAGGTAAGCCTTATTATAGGCTTACCTGTAGTTAAAAGTGGAAAAAAGCGGTATACTACCGCTTTAAGCAATTATTGCACATGGACATTAAATAATTGTGAAGATTCACCACTAGTCACAGACTGTGAAGCATTGGTTGCACAAGAACTTTATCTATATATTTTTTGTTTTTTTGTCATATCATTCTCATTATTGGTTTTATGGTTATCTTTATATCATGTCACTAATGTTCTTTTGAGCACTCTACATTTGTGCGTTCTCATCTATTGTTTATTCTGCACATCCTTTTGTCTTGCACACTATCCCATTAGTGGTGATTCATATATCTTAGTTTCACCGTCTATTTATCATTTAAGTGTGGGGATTGCCACACGTTTCACTTATTATTCTGTGTTTAGATGCACGCTTTCTTCATTTATTCATTGTGATTTTGCACAATCTTTTCATTTTATGGGACTGGAAACACGTCATCTTAGTCATATCTAGACACACATTGCCCTTTCTTTTTGCTTTGTTGATACATCTTTGCGCATTATTTACTACTTGTCACTTTATGCGTTTTTTACACATCATCTCTATGATCCTATGCGATTCTGCACGCTACTATTTGTGATTGTGTGCTATATCCAGCTTTAGGAATCTACGTTGTTTTAATTCCACCATTCCAACTTTATATATCTGTTTAAGCACTTTATGAAACTAGCGCAGATTCAACCCCTCTACCTTGATTACTGTCAGTACCTTGTGATAGTACAGAATTGGCTGCCCGTTTCGCATAGGACCTTATCCTATTATTTCTTGTCTCTTTAGACCTCTACAACATTATAATCTAGCACCAACCATTTTCCCACGCCATATACCAGAGTGGTAGCGCATCTCAGTTGAATATACTGTGGTAAACGTGCAGTAACGTACTGAAATATACTGCAGGAAACTTGCCCTAAAAAAACACTAAAATACAAATGAACGGTCCAACTACACTCACACTGCACTATCACTAGATTCACACTAAACTGACACTCTACACTCAATACAATCACAATAGTACATTATAGCACACTAACTCGCTAGTAGCACTGAACAGAGCCCTGTTCTATCTCTCTCCACGCCAATATCACACTGCAATTGGCCGCAATGGGAAGAATATTTTTATAGTGTGGGGTGGAACGTCAGAGCAATGAGCCATGATTGGATAGAGGCATTATCACAGTGTCCAGTCATGGGCAAAGCTTTTATTGCTTCAGCCAATCAGTGCTTCCAAACCACTGTGCGGTGGCACAGTGCATTGTGGTCATTCAGCAGGCTGAACAAACGGTCAAATTCCCCGATACTTCGGGTGTTTGTCGAACGGGCGAACAGCCAATATTTGGACCGAACTCATGCTCGGGCCAAACCGTTCACCCAATTCTAGTTAAACTCTCATAAGTAGTAAACACAGATATAGTCATGCTACCATAGCCATAGAATACAACACAAAACATTCTAAATGTTAGAGGACAAAATTGACAAACCTGGAGCAACATGCAAGCAAATGCCAGATTACATTCATGTTTGTCTTTGTCCATTCATCCATCCATCTTCACATCTATACACTTACAAAGTATAGGATGTGATGAAGGGCAAAACTGTTTAATTTTGTCATCACAATAATACCAATGGGCAACTTTATTGCATATACAATACAATGTAGGGTATTTACTAAAACTGGAGTACTCAGAATCTGATGCAGCTATGCATGGTAGCACATTAACTTCTAACTTCAGCTTGTGGGCAGGTTGAAATGGTAAGTTAGGGACTGTCCCGGCCGGGAGGGAAGGGGTTAATGCCTTTCCTGGTTCTTTGGTCTTTTTGGCGTGTTCTTCTCTGGGTTTGGCCCATTGGTCATGTGTGATATAAAAGGGACAGTGGCCCAGGGCAAAGGTGGGAGTTCTGGCCAGAGAACCCAGCGAATTAGTTGGGAAAGTTTGGGCTTATCCCTAACAAGAGTGCCTGTAAGGGAGTGAGATGGAGAATGACACCCGTGAGGAGCAGTAGTCCTCAGAACATGGGGTTCACCCTGAAGACACCAACACTGGAGCATGCCTCGAAAGGACCTACATCTGCAAGAGAGTGCCTCTAAAGGACTGTTGCTTGGACTTCACCTTTGCAGGTATGCCAGGGAAGCACAAACCTGTAGTTAGGAGTAGGAATAACTTTGTAGGAATAACTTTGCATTTGTACATTGGATTGTAGTAGATTGTAGTAGATTGTAGTGTAAGATGTTTATTTTTGCACTTTTAAAGTATTGAACCGTTGTCCTTGCCTGGTCTGAAGTTACTAAAGAGGTGTATCGCAAGTCACCGGCACACATATTGTTGTCAAGTGGGTCTTAGCACATTGGAGTATAAAGGCATTTGTGTGAAATCCAGTACTGTGAAGACATAAGTAGCTGCCAAGAGTAATATAAGTGTAACAAGCAGTCTGTTGGTAGAGTGTACCTGTTATAGGTGATATATCCTCTAGCAGCAAGGGAGATGTTGTCAGCACGCCTTCCACCAAAGGTCTGTCTCCCAGAGCAATGGGAGCAGATTTGTGCCGCAGAGGTTCCCAGAGGTTCCCATCCTGTACAGAGGTATGGATGCTCAAGTACACGTGTGGAGTGCACAGTGGGGCCCACTCCGCTACTGGGGATTAGTAGTGGAAAGCGCAGGTGGATGTGGACATTGACTAAGTATGTCCCTCCTAAATGCAGAGTACAGAGAAGAGGTAGATTGTCACATGGAACAGACAGAAAGTTTGTAGTGCAAGTGTACATGGTGAACGTTCATCTCTAAGATTTGAGGTCCTCCTTGAGGTTGAGTATTCTCCCAGCCTCAGCCTTGTCCCAGGGCATTGATGAAGATGGCACAAAGCAAACGTACCCCATGTGTGTAGTAAAGTGACCCTGTACATGGTGCCTAGCGTAGCTCAGAAGAACCCAATTCAGGGAATGCCTTTTACGTAACCCTTGCTTGGTCCTGAATGAGGAGGGAAACATGGAGGACATGACAAACAACCACCATCCTACCGTTACAAGCTTGTTAAATTAAGCTTTGACAATAAAACCTGGAAGCTGATTGGTTTCTCTGCAGAGCTTCACCAGATTTTGCACGCTCCAGTTTTAGTAAATCCCCCCCCCCCCCCCAATGTTTCTTTCTCATTCTGTTATGAAGCTAGGACCACTGTAACTAAAAAAAGAAAATGTGTTATATGCAACATATAGAGTGAAATAGCTTATAATAACATTACAATGTAAAATACAGAAATAAACATACATCTAAATAAAGCCCCTTTCTCACGGACTTAACTGCACCAGCAGTCTGCTTGCTTAGTGGGGGATCTGTCAGCCGAGCCAACGGAACAGGCAGATGGCTGGTCCATGTCCGCTCCATTTAAGCAGAGCTCACACAGACACAGACCGCTTTCCTCTATGGGCGGTCAGATGTAAACAGACTGCCATCCGATCTGATAGACAGATGGGGAACAGATTCCCATTCGTTTGTTTTTAGTGGATTGGTTTAGATTGGATTTTGGCAGGTGTAAATGGACACACGTCCGTTTACATTCGCGGCTCTATAGGGGATAATGGAGGATTAAATTGTGTCCGCCTGAAAAACTGACAGGCAGACCAAATTGGTCTGTTCATATAAAAGGGGTCTTACTGAGATTTCTGTTACTGCTTCTGAAACTGCCTTTACTGAAACCTTTGCATATCTATCCATGAATTTGCTAAAATTTAGTTTGATTGTGTAATTTTATGAATGTGTATGATGGCTCCTTGATGAATGATAAAGCTAATGGCTGCACTCAAAGTCTATCTAATAAAAAGGCTTACAAATGTTTTGGCCTGGGCCAACTTGCTAGTAATGAAAATGTAAGTTTAAAACAACATGTAAGCTCCCTAGTGTCCCAAGAAAATGTCATCCTGTATTTTACAGGCAATTTTATTCTTTGCGTGGTGATAATGCCCAGATGTCTTTAATGAATTCAGAATTTCTGTGTAACAGATAAATGCTAAAATGCTTATCCTATACAATAACTGTTTCATCTGTTAAATGATTTATAATTTTCTCCAGCCAGTTTTGTGATCCAGGCACTCCTGCCAGACAGCAAAGTGAGATTCTTCACTTTGTAAGAGGTCTGTGCAGACTTCATTGCACCATAAAGCCTGATCTTGGACACACCCCAGCTTGTAGTTCTCCTCTGATATCCGCATGCTTGCCCTGCAGCCTATTCATATTGGCCTCTAAAGCTTTCACTCCATCTAGTAAACTGAGCGTGGCTATGTGTAGGGGGCTTATACTGAGAGATTTATGTACATTTGTTAGCGTTTTGTAATTTTCTTTCTAAGAATCAGTAAATAAAAGGGTTTTCTTAAATTACTTTGGCTTTTTTTATTTTGTCTTTATCCCTACTGTTTGAGTGTTAACTGAACAGGCAAACTTGGCGGATATGCTCAAGGCACTATACCCCCCTGCTCCACCGTCCAATAGGTGCTGGTTTCAAGCGGTCCATGACCTGCACTTCATTCATAGCATTCCAAAAAGGATAAAGAAGCAGCTTTCCATCAAAAAAGCCTGCTATGAAAATGTATTAGTATATTTGAGTACTAATACACATTTCCCCTGCTACTTTACCTCTCCCTAACGCGTTTCACGCCATCAAGAGCTTAAATGTGGCATTTTCTTTGTATAAATGCTATTGATATTAAAGCAGAGTTTCACTCAAAAGTGGAAGCTCCGCTTATCTGCTTCCTCCCCCCCTCTGGTGCAACATTTGGCACCTCTCGGGGGGGAGGGGGTAATGGGTACCTGTTTTGAAAGGTACCCGTCCTCATTTCCAGGAGGCGAGATGTGGCGAGGTCCCCTGGAAGTTCGGCCCCCCTCCTCATTTCCCTGCCATACGGCCATTCAAAAAGCGCAGCAGGGAATAAGCTGTGAAGCCCCAAGGATTCACTACCAGTTTCCCTTGCAGGCAATGGTGGTGGCAGCACCTGAGAGCCGAAGGAATCATCTGCTGTGGTGCCAACATCGCTTGATACCAGGACAGCTAAGTGTCCTAATATTCAAATTCAGCAGCTAAAGTATTTATAGCTGCAGACTTTTCATTTCTTTGCGGGGGGAGGTGGAACTCCTCTTTAACTGAACAGTTATCTTTTTTAATTCTCGAATTTTACAAATCCTTAAGGCTCCATGCACACTGGGCTTTCAAATAATGCCAGTTCCCTTGGCAGAAAAAACGCTCATATAGATATATTTTTTGAGTTTAGGTGAATTTATCATTTTTTATGCCAGAATGCTCCAATCAAAAATGCAAAAAAAAAAGTTTTTTTCCTGCCTCTAAACGTTAAGCTCAAAATATGCCTCTAATCGTCCTAATGTGCATGGACAAATAAGATAGCATTGAGTTGCTTCTACAGGCAAAACATAAAACTCCTGTAAGTAGCAGCGATTTTCAAGCCAGTGCGCATGGACCCTTAAGAGAACCAGCTGCCAGGCCAATTATTTCTAAATAAAGCTTTCCATAAGATTATGTGTGCATTTATATTACTATGTATCTTTATTTAAAGTCCAGTTCTGTGTTGCCAAGTCCCAGTTTTATCTACTTGTACTATTGCTGCATTTTTTTTTAGTTATTGCTAGCCACCATCTTGGATGTCATATCAGCAACCCCAGCACACTCAAAGCAGTCTATAGAATTCCCCTTTGCTCCTCCCCTGACAGCTGCATACTAAATATTTATGGTAGATTAAAGGCTCGTACACACTTGGCGAAAATCAGACGAAATATCCTCCGATTTTTCTCTCTCTTGCTCAGCAGTCATAACCGTTTTTAGTTGACAGTGCATAATGTTCACAAAATTTCTCGTCCGTTTTTTTTTTTTTCTTTTTTTCAGGACATTTGTTCCTAGACTTCTGGGTCGTCAGCAACTTCAGATCATGCGTGGTCTTTCGTTCGAATCCGATTTTTCGCAGACGTACTGCATGCACATTAAACGAAAATTGGTCGTCTGGGGACGGACGATAAAAAGTTTGGTGTTTGTCCCTCCATTTTTTAGTTGAAAATGTCGGCATTGGCTGCTGAAAGTTGTGTAAACGTAACAGTAAAAAGAACCCCAAGAAATTCTTTAAGTATATAAACAGTCAGTAAGAAAGCGAGGCCAGAACACATTGGCCCCATAAAAGACGACTAAGGAAATTTGGTCACAGAGGACAGAGAAAAGGCGAAAGTGTTAAATAATTTCTTCTCTTCAGTCTTCACAAAAGAATCGGGGGGCTACACTAACCCAGCTTGTAATGTTAAACTAAATAATACACCTCAGGAAGTACCACCATGGCTAACAGAAGATAGACTTAGAACTAAACTAGAGAAACTTAACATAAATAAATCACCGGGACCGGATGGCTTGCATCCGAGGGTTCCTAAAGAGCTCAGCCAGGTGATTGCCAGACCATTATTCTTGATATATAAGGATAGTCTACAGATGGTACCTGCTGATTGGAAAAAAGCCAACGTGGTACCGATATTTAGAAAAGGGCCGAGATATTTTCTGGGTAACTATAGGCCGGTCAGCCTAACATCAGTAGTCTGCAAGATTTTGGAGGGGATGTTAAGGGACCACATACAAGACTTTAGAAATTAAAATGGTATTATTAGTAGTAATCAGCATGGATTCATGAAAAATCGTTCTTGCCAAACCAATCTATTAACCTTCTACAATGAAGTGAGCTGCCACCTAGATAATTTTCTCTGGAGAAGAGACGATTAAGATATAATATCAATGTACAAATACCGTACTGGCGACCCTAGCATAAGGAACAAACTATTCAGAGAAAGGGAATACAATAAGACTTGTGGCCACTCACTAAAACTAGAGGAAAAACGGTTTAACCTTAAAATACGTAAGGGGTTCTTCACTGTCAGAGCAGTAAGGATGTGGAATTCTCTTCCACAAGCAGTGGTATCAGCAGGGAGCATCGATAGTTTCAAAAAACTATTAGATGGGCACCTTAAAGACCACAACATTCAGGGGTATTCAATGTACAATTAACAGCAAACACACACACACATCATAGGTTGAACTGGATGGACTGATGTCTTTTTTCAACCTCACAAACTATGTAACTATGTGTACACACTAGCCGAAAATCGTACGATTTTACCTCAGATGGGAATTTTTGGCAGATTTTCTACTAGTGTGTACCCAACCTAAAACAAAGTATGCATTGTAAGTGCTGAATTTTTCTGTGCTTTTACCAGCAATGTTTTGGTTACAGAGTCTCTTTAATACATGTTTGTAGAGCTTGCTGGTACAACTTTAACTTGCTGTTTTTCCTTCAAGTAACTTGCATTTGAAAAATTGTCCATCCTTGAGCACTTCATCTGAAAAATTCAGTACCAGTGCTAACTTAAAATACTGAGAGTGATTTGTAAACACTGGAAAAAAGAAAATTAGAAATGTCATTCAAAATAACCAGATTCCAGCTGACCTTTTCAGTAAATGAAATCTTGACTAGTTGCTATTAGCAGCAGAGATATTTCCGTTCTCTGATCGGCTGTATACATGGAGTGATCATGTGGCTGAATGGACATATATAAACACCGGTGACTGATTGTATCCTTGCTTTTGGTTTAGATTGCATGCTATCACCTTAATGGGGTGTTTTTAGTAATTTCATAACATTCACAGGATTATTGGACTAATTGGATTTTAATTCAGAATGACTGCGACAGCATAAAAATCAGCTTCCACTTTCCACACAAGCTAATGAGAAGGTCTCTTGCATACGAGTTGGGTATAAATACAGAGCCTTGCTATAAATATTTCATATGCAATTAATTGAATCCTGCCGTAGCTGGATGTGCTATTACATTTTATAAATGTTAACCAAATGAGAAATGAAGAATAAAAATGAAAATCTAATTTTTTTTTCATTCCCATCTCATGTATAAAAAGGATTGGCTATTTAAAGATATATATAACTGGGGGGGGGGGGGGGGGTTACCTTCTAAGGGACCACAACATGTACAGTAGCAAGGCCTGGGTTAAATTTCTGTAGCTGGTTTCTTTTAGAAAAAAAAAAATATGGTTAATTAATTAGGCTTGAGCTTGACACAGTGGCTTTCGAGAGATTTTTTTTTTCTCATTGAGCTGCCTGCAAATAGATTCATAGCTGTAATTGTCCCATTGAGTGACCCTCTCAAAGAGAAGGCTAATTAAAGCAGCCATCAGCGGAGAACGTGTAAGTGTGACACTTGTCAGCATGTGGCATTTCATAAACAAAGCCCCTCTGCTCCCCGGTAATGGCCAATTGGAAGTCCATTAGTCACTAAAATCAAATGTTGTTTTTGTCTTCTTTTCTAGGTTCACAACAAATGGAATACCCTAGTAGGAAATCAGGTCTTGAATATATACAAACCATAAAGAATACACCGTATGTGTTACACATATATCATCTGTAGGCTTCGTCTACAATCTATAAACTTGCTGATGCTGTTTTATTATCACTACACCAGTACTATTTAGCTCCACAAAATGCCATTGCCCTGGTTTTTGCCCTTATTAGCACATTCAGGCTCACTGTCACCAATGTATCACCTTAGGCTTTTCATTTTTCCCCTCCTTCCATAAATCCTCTTGCAAGGATTCTCTATTCCAAACATAAGGGAGATATTTTAATGGGGAAAGCTGATATGCAACAGTCGGACCATTTATGGCCCCACCCTAGGAGCTATAATGAGTAGCTTCGGCCATAGAGATAGAGGTAGCTGGTTACTGCACATGGTTCATATACAGTGCCTTGCGAAAGTATTCGGCACCCTTGAACTTTGCGGCCACATTTCAGGCTTCAAACATAAAGATATAAAACTGTAATTTTTTGTGAAGAATCAACAACAAGTGGGACACAATCATGAAGTGGAATGAAATTTATTGGATATTTCAAACTTTGTTAAAAAATAAAAAACTGAAAAATTGGGCGTATTATACTATTGTATCTATCTATCTTTCTATCTATCTATCTATCTATCTATCTATCTATCTATCTATCTATCTATCTATCTATCTATCTATCGATCGATCGATCGATAGATAGATAGATAGATAGATGTTATTCTATGTGTCCATGCACACATAGGATGTTATCAGCAGTTTTTGGCAGGGGCGTTTTCTGTCTGGAAAAAAACCCCCAGAAGAAGTGGGTTTTGAGAGGAGTTTTTCAGCTGGAAAAACGCTCTAACTCTGATAAAAGCTTAAAAAAGCTGAAAAACGCAGATTAACGTGGCTATTTGGCATCTACCAACGTTTTTGAGCCATAAGCTTTTGTGGGAGTATAGTTTTGCTAAAAAAGAAGCTAAAAAACGCTACAGCTGAAAAAAAGCTAAAAACGCTACTGCAAAAAAGCTGAAAAACTCCTTCTAAGGCTGCAGCGTTCTACTGATGTTTTAATAACGTCCAGTGTATATGAGGCCTTACTGGGCTGCCTTCAGCAGTTATATGGGCAATGCAGATGCATTTGTGTATATAGCCTATGCTGTTCAACAGGTAACGTGGTTCTGAAGTCACAAGGTGTTTTACCTCAATGCATTACAGTAAAAAAAAAAAAACTTCACCAGTTGTTTGCTTGCCCTCCTAAATACTTATCTGAGTGTGGTATTGATCCAGCGTTGTGTCTGTCTGTCGCAGGGTTGATCTCTGCTCCTGGTCTCACAGGACAGATTTATAGTAGCTGGAGCCATTGGCGAGGAGAGAGTCAGGAGGGAGTGGGGGGCAAGCTGCTCTGTGTGTGTTTATGGATACAAACAGCCCAGCTTGAGAGCACATTGGCAGGTGAGCCCCCATAGTAAGTGGCTTGCTATGGGGGCACACAGAGAAGAAGAGGAGAGGACAGCGCTGGGGGGGGGGGGGGTGGGGACCTTCAGAAGAGTAGGTAAGGAGTAGATAAGAAGTTTACTATGCTATAGTGATGAATGAGCACAAAATGCAATCATGTTTACCAGCACCCCCCCCCCCAACGGTCTCCATCCTAATACTGATCTTCTACCCCAGCAGAAGCCGGCGGAAGGAGAAGCTGGCCAGCAGCTTTGTAGGGAGGGACCCGTGGAATCAGTGAGTTGGCCATTATCCGAGGGGGGGGGGGATCAGCGGTGATTCAGGAGATCCAATGGATTGACCAGTGTGCAGTGTGTGACAGGACACAGTGAGCCCCCCTTCCTTCAGGGCATAGTGCCCTACACACACTTACATGCTGGATGATACGCCACTGATATGATTGCCAGAAAGTAGCTCAGTAGCAAATCATAGCAGTCATGCTCTCAAAGTGCAGTAGAGGATGATTAAAATATTAGTAATGGCCTATAAGGTAAATTGTCAGTCCAGATGAGGGCTCTCTATACTTCACTGCAGTTCTTTAACTCTTTCCATTGGCCCCACAAGTTGACATTACAGCAGTTTTGTTCTACAATGCAACTATTAAATATTTGGAGTCATTTAACTCAAACAATGTACACATGAGCTAGGCAGATTGGATATGTACAAATGAGCTGGGCAGTTGTGTCCGCCGGGGACCCGCTGATCGTTCCTGGAGAAAAGCAGAACGGCGGTCTGCCTTTGGAATCAAGGCAGACTGCCATTTTGTCAAGGAAGAAGATGGAGATGATGCTAAACAAGAACATTGATCTCTTTCTTCTTCCAGTCAGACCACCTATTTGTGGGAAAAAGGGGCATCAATTTTATTTGGGCACAGCGTCACACGGCCGCACAATTGTCAGTTACAATAACGCAGTGCCGTATCGCAAAAAATGGCCTGGTCATTAAGAGGGTAAAACCTTCCAAGGCTGAAGTGGTTCATTCAAGGAGGTGCTCCCCACAGTAGATTGGTTCGTTTGGAGAAACTGGGTGCTATTAGGCTCTGGCATCCCTGCCTGCATGCTGGTTCTAACAGTATAGGGCTTCTCAACTGGCTGAAGATAACTTTTTCAGCTATTTGAAATGCTGAGCGAATGAAGCAGAAAAATGTATCTTTCCTAGGCATGTCCACAAACCTAGGTAGTTGTGGGAAAAGAAGGTAAATGGGCCTGTGCCTGCATTTGAGCATGATGTGTAAATGGGCACTCTGCTGTAGGTGCAGTGAAAATGTGTATTGGAGTCATTTGGAAAAAGGGGGTGGAAGATCGTTAGGACTAGACATGAACTAAAAAATTGGTTTTGTTTTGTTTAGATTCATTATTTACATAAATGAGTTTAATTCATTTAATTTGTTTTTGGAATTCATTCAGAAAATTGAAATCGATTCAAAATCGGAAAATTTTAATTGATTAGAATTCCATTCGAATTTCATTCAAATTTGAATTGAATTCCATTCTAATTGCATTTGAATCAAATTCTATTCAAAATCTATTCTATTCAATTTAAAATGTATTCTACTCGAAATTTGAGTTTTGGAAGAAGGTTATAATCTTTCTAGTCCATTCTATTCTATTGTTTTTTCTATTCTATTCTTCTATTTTCTATTATTTTATTTTCCTATTTATTCTATTAGAATTTGAATTTGTTCTATTCCAAATTCAAATTTTGGAAAATGGTTATGGTATATTCTTTCTATTCTATTCTATTCTTTTCTATTGTTCTATTTTAATCTAATATTTTCTATTTTTTTATGTTCTATTCTTTTCTCTTCTATTCTATTCTATGCTATTATATTCTTTTCTATTCCATTATTTTCTATTTAAATGTATTCTATTCAAAATTCAAATTTTGGATGATGGTTATATTCTTTCTATTCTATTGTTTTTTCTATTCTATTCTAATTTATTCTTTTCTATTCTAATAAAATTCAAATTTAATCTGTTTGAATTTTGGGAAATGGTTATATTCTTTCTATTCTATTCAATTTTTAATTATATTCTATTTTTTTTATTTTCTATTCTATTCTTTTCTGTTAATTTATTTTCCAATGTATTCAAATTTATTCTATTTAAAATTTGATTTTCAGAAGATGGTTTTATTCTTTCTGTTTTATTCTATTCTATTTTTTATTCTATTCCTTTATATTCTATCCTATCCTATTTTTTATGTTCTATTATATTTTATTTTGTTCTTTTATTTTCTATTCTTTTCTATACTTTTCCTATTCTATTTTATTCTGATGGAAATTCGAAATCGATTAAAAAACTATTTAAATTTCTTCCGAAATTTTGTTTCATTGTTTCGGATTCATTTAAATTCATTACTATTGTAATTTGGAAATTCAAATACATCCAGATTTCTGAATAACGAAAATTGTGTCTGAATTTCAATTCGGAATGAAATGTACCACACATTTCTAGTTAGGACAAAGCTAGAGCAACCTGGGGGATATTGTTGTCAGATAGACAGGGTGCCATTGTGGATGAGAAAATGTGGATGAGAAATTGTGAATGCCAGATAAGAAAAAATATAAGAGGTGCACGACAGAAGAAGATGACTGTGGGCCTTGTGTTTTGGAGAGCAATAAGAGAGAATCAGGAATCAAAGAAGGACAGTGGGACATATCTGATAAAGAGCAAAGGAGTTTAATATTCCTGCCACTATGTGCTGCACTGTCCTTTATTGTCCCTACTGTTAACTATCAGAAGCAATATCAAATGACTTCTAGGTCAGTCTTTTAGGCGTAAAACATTAAATAAGAGTCTCATCCTTTCCTTTCTTACAAATAAGTATCCTGTTACAATGCTACTGTAAGTAATGTATTACACAGAGATAGTGATGTTACAGTTATCTCTTGTTTCAGAGTCCACCACAGTATTTCCATGTTTATTCAGACTTAAATGTAAAAACTAATTAAAAATCATTCAACGTTAAAACAAGAAGGCAGCTTTGGAGTAGTCTGTTTTCTGTTTAATCATTTTTATTGAAAAGATTAAAAGTTACAGAAATAGCAAACACCCATTTGTGGATTAGCATTCTCAGCTGATCAGAGAACGGCTGCAAAACATTTCTATTTTGACAGGGTGATACAGATATGTACAAAATGCAATTAAAGTGGTTAAAAATGGGTACCTTAATGCATTCTCTGCATTAGCGCTGGTTCACACCAATCTGATTTGTCATCTGAAAATTTGCATGACATATCGCACCCCATTTGTGACAATGAAATCCTTCAAATTATTGTGACTTTGAAAAAGGTTCCTGCACTGTTTTGCTGGGATTTCATTGTGACTTGCATTGACTTCTGTTAAATGAATTTGCAAGCTGCAATGAAATCGCACATCAAAATCGCACTGATCGGCGGCTTCTAAATCTCTCTGAAGTAGCAAGATTTCAAAGCTGCACTGGTGTGAACCAGGTCTTCAGGTTAAAAAAAACCTGATGAACAGGATACAGCACCACCCAACCCCCCCCCCCCCCCCCCAAATACGTACCTGAGCACCATCACAAACCAGCGCTGTGCCTGAGAGCAGCAGCTCTCTCCACTCTCTCTCTACTCACTGGACATGGGGACAGCTTTGGGAGCCATTGGCTCATGCTGCTGTCAGTCAGCAGCATGAGCCAATGAGGGGTTACGACTAAGCGAATGTAATTTCGTGAAACGCATTAACTGTGTCTCCCTCCCCTGTCTCTGATTGTCACTATAGACTGCTTTTATTGTTTGGATTTTCAATAAACGGATTTTAATACTTCATACCTTCAAACTGGAGTGCGGTTGTTTCTCTCTACTCAAGTACAGCTGCCAGGATTGCGGATCTTACCAGCACCCTGTTTTGATTGTTGGGGCGACTCATCACCTGAGCGTTTTTTTCCTCTCTCTTATGTGTGACTGCTGTCAATCACAGCCTGAAAGGAGGGGGCAGGGCAGGGCTGAGGCACCCTGCATGTGTCTGTGACCAACACAAAGCACAGCTTCTGAATCATAGACACATTAAGCTTCCCAAAAGGACATAACTCTAGTCCTTTCTTTATACTACAGCAGATACTTTCCAATAAAAAGTATTCCTGATAATTGTACATGTGTGCATCAGCAAGTTATCTCCTGTGGGTCTCTGCGGTCCAAGAGCTTGGGTGTGAGCAGCTAGACACTCTTCTTCTAGTTCTCCACCCAGAAAACCATAAAGGGAGGCACATCCAAAAACAGGACAGAATATTAATAAAGCTATAGACTAAAACAAAGGGTTATGTCACCTGGCATTCTCTACACTGACTCTGTGTCCCAGACCAGCCAATTAGTTTAACTGTCAGCCAAACGATATCTAGCAGTGACTGCGTCTACCTAGGCGTGCCTTATACTATACCTGGTACTAATCCTAAATCTCAGGCTGGGTATAAAATCCTTTTGTTCCTTACTTTGTAGTTGTTAACAGAGAGCTATATATTTATATAACATACAACTACTTTTTTTGCTGCTCACTCTACTTTACTGTGAGCCAAAATCAAATAAACCATTTCTCAATGGCTGGCAAAGAGGTGGATCCTACATTTGATGAACTTATACATAGGACCGCAGGCCGCAATCCCAACCAACCTGTAAATATGTAACATCTTTAAAAGACACAGGACAACAACCAATGGCGTGAAATGGACACTGCACTTTATGGGTTTACCAAATACATACAAATAATGATAATGGCAAGAAAACATTTATTCAAATAAACAATGAGTACAACCAGATTCACCACCATTCTTGCTCAGTTATAAGAACTTAAGCATATTAGTGAGATATACAGTAACAACGCCCACCATGGATCCCGGGCAGCAGAAAACCACATAAAATACTGCGACCCCAGGAGAGAGGGAGCTCTTTAGCTAGAAGGTCCAGAGAGGATCGGATTTGGTCTAGCCATCCTTAAATAGCCTCACACCTGCTTTCCAGAGCATTCCAGGTGTTCCCATTGGCTGAAAAACATCACCTGGAAAAATTGAGGAATCCCTAAAGGGGCAGTGTGCCCAAATAACCAGCAATGAAAAAATAAAGGGTTGTGCCCCCCTTCAACATTTTGATTCAACTTGTGGCTTTTGCTAGTTACATTGGTACATCTGATTGTTTTCACGGCTCATGTTCAGGGCTGGATAAAAAGGTAAATGACCATATGGAGCAGTGGCGGTTTTAGGCATGGGCGAATGGGGCAGCCGGGGCGGCATTTTTTCATGACACGTGGGGGGCGGCATGCCCGGGCCGTGGACCGGTACCGGTCCGTGGATCAAATGGTACCGGGCCGCCCAAGCCCCGTTCGCACATGCCTAAAACCGCCACTGCCGCAGCCGAGCCGAGGCGCAGAGCATTGCTCCCCCCCCCCCCCCGAGCCCGCCCATTGTGTGACAATAGCGAATGAAAATTCGCTATTGTCACACTGATCCTCCTCCCCCGCTTCCTGATTGGCCAAAAGGCAAACCCCACGCCATTGGCCGAGGAGGAGGCGCCGCGGGAGGACTGAGGAGATGCGAGGAATCCGGGGACTGAACGGTAGAGAAGTGAGGTAAGTGCGCGGACGGGTCTCGCGGGGGGAACGCTGGCGCTCTGCATTGAAAGGGGGCATTGCTGTGGCGCTCTGCATTGAAAGGGGGCATTGCTGTGGCGCTCTGCATTGAAAGGGGGCATTGTTGTGGCGCTCTGCATTGAAAGGGGGCATTGCTGTGGCGCTCTGCATTGAAAGGGGGCATTGCTGTGGCACTCTGTATTGAAAGGGGGCAATGCTATGGCGCTCTGCATTGAAAGGGGGCAATGCTGTGGCGCTCTGCATTGAAAGGGGGCAATGCTGTGGCACTCTGCATTGAAAGGGGGCAATGCTGTGGCACTCTGCATTGAAAGGGGGCAATGCTGTGGCACTCTGCATTGAAAGGGGGCATTGCTGTGGCACTCTGCATTTATTGGGGGCAATGCTGTGGCACCCTGCATTTATTGGGGGCATTGCTGTCGCACTCTGCATTTATTGGGGGCATTTCTGTGGCACTCGGCATTTATTGGGGGCAACAATGCTGTGGTACTCTGCATTTATTGGGGGCATTGCTGTGGCAATCTGCATTTATTGGGGGCATTGCTGTGGCACTCTGCATTTATTGGGGGCAATGCTGTGGCACTCTGCATTTATTGGGGGCAACAATGCTGTGGCACTCTGCATTTATTGGGGGCATTGCTGTGGCACTCTGCATTTATTGGGGGCATTGCTGTGGCACTCTGCATTGAAAGGGGGCAATGCTGTGGCACCCTGCATTGAAAGGGGGCAATGCTGTGGCGCTCTGTATTGAAAGGGGGCAATGCTGTGGTGCTCTGCATTGAAAGAGGACAATGCTGTGGCACTCTGCATTTATTGGGGGCATTGCTGTGGCACTCTGCATTTATTGGGGGCATTGCTGTGGCACTCTGCATTTATTGGGGGCATTGCTGTGGCATTCTGCATTTATTGGGGGCATTGCTGTGGCACTCTGCATTTATTGGGGGCATTGCTGTGGCATTCTGCATTTATTGGGGGCATTGCTGTGGCACTCTGCATTTATTGGGGGCAATGCTGTGGCACTCTGCATTTATTGGGGGCAATGCTGTGGCACTCTGCATTTATTGTTATGTTGTCATGTTATTTTTTTTTTTTTGGGGGGGGGGGGCGCCGGGAGGGAGTCTTGCCCGGGGAGCAAATTAATGTAGAACCGCCACTGATATGGAGCAACATGTCTGGACTGCATATTACTATCTGATGATGTTTCCCACTATGAACACTTTATATGAATGAATACTAGCCCCGCAGGGGAAAATTTTAGGCAATTATAAGGCTCCATGCACACTAGCATTTTTTTAAGTTATAAAAACCCTGGATAAGAAAAAACGCTGGTACTACCTTTTTCTAGTAGCGCTTTAGTAGCGTTTAGGAGTGTTAGCATTTTATTATCATTTTTGCAGTTCCTTTTTCTAAAAAAAAAAGGTAAAAAAAGGGGGGGGGGGAATGCCATTAGTCTCGTTTAGGAGTGTTTAGTAGCGTTTAGCAGCATTTAGGAGAATTTCTGCCGGAAAAACAATAATTTTTGTTTTGCTCCTAGATGCTGAAGCACAAAAAAACACTAATAGCCTAAAGTAGTGTGCATGGACACATAGGGTAACACTATTCAGTTTCTAGTAGCAGAAAAAAAAATAAGGCTTCATGCACACTAGCATTTTTTTAAGCTCCTTGAAGCTGTTATTAGCATTCTTTTTTTTCTGCTCCTAGAAGCTAAATAGTGTTATCCTATATGTCCATGCAAACTACTTTAGACTAATAGAATTTTTTGAGCTTCAGCATCTAGGAGCAGAAAAAAAATGTTTTTGTAGAGATTCTTGGAGCATTTTTCCAGCAGAAACGCTACTAATAGCGTTTTTTGAGCCTTTTTTCTCCTTTTTTTAAAGGAACTGCAAAAACGCTAATAAAAGGTTAACGCTCCTAAACAGTCCTAAAACGCTACTACAAAAATCTATTACCAACGTTTTTTAATCAAGTATTTCTTCCATCTTTTTTTAAACTTAATAAAAATGTTAGTGTGCATGGAGACTTAAAACAGCTTCTAGAAGCTTAAAAAAATGCTAGTGTGCATAGAGCCTAGGGATGTTAATTTGCATTTTTGTTACAGGTATGTTACAATACCAAAAAGAATACATTCAGATAAACTTTGATACACTATTAACTGTAGGTACTTTGATTGCATTATATCTATTTTTTTCTTCAACAAATTCTCCAGGTGAGGAGCCCAATTTTATAACAATTTGAATTTATTGAGTTTGAGATTGTACAGATTTGAAAATTTTGTTAGATTCATGTAACCTACTATGCACTATATAAAATGTATACAACATATGTGAAGTGCTCTCCCCGCAGGAAGTGCTTGGTACATTGGGTTCTCATTTTTTGCCTCGACTCTGTGAACAATCTCGACTCTGTTATTGCAAGCAATTATGGGAACACAAATATCAATATCCTGCACACGACTATGTTCCAGAACCATGAAACAAGCACCACAATGGTTAACGGTAAACAGAGAAGATGTATTGTCACAGTTTAAGAAGAATCAATTTTACTCACAGTACGGTAATCAAAGGGATTTCCAGGCTATAGCCACTTAGGATAGAACACTGCACCAAATCAGCAGTCAACATAGCAATTAACGATAATAACAATAATAATTAGTCCCACAGAAAATCCTCTGTAACCAGTAATCTATACCCCCTTCAGAGTGCACTCTATATGATTAGCAATGATGGTATATGAAGCTGCCTAAATAGGTACCTCTGACTATGGGCAATCAGGGCAATGTTCTGATGAAGTAGTTGGTTGGTAGGCAGTTCTTCGCTCTAAACCTTCAGTCAACTGGTGCAGGGGCCCATTCTTTAAGGTGGTGCACATAAGTACAGTCTCTTCAAAGTATGCATGCAGTGAAAGAAGCTACTAGGTAGAATGGTCAGTCCCTATACACTCTGCTATCAGAGTTAAATGAGTTGCGGCAACGGCCATTCACCAGTCCCAATGATACACCAAACATCGCTCCAGGCACTCAGGTGTTGGTTCCTTCTGGCTCTGCACCCAGGTGATCCTGGTTCTCAGCTTGCAGGATATCAGTGCTACAGTTTTCTTTCTCAGGCTGCCAGGTTGTAGAATGCAGGGGTGCACACAGAAATAGCAATGTGCACTCCTCAGTCTCATCAAGAGAAAGTCATGTGGTCTACAGCCTGGGAAAAAAACACTTCTTTTATCTACCCCTTAGAGTATCTCTTTGGGGTTTGTAATCCACTGGTCTATTGACTTTCGTAGCAGGGTTCTTCCTCCAAACTACATTTCCTACAGTCCAGAGCGGTCTACACTAGAGTCTCTTGAGTTCCTTATGCTTGTAGTCAGATAGGAGGCAGAAGGCAATGTTACTAAATTCAGCAGGATAGTCCAGTAAGAACACAGAGAGATACTGCAGCACAGTGTCATAATGTGCTCTCCCCCTATAGCCAAGCACCTGGCTGCACATGGATGCTATGCTCCAAATTGTTTTAAATCTTTTAGAATAAAATGTATTACTGCAGTTATGCTCACAGCCAGTCAGACCTTCTTTCATCTGTATTATATTTTCATCTTTATAGTAAATTCCTGGAGGACTACAGTTTGTGTACAGAGGCATTCAATTTAGAAGAAAGTATAGCCACGCTGCCATAAGCAGAGTCGACTATCCAAATTTGGTTTTGACAAGTGGTTAATCTTCCCAGTCTAATTTGTAGCTTTTCACTTGGTTTTCCAATGATTTTAGTGTTTTATTCTGTTCCTGACTGCAGTCAGTAGGTGTCATCACCTGATGGTAATTCTCCTTTCCTGATGCTTAGGCATTACAGCATACACCCAAGGGTATGGCTCCATACTCACACCCCCCCCCCCCCCTGCCCAATCAGAGGACCAGTTATACTATCAAATGAAATAGAAAAAAAAACAAGGTGGCATTCTCGTAACATACACACATTAGATGTAGCATGCAAAAAACAAACAATGCTGAAAAATAATGCTGAATGGTAATGCTGATGTGTTTTATTCAACATATCATTAGATATGTTGAAATGAATAAAACTACTAAGTAGTCAATGCCTATTGATCATCTTTGTAACAGGCTACAAATTGTTTGTAATAGGCTAGAAATGTGCCATACATGGACAGGCTGCTACCCTGCAGAACAATTGTGGACCTCTGAATTCTGCCCATGAGTAGGCAATATGTCTGGTAAAAAAGAAATAAAATATGTAGCGCTAAAACATTATGAACAAAGTCCATAAATAAAGTCCATTTCCACCAGTGATATTGCACGGCACCAATTTGCAGTAAAGTGAAAGGAATCCACCACCAAAAGGAGTGTTCAAAACACGCTTACCAGATAGTTATATGCATTGGGCCTTGAACTATAATAGAACTGCAACACACTCGGTGACGAATTGGACCGGACCTCTTCACAAAGATGAATCCGCCCTTGCTGGACGCCTACATGCAATAGAGGACATTGGCTGCTACCTTGCTAACCGATTTGGAACCACGCAGGTCGGCGTGTGATTCGCACACTATACCCTTCTCAAATGTGAGTGCTATATATCTTTGCTTTACATCCAATAAAGTTTATGGAAATTACTGCACTATGAGGGGTTTTATTTCCTTCTTTTGAGTGGCTCCCTTAAGGTCTACTGTCAAGGTATCAATTCTGGGATTCATCTTTGTGAAGAGGTCCGGTCCAATTCGTCACCGAGTGTGTTGCAGTTCTATGATAGTTCAAGGCCCAATGCATATAACTATCTGGTAAGCGTGTTTTGAACACTCCTTTTGGTGGTGGATTCCTTTCACTTTACTGCAAATTGGTGCCGTGCAATATCACTGGTGGAAATGGACTTTATTTATGGACTTTGTTCATAATGTTTTAGCGCTACATATTTTATTTCTTTTTTGTTATATACACATGCTCAGTGTATGATTTGAGTGTAGCTGCTTTGTTAATTATTTTATTGTGCGTTCAATCGCTTACCTTTTAAGTTTTTTAGCGCAACTATACCCATATTTTAATATGTCTGGTAAAATGGCCTCTGCGATCAATTGATGGATTCATATTTGCCATAGCAGCCCATCAGACTACCTTGACCAGCTACCATGCATTTATCCAAGTAGACAGTGAAAGTCCTTATCTGACACTGCCAGGCCTCAAGAACCCATTGTCTGACCTTCGGAAAGCAGGGGCAACCTCCATGTATCTCTTTAACATCGTGCCCACATCCAGTGCTTGTGGTGATCTTGACATTTCATTTTGGATATGCTGAAAGAACTATGTCCTGACTCAAATGGAGAGATTTGCAGATCCTGCTTGGAAAATGGTAGCAAAAACGTAGTTTACAGTCTGGCGCTTGGATATTCGAGATCCTTCTCCTGGACATAATAGACGTAAGAAATACTTTCAATTTTATTTGAGAAACCTAAAAAAATGGTGCCTCCGTATGGTATGTGCAACATGTGTGTATTATGTGAATAATAATATAGATGCGGCTGCCATCAATTTTCTATAACCAAAAAGATAAAGATTGACAATGTGAGGCACCGGATCTAAAATACTTGCTATTAATTTACGTGAAAATAAATTAAATATATAAATGTGTTTTTTAATAAATACATTTACATGAACATCAATATTAAATACCATGCAATATTGTAAATCAACTACATATAAAAAATTATATTTTGGATCTAAAATATAATTACAAAAAACATCCAGTCCTTAAATTCATAAAGTGCAAAAACAATTATCTCCGTGCCAAAAAATAAAAAACACCATACAAAGTGTCATAAGGTGCTGAATAAATCCTTTCAAAAAAGTGCTGGTGCTTGAGATAATCTTTCCCCCAATAGTGTGCGGGTGACTCACCAGAAATCCCAGGGCCTCCAGGGCCCAGTTAGCTCTGATTCCTTGGATATGCAGTGAACACTTTCCCTTGATTCACCCTGGATTGCCTTCAGTTATCCTCTCACATATCCTCCCATTCAGGGTTCCTGATGATGCGGCTTCGTAAAATGCATTGAGGTTGGTCCAGCTCGGTGATCGCTTCCTGTTCGTCACTTCCGCCCGCTTTTTGGAACGCATTATACCGAGCGGCGTTCACACACATTATACTGCTCTCTGCTCTTTGGATGTGCCAGATGGCACAATTACATGAGAGTGTATTTGTCTTTTACATTTAAATAAACCTTTTGCAAACATTACTAGCACTATTCTATGCTTTATTCTTTTCTTGGGAAACGGCATTGATATCCTGAATGGGAGGATATGTGAGAGGATAACTGAAGGCAATGCAGGGTGAATCAAGGGAAAGTGTTCACTGCATATCCAAGGAATCTGACCTAAATCATTCAGAGCTAACTGGGCCCTGGAGGCCCTGGAATTTATGGTGTGTCACCCCCAAACTAAAAAAGCACCAGCACTTTTTTTTAAAGGATTTATTCAGCAACTTATGACACTTTGTATGGTGTTTTTTTTGGCACGGAGATAATTGTTGTTGCACTTTATGAAGTTAAGAGCTGGATGTTATTTGTATTTATATTTTTAGATCCAAAATATAATTTTCTATATGTAGTTGATTCACACTATTGCACGGTATTTAATATTGATGTTCATGAAAATGTATTTATTTAAACACATTTATATATTTAATTTATTTTCTTTTCAATTATAAATTATATTGAAGTTTCAAGGTGAGATCATACAATACAAAATCAAAATACATCTCATATCATATTCAATTCTATTCTTACATTAACTTTTCCATCATTCAAAATGTATTCCCCTAATTTCTTCTCACCTCTACTTCACTATTTCTATAAAACAAAACAACCCCGAACAAAAAAGAAGAAAGAGAAAGAAAGAGAGAAAAAAAAAAAAAAAAAAAGCTGACAAAAGAAAAAAAGAAATAGAATATAGGAAAATATCTCCTCCCTTACTGCCGAGCCTTTATTGCTTAGGGGTCCAACCTATCTTCTTCTAGTGGGATTCTCCCTTGGTTCAAGAACATAAACGAATTCCATGTACTCCATGTTTTTGTATAATTTTCTCTTTTATGTTGGGCTGTCAGAACTAAGTCCTCCATTTTGTTTATGTCTTCTACTTTGTGTATCCAGCCTTCTATTGTTGGTGGTGATTGTTTTTTCCAATTAATTGGAATACAGGCTCTAGTTGCGTTTGCTAAGTGGCATATTATAGATCCTCTGTATCTTTTTACTGGTATCTTACTTAGTTGTAAAAGAAAAAAAGCTGGGTCCTCTGGTATCTTTGTTTCTGAGAATTTTTGCATAACCTCCCTAACTGTATTCCAAAAATTTGTTAATTTAGGACAAGACCAAAAGATATGTATTAATGTGCCTTCTTCAACCAAGCAATGCCAACATCTATCCGTGTTGCTCCTTGACATTTTATGTAATTTAATTTATTTTCACTTAAATTAATAGAACGTATTTTAGATCCGGCGCCTCACATTGTCAATCTTTTTGAATTTTAATGGCCATACTCAGTAAGTCTGATCTAGATAAATAAGAAATGGAGGGTGAGACAGTATGTCAAGTACTATAAGTAAATCCTAAGGGGAAAGAACAATCTTCCTGAAGGGTGAATGATTGCACAGACCTTTAGGAATTGTAGGATATGCGACGATCCCTGTATCCCAGAGAATGAGGACATGACCGAGACTTACCTAACTCTTATTCCCATATCGAGACCTACTTGCAGAAAATTCATAATATTTTTTACAGCAGGGAACAGAAGATTAAATCCTAAAGAATTCTGAAAATTCTCCCACACACAAGGTTTGTAATAGGTGCCCTGGCTTTGGCAGGGTTTCAAATTCTGAAGGTTAGAATCTCAGGTGAATCATTCTTTGCCTTTCGATCTCCCAGCTGCTAGATGTAATTGGTTGGATTCAGATGAAGTACGTGAACCTGCTGTACAAGGTCTAAAATCTCAGGAAGGTCAATAGGGGGTTCCAGGGCCAGGGACTGCATTTGAGGATACCACTGCCTGCAAGGCCATAGGGCCTACTGGGCTTTGGCAACTAACATGAGGGATAAACTGCACTGCTGACTCCATCTTGTAACCAAACAGCCACCAAGATATGTCTTTAGTATCTGACTTAAGCCAAAGGGCTCATCTGACCATAACAGAATATGACATGGCTCTAGAGCAGGGGTGGGGAACCTTTTTTCTGCCAAGGGCCATTTGGGTATTTATAAAATCATTTGGGGGCCGTACAAAATTATCAACTTAAAAATGTGCCTGTTATATTTGGTCAAACATTTAATTAACTTGTCGCTAATGTGATGGCTGCAACTGCTTCTCCTTGGTGAGGTGTGTGATGTTAGCTGGTATTGATGTTGCTACTCGCAACTGGTTTTCCAGGTTTGCGTCGGTTAGTCTGGAGCGCAGTCGACTCTTTGTGGTGGTAAGTTTAGAAAAGAACTGCTGGCTGGTACTGCTGGTGGGTAAAGCTGGCTGGTACTGCTGGTGGGTACAGCTGGCTGGTACTGCTGGTGGGTACAGCTGGCTGGTACTGCTGGTGGGTACTGCTGGCTCTGGCTGGTACTGCTGTGTGTGCTGCTGGCGGGAAATGCTGGCTAGCAGCGGCGCCTCACTCAAGGAAGAGGTGATGTTTCCTGTATTGGTCACAGGCGGAGTGCATTTGATATCACTCCTCCTGTGACTCACTCAGACTATCAGAACGGAGTCAAAACTATACAGGAAGCATTGGCTCCATTCTGACAAATCAGCTGAGAGACACAGACTCAGCTGCATGGGGGGCCAGACCAAATGACATTGAGGGCCGCATACGGCCCCCCGGCCATAGGTTCCCCACCCCTGCTTTAGAGTAACAACATATTGCAGTAATAGTAGCCATCTTAGCCATCTTAATGTCACTGAAAGACCGTAGATCACAAATACTTCCTTTGCTGGCCAATGTTCTGCTTTCACCTTTATCCAGATACAAATAACCTTGGCTACTGAAGTGAGCTCCCATGCATACCATAAAAAAAACTAACTAAGGTAGTATAAACATTCTTCATTTCCATAACCATTCTGCTGTTCCAAGGTATCTGCAAAGTATATTGCATCACCCGTTGGTAGGATGATACATCTGGCTAGTCTGATGAAGACTCCTTGGCCAACTGCTTCTGAGGTAAAAGTGGACTTTGAGCAGATAGGATATTGTGTTATCCATTTATGGGATAACATATAACAGGCAAAGATGGACTTTAAACAGACCATTTCCCTGTTTGATCAGGCTTAGTATCTGACAATAATTGACTAAAGATCTTCAGTCAGTTTTGATCAGAGTCAAAATATCTGCTTTCTTTGCCTTCTTGTCCGCTGCTGCCTCTGCCATACAAATTTGACATAACATCTGGCCAGGAAAGCTAGCTATCCACAATCCCAGGCTGACATATCTGGCCTTTCTGTTGAAGATTCCTTGGCCAACTGCTTCTAAGGTATTGGTGGTTGACTAGGCTAAGTATCGACAGGAGATCTTCACAGTCTGTTTGTTCAGGTCAGGCATTTCAGAATTAATTCACAATAGGCCAGGCATTGCAAAGTTGAGACACAGCAGTCCAGGCATTGCAGAGGTAATATACAAAAGGGAAGGCCCAGCTCTGCATCAAACAATAGACACCTGCAAAATTAGTTCATGCATTGCCAGTATTGCAGATACTAGCCACCAGGGCCAGCCCTACCATGGGTCCCACTGGGTCCATCGGACCCAGGCAGAACTTTAAGAGGGGCAGCAATTTGACACCCAATAAGCAGTAGCATATTATTCATGTGTGCAGTGAACACGGCCCCAAGTTAGTTAGGGCTGGGACAGGGATACATTAATTGCACCGTACAGAAGACCGCTCACACAGCCTCTCTGCCAGGTCCGCATATTACATTTTTCACCTGCATTCAGACCCGGTACAGTAAAGAGGGAGCAGATTGAGGAGGAGCCCTGCAGGGCATGAGGAGCCGGGAAATGTCGCTGACAGCTCCATCTACAATGGGAAGGACAGGGGAGAGAACAGGCCAAGGCTGCCCAGAACAACTGCAGGGGGCAACTCGATCCTGTCAAATGTCTAGGTACCAGGTCTGGCAGCAATGAGAGACCCTGGGACTCCTAGAGTGGGAATTCACTGGGGACAGTCTGGTCTCACTAGATTAATGAACCAGCCGGGATGAAACCCAGGGGCTGCGGGCAGAGGGTCTGTGAGCTGTGGAGAGCCGGGAACCAGCACCATTAGTGCCAGTGGCTTGCAGGGAACTGGCAGCCCTCTCTTCCCTGTCAGAAACTTGGAAAGGGCTAGGGCTCAGCTTGGAGGGCGGGCAGGTGCCTCTCCTTGCCCAGTAAGTTGTGGGCCTATAGAGGGGAACCGCATGGGATGGATCGCAAATCAGTTGACCCAATACAGTAATAAGGGATGAGCTGAAAAGGGTCGCAGATGCTGTGTGAGAAGGCCCCATCTCCTAATAGGTGTCTGTGGAGCGGAGGAACCCGAGAGACAATGTTTTTAAGGGAAAAGGAGTGGAAACTGACAAAAAGTAAGTGTCACTGATCCTAGCACCCACCACTGCCACTGAACCCAATCCCCACCACCATAGCTGCCACTGATGCCACCTGCCCCCACCCCTCCACTGCCCCTGATCCCATCCCATCCCCCCACCACCACTGTCACTGATCCCATCAACCCCCCCCCCTCGCACTGCCACCGATCACAGTGATGATCTGTGATAGGGGGAGGGGGGTCTGTGATGAGGGGAGTCTGTTATGGGAAGATCTGTCATGGAGACGGATCTGTTATAAGGGGGATCTGTGATGGAGAGGGATCTGTGATGGAAAGGAGTCTGTGATAGGGGAGAGATCTGTTTTGAGGGGAGTCAGTGGTGGGAGGGATATCTGTGATGAGGGGAGTCTGTGATGGGGGGTCTGTGATGGGATGGTCTGTTATGGGGAGAACTGTGATGGAGAGGGATCTGTGATGGGGGTGTATCTGTGATGAGGGGAGTCTGTGATGAGGGGGTATCTGCGATGAGAGGAGTCTGTGATGGGGGGGCATCTATGATTAGGGGAGTCTGTGATGGGGAGGGGGGCTGATCTGTAATGGGATTGTCTGTGATGGGGGATATGTGATGGAGAGGGATCAGTGATAGGGAGAATGGGGAGGAGTCTGTGATAGAGTGGGGATCTGTGGTGGCGAGGGGTCAATGATGGGATGGTCTGTTATGGGGGGATCTGTGATGGAGAGGGGTCTGTGATAGGATGGTCTGTGGTGAGGGGAGTCTGTGATATGGAGTTTGTGGTTTGCAATTTAACATAATTGTATGGCATATAATTTTGCATATAGCCAAGGTGCTGGTGTATGTAAATCTGACTTCCTGATAGTTTTAATTAATATTACATAAAATAATAGATGTTGAGGCATTTTGGTGGGCATCATTTTTTTTTTTTTGGGAGGGGTGGGGGCAGCATTTGATTGATCTGTGATAGGGGGGGATCTGTGAAGGATAGGAGTCTATTAGAGGGGGATCTGTGATATAGAGGGGTCTGTGATGGTGGGATCTGTAAGAGTAGGGATCTGTGATGGAGAAGAGTCTGTGATGGGGGGAGAGCTGTGATAGAGAGGGGTCTGTAATTGGGGTCTGTGATAAGGGGAGTCTGTGATGGGAGATCTGTGATAGAGAGGGGTCTGTGATAGGGAGAATGGGGAGGAGTCAGTGATAGGGGGAGATCTGTAATGGAGAGGGGTCTATGATAGGGAGAATGGGGAGTAGTCTGTGATGCGGGGTTTGTGATGGAGAAGGGTCTGGGATAGGGGGGATCTGTGATGGAGAGGGGTCTTTGATGGGGGGTCTGTGATAAGGGGGGATCTGTGATGGAGAGGGGTCTGTGATGGGATGGTCTGTGGTGAGGGGAGTCTGTGATATGGAGTTTGTGGTTTGGAATTTAACATAATTGTATGGCATATCATTTTTGCATATAGCCAAGGTGCTGGTGCATGTAAATCTGACTTCCTGATAGTTTTAATTAATATTACATAAAATAATAGATGTTGAGGCATTTTGGTGGGCATCTTTTTTTTTTTTTTTTTTTTTGGGAGGGGTGGGGGCAGCATTTGATTCTTGGACCCAATGTCCAAGACAATGACAATGTGACAATGTCTTTGGCTAACCCTGCTAGCCACCCTGTTTACCTGTGAGGCTAGACAAGACAGACCTAACTGGACAAAACAACAAGCAAGGATTCACATTTGTGATACCTGCTTCTATACCTGCATATACCTGCAGGTAACTCTTAACAGAGTATAACAGATTAGAGTACTATTGCCTTGTGCACCAAGTGATGCGCCTTACCACATGATCGCCTTATAGCCAGCAGGAATTCCAATGAATAGCCAAATATGGAGTCATGAAGGGGGCACTTGTGCCATCCTTAGAGACCAGAATCCTACAACCCCAGGGATCCTGGATATGGAGGAGTCTTCCTTCATATAGGAGATTTGCAGACTGTACAGAAGGAACATCACCAAAGGAGAGGGTAAACCTGCATGGCTGGCCAGAAGGACCCAGCAAGGTAAAGGTAAAAAAAACTCTATTGAACAACTGCATATCCACTCCAGCTGCTTAGTGAGGAAAAGGAGAATGCCACCTTGTGGTAGATATTTAATCTTATAAATGGCCGGGGGACAGAGCCACCCCCATGTGTGTTGTCATGCTTGCGTGAGTAAAAACATTTTGTCATATATATCTACCAGTTACATAGTTACATAGTTTGTGAGGTTGAAAAAAGACATCAGTCCATCCAGTTCAACCTATGATGTGTGTGTTTGCTGTTAACCGTACATTGTATACCCCATTATGTTGTGGTCTTTAAGGTACCCATCTAATAGTTTTTTTAAACTATCGATGCTCCCTGCTGATACCACTGCTTGTGGAAGAGAATTCCACATCCTTACTGCTCTGACAGTAAAGAACCCCCTACGTATTTTAAGGTTAAACCCTTTTTCCTCTAGTTTTAGTGAGTGGCCACGTGTCTTATTGTAGTCCCTTTCTCTGAAAAATGTGTTCCTTATGCTAGGGTCCTCACCAGTACAGTATTTGTACATTTATATCATATCCCCTCTCAAGCGTCTCTTCTCCAGAGAGAATAAGTTCAATGCTTGTAGTCTTTCCTCATAGCTGATGTCCTCCATTCCCCTAATTATTTTTGTTGCTCTTCTCTGGACTCTCTCCAGTTCCAGCACATCCTTTCAGAGGACCGGTGCCCAGAACTGGACAGAATACGCCAGATGTGGCCAGACCAGAGTCTTGCAGAGTGGGAGAATAATCTCTTTATTTCTGGCGTGAATCCCCTTTTTTATATATGCCAGTATTTTGTTGGCTTTTGCTTGCAGCGGCTTGGCATTGCTTGCCACTGTCAAGCCTGTTGCCAACTAGTACCCCTAGGTCCTTTTCCTTCTTAGATTCACCCAGAGGTTCCCCCCCTAGTGAGTAGCTTGCTTTCTGGTTTCTGGCTCCCAAGTGCATTACTTTACATTTTTCAACATTAAACCACATCTGCTATTTAGTTGCCCACCCCATTATTTTGTTCAGGTCCGCTTGTAAGGTTTCCACATCCTGCATAGAAGATATTGGCATGCTTAGTTTAGTATCATCCGCAAATACAGAGATTGTGCTGGATATCCCCTCCTCTAGATCGTTTATGAATAAATTAAACAGGATTGGCCCCAGGACAGAACCTTGGGGGACCCCACTTTCCACACCCGCCCAATCCGAGTTCTCCCTATTTATCACCACCCTCTGGACTCTCCCCTGGAGCCAGTTCTCTATCCAGGTACTCACCCTATGGTCCATACCTACGTACCTTAGTTTGTACATTAAGCATTTGTGGGGAACGGTGTCAAATGCCTTTGCAAAGTCCAGATACAGTACACATGAAGCCACGCTGCCTGATCAAAACACCTCTTCAAAGTGTGGTCCCTAAAGCTGGCTATTTACTGAATGAAACTAGGCATGTTCAGCGGAGACTGGCTAAATTTTAATCAGTATGACCTTTATCGAATTGACATGTTGGAAAATTTTTCATTATTCAATGCATGGCTGCAGACAATCAGTGTCTTACAGAGCAGTGAAGTAATACTGTTGAGGTCATTTTTTTGTGCTGTCTAGGTGGAAAGTGTGCTGGGGAATTTGGGATATTGTTTTGTATATTGCCCTGACTATGTTAGGGTTGCCGCTTTTCCTTCAAGCCAAACCTGAACAGTTTAGCGGTGCACAATACAATTTTTTTTTTTTTTTGTAGTATGCACTATAGGATTGTAACAGACCTGGGACACCTATGGGCACTCTATGGAGTATAGTAATGTGGCGCACATAGTGCTCCCTCACCCTCCTGTCAAGCCCTGTTCTAAGCCACATTCCTATCTGAGTAATATTTCCAGGTTTAAGATGGACTGAAACCTGGACACATGATTCCAAACCCGGACTGTCCGGGTGAATCCTGGACAGGTGACAACCCTGGCCTATGTTGACCTTTCCTTTTTTTCTCGTTTTACATTGAACCCAGTGATTGCCCTTTTTACTTTTCAGAAATACTTGAATGAAAACAATATAAATGCCTAACCCCTCACTGCAAACACAGCATTCTAGTTCCTAGATAAGCAAATAAAGATCTACTGTATGTGTACTGATGATATATCAGTCATATCATTATCACACCCTTTTTAATAGATTGCATCTTAGCAATCAAACAGGTGCACTCCCTATGATTACTTAAAAATGTGAAGGTAATCTTTTGATTTATGTTTTTCTCTTTTTTTTTTTTTTATGCTTGCTCTGCTCCATGATTGGATACTATCTAAAGAAAAAATAATAATTGCTCAGAATTTTATTGTATAGATGCTATTGTTTCCATCTCTTGCAAGTATAACAGAGCTTATTTCCAGCACCTGGGCTCATTATGGCGGCAACCGTGATCAGTGAAACAAAAGTTCTGCATTTTTATTCTGTTCGAGATAAATAAACCTATTATTATAACAATCTTGCTATATACCTTTACAAGATAATAGGCTTCTATGTCACTGAAAGCTCTGACTGCACTTGAACTGTGTTTGACATGCATTTTATACACCATTAAACTATTGTAACTTTGGATGTGTAGCAGTATGAGAATTATTATACACCCCCACACTTCAACTATAGAAATATAGAAAACACATTTTATGTAATCCTTCAGATGAATATGATCAAAAGTTTGCAAAAGAAAAAAATCTACATTCATCACATTGGTTCTTTTCAAATTTAGAGTTATTTTTACCACATTAAAGTAACATTTTTCTATCACACTAGTACATAGTACATGTGTCTAAAGATCTGTAAGTGCCTTCCAGTGTGCAAAATAATCAACACATAGCTTATCAAAATCAGAAGCGTGGTACATGATACATACTTAAGAACTATTTGCTTGATCTAAAGACTTTCATCAAGAATTTCATCAACTGCTCCCCCTTGATGAGTCTTTAAGAGAGAAAAAAAATATACAAATAAAAAATAAGTCTAAAGGACAGAGGTGTAACTAGAACCTTCGGGGCCCCGGTGCAAGAAAACATGCAGGGCCCCCCAGGGGAGCACACAGGGGCCCAGAGACAGCAGAACATAAGTGAACTGGATAGGAGGAGTGGCGGGGGCAGGATACAGAGGAACCAGAGGGCCTCTTGCAGCTACAGGAGGAAAAAGGAGGACAGTGATTTCTCTACATGCTGCCCCCGCCACCCCTCCTATCCAGGTATACAGTGGAGCTGCATGGGCCCCGTGGAGCATGGGGCCCGGTTGCAATTGCAACCCCTGAAACCCCTGTAGTTACGCCCCTGCTAAAGGACAAAATCACAAAACAAATTAATTCCATTGGTGACCTACTGTTGGTAAAGCTAACTGTGCTCAACTCAGAATATCTACCTAGTTTACTTTAATTTCACAGTTATGTCATCCATCACAGGTTGATTAAAGTGAAGATAAACTTCGCTTTTATTAAGGCTTACCTGTAGGTACAGTGAACACCTCCTAAATGTGCACCGTTTTGGAGATTTACAGACGTATAGCAGCCAAGGACATTACTGGCGAATGCGCACTGCCCTCTGGACACCACATCAGCCATCATGATTGACGTTGGAGCTACCACAGGGGACATTATTAATTTTTAATAAAGGATTTGGTAAAAACTGCCTCCTTTTTTTTCTTACACTACACAGTTTTTTTTTTGTTTGGGTGAATGGATAGGGGTACTATGTACCTTATACTCATTCACATTGGGGGGCAGGTCTGAGGGCCCCCTTTCTTAAAGAGGGCTTCAAGATTCTGATAAGCCCTGTGCCCCCAGATAAGCCCTGTGCCCCAAAACCACAGCCCAGGAAGAGGCCCTTGTCCCCATCAACATGGGGACAAGTACTTTGTTGTGGGGGGGGCAGAGCCCCCTGCCCCAAAGCACCCCCCCCCATGTTGAGGGCATGTGTTCTGGTATGGTTCTGGGGGGGAGTGCTTGCTAACAGGCAGCATGCTTGGATAAGGGGCTTGCCTGGATTCTGGGGGGGACCCCAAAACCATTTTTCTTTTAAATTTAGAATGGAGTTTCTCCTCAAAATCTATACCAGACCCAAGTTGCACTCATCTCACAGTTGGATCAAAATTGGATGCAGTTCATTAATAGTCGCATGGAAGTTGGATCAATGTTGGACCAAAGTCGCAGGGCAAAGTCCGATCGACAGTCGCACTACTTTTACGTGGCACTAGTGTGAATCGTGCCTTACCCCCCTTAATGACCAGCTAATTTATTGTAATACGGCATTGTGTTACTTTAAATGATAATTGTGCAGTCATGCAATGCTGTACCCAAATAATATGTATGTCCTTTTTTCCCCCAAAGAGACCTTTCATTTGGTGGTATTTGATCACCTCTATGTTTTTTATTTGTTGCGCTATAAACAAAAAAATATCGAAAATTTAAAAAAAAAATGTTTTAGTTTCTGCAATAAAACATATCAAATACAAAATGTAAAAAATCTAATTTCTTCATCAATTTAGGCCAATATGTAGTCTGCTACATATTTTTGGTAAAAAAAATCACAATAAGCGTATATTGATTGGTTTGCGCAAAAGTTATAGCATCAACAAACTATGGGATTTATTTATTTATTTATTTTGCTAGTAATGGCAGTGATCAGCAACTTATAGTGGAACTGTGATATTGTGGTGGACAAATCGGACACTGACTGACACTTTTGACACTTTTTGGGGACCAGTGACAGTAATACAGTGATCGGTGCTAAAAACAATGCACTGTCACTGTACTAATGAAACTGGCTTGGGAAGAAAATAACATCAGGGGTGATCAAAGGTTTAACTTTGTGCCTTGCCAGTGTTTGTGCACTGTGGGGGAGGTGCTTTTACTAGGGGAAGGCATTCATCCATGTTCCTGTTTTGCAGGAACACAGGATCCATGCCTTCCCTACTGACAGAACTCTCAGTTTTGGCTCTGTGCTGAGTGATCAGTAGGTGCTGGTGGGAATCCAGTCCACGGTACCCGCAGATCAGCTCCCACTTTGTATAATCACAGAGGGAGCAGGCTGCCCGGCAGAGGGCATGTGCGCCTCAGACCCAGGAGTGCAGGACCACGTACTAGGTACGTGATCCTGTGCATCAGCGCCGCCTTGCCACTGTAAGTTATACTGTCGGCAAGCAGGTAACCACTTGCCGATGCTGCGACTTGCAAGTGGTTTATCGTGATTACGGCTGAGGATATCAGCCAAAAGCCGGTATTGTGTTTTTCAGATGGCACTGTTTGACATAAAAAATTGCAATGATTGCCATTTTATTCCCTAGGGTCTCTGCTAAAGAAAATGTATAATGTTTGGGGGTTATAAGTAATTTTCTAGCGAAAAATACTGATTTAAATTTGTAAACAAAAAGTGCCAGAAAAAGCCTGGTCTTCAAGTGGTTAAAACACATTGAACACATTGATTTGAATGTGCTGCTAATGAGTAATTTGTCCACAAGGGGTGCTCAGCTATTAAGAATCCTATATATACTGTATGTATGCCTTATACATAAAGCTAGTGATGGATATTGTCACATTTTTTATTGTTTTTGCAAAGCCTAGTGGTGTGTCTTCTAAAGTGTTACTCAGGAAACTGAGAAAAAAAAAAGAGAGTGAAATCGTGGGACTTGTTGGAAAAGTACAAATTTGAAATTATATTTTAAAATACTATACTGTTAAAACAACTACCTAAAATATCTTCCCACTCTTCCACAGTAGAAATCATAATGACATACTCTGGAGTCAGCCAGCCTCTGAAAGGCATTGATGGCACCCTATACATCTAAATATCCCAGCATGGATGGTGGATTACAATAGCCATTTTTGGGGGGGAACATAAAGAAAACAACTTCTTCAGTTAAAAGAAAACACAAGCACACCTGTAATAAGCAGAAGAAGAAGCATTGATAAAGAATAATGTAATGCAGAATTAAATTTCTATCTTGGTATCAGTTCCTTATTAGTGTATAGCAGAACTCCAGTCACTCCTGATTGGCTGGGCACAAACGATGTCTCCACCCACATTCCTTGTTTGACGGTGGCTCCTCCTTCTAGGCAGAACTTTTCAGTGTGGGCTTTCCCGCGTGGTGCAGTAACCCCTCTAATGCCGCTCTCTCATCTCAGCCGACATGGAAGTTACTGCAAAGCGGACCATGTCCCTCGCCAGACACGAATCCACTCTTCTTGCTTTGACAGTTTGACATTTTTCCCAAGTGTTTTGCTCAGTCAGGAAACAGCCTGGTAGCTTTGGTTTTTGTGTTTTTATTTGGAACTTGGATAGGAGAAGGGAATGAGTGGGATACTTCAACTTTATACATTATGCACAATAGGCTGGGATGACTTGAAAATGCTGAGTAACGCTGAGTAACACTAGTCAAGGCTAGGCCACTGCTTCATTTTGCCCTTAGCTGTGAAGTATGATTGAAAGAGCTTTCTGAGGTAAACTGTATCCTGAGGTAAACTGGACTGTACTGCAGAACAACTTCAGGGACCTTCCTGGCACCCCCTTTTTCCTAATCTTCAGGGTCAACTACATGGCACCCCCTTTACTTATATAGCTCCTTCATCCCCTGACCTCTCTGGAGTGGTCCCCTCTCCTAGGCAGACCCGTAGGCAGATCTCCTGGTACTCACGATACTGTTTTTCCCAAGATGATTCTGCCAGCAGTTCCACTTGTCAGCACTCTGGATCCTCTGCAGCTAAGCTCCACACCTGGTTCACTAGGTAGACCATAAGTATCAAAACAAGAAGGACAAGAGGTTGGGAGACCATGAGAATACAGATGAGAGCTGTTACTCACTATCCCAACCGCCAACTAAGGGCACCACAGACGTATATTATTGTTAAAAGGTATAAATTTATTAGGCACGTATGCCTTAGAATGCAAATTCAAGACAGAAACAGACAAAAAGGTTGTGAACCATGGTGCTACAAAACAACAGAAAATTAAAATCAACAATAAGGCACCCATGCATGTTATAACATACCATACAATCATGAACACTTGGACCCTGCGAATACAAGCATACCTTGTAGGCTGGATAATTCGCAAGGTACAGTGTGAGGACCTCAGATGTTATGGAGTACCCCTCTAACGATCATAATGAACGGACCTGGCTGGAATTCACCAAAATTGTAGACTCAATGTAATAAGATATTTCCTGAGGGGAATATTGATGGTGTAAAAGAATTCCAACCTTCCAACCTGCAATTAACTGCCGACAAGATTGTCCAAAATAAATTCGTTGACTGCGGTGGGTGACCCCACAAACATTAAAGGTGTTGAAAGATGTAAACTTGATGGTCTACGAAGAATTTCAAGATTAAATCATCAAAGCAAGGAAAGTCCTTGATATTGGGAACAAATGGGAACCGCAGACATCATTTGATGGAATTCAAGGTGGGTCTCAAATAGCCAGTCAATATAAATGTAAGGGTAGATCGTTAATGCAGATGAAAACACACTGTCCGTGTAGGCGAGATCAACGGGTCATAGAGTTACCTTAACATGAACTTCTTTGTATGCCAGTGTGTTGATCATATAGAGAGGGAGGATGAGTAGCGGTATTTTTGCGGCACGGTCCCCCAGGTCCAGTTAGCCTGTGGTTGTCACTCAGACCCGTCGGCGTTCTACCCCTCCATGTGGCTTAACCGGCGGCTGCGGAGATTGACTTCCGGGTCAAAGGTATCCTCCCGGTCGTCACTTCCTGTAGAGCTGATCAGCCGGACGCCTTCACGGGGAACAGCCTGGGGAGCGATGGGTATAGGATCCTGTACAGGGGACTCGATTGTCGCTAGTGCATGGGTGCTCAATGCACAATGCTGGACGCTGACGCGTTTCACCAACCAAGTTGGTTTCCTCAGAGCTACTGAATGTACTCAAGATGCATCGATATATACCGCCCCTAATTGGCAATAATTAATTAATCATTCACTGATATGCGGGACTAAAGGGAAATGCATTACCACACACTTCCACAAGATGTCCTCACTCTTTAATAACAATGCGGAGTACTACTTTGATGCACCTTGCCATTCTGCCAGCAAAGTTAATGGCACTATCTCCATGTACATCACCATGGAGACAGTGCCAAATCTTTGAAATAAATAAAGTGAACATGTGGTTACAAGTGCTTAAAAATTACACAGCATACTAGAAATCAGAAGATGTAAATAACTAATAAGATCTGCATTCTTCAATATGGAAAACCATAATTGGATTTAGTATGGATTATTAGAGAGTTGGGGATAAAGACAGTAGGGAAGGGGGGAAGAACCTCCAAATTCACTCTATATTAGTTTCCAATTTGGACCTCGCTCCTAACTTGTTATTGATTTTGTTATTGAATTCATTGAGGTTCAATAAGAGTAGAAGACATGATTATCATTGACATAATGACTATCCATCTACCTTCATGGTCCATATTAAAAGGGACATTTTTCCCCCCATTCTCTATCATCCTCAAAGTTTAATATTCTATCCCCCATTTTACAAATATATAATGTCAGGGACCTTTGACAGGAAAAAATATACTCCCAGGAAAAGTTGATACTTGGAACCTCATGCAGGTAGCGATGTTTATGCTAAATATATGGCAAGACATGATTGATTCCGTGGGAGGGAAGCCAGATAACATCACGATGCCAGTCACAGGGAGCCAAGGGTTCAGGGGTTCAAGAAGGGCTGTAAACTGAACTCCACATTAAGTCCCACTGGTGATAGGGATCCCATCTTAAAGATCCACATCTTCTCCTTCTGGAGGAGGATCTTGTCAAAGTCTCCCCTTCTTGCAGGCAATTTAAGGGCATAAATCCCCCTGACCCTTAGCCCCTCGGGATTGGCATCATGGTGTTCTATGAAGTGGAGGGGTATCGTCCTCTTATCTATTTTCTTTTTAATATCAGCAACATGTTCAAGAATGCGTGTTTTGAGTTGACGTTTAGTCTTGCCAATATATGATTTTTGACATGGACATATAATTTCATATATGACTCTCTCTGTTTGGCAATTAATAAAGTCATTGATGGTAAAACTATTTTGCCCATTGCAGCTTGTAAAGGTTTTTGACTTTATAACCAACTTGCACATCTGGCAGTGGCCACACGGGAACATTCCTTTTACACGTGGTAGAGAAGTTAACCAATTATCGTTACTACGTGACCTGACAAATTCTGAATGGCAGAGTGTATCTTTTAGATTTCTTGCCCTTTTAGCTGTAAGTAGGGGCTTAGGGCCTACCAGTTTTTCAATGAGAGGGGATATCGTGAGGACCTGCCAGTGTTTAGTTAGAATTGTCCTAACTTCTTCCCATTGTGTGCCGTACTGGGTGATAATACGAGGGTATTTGTCACCAACAGTCGTCACACGCGGGGTACCTGCTTGTTGGTCACCAAGTAAAGTGGATCTTGGTCTTAACGCTGCTCTTTTCCGTGCTCTCTTGATTGTACTATGAGAGTATCCCCTCTCCCTGAATCTTTGGTGCAGCTGCCTTGCCTCTTCCTGGTAATCAGCCGGTTTCGAACAGTTCCTTTTATGGCGTAAGAACTGCCCGACAGGTATACTGTTAACCAGGTGTTTGGGATGATGACTACTTGCGGCCAAAAGAGTATTGGCCGCAGTGTCTTTCCGATAGGTTTTGGTCCTAATTTTCCCATTATCCACAGAGATAAGGAGATCAAGGGAAGGGAGACTATTAGTACTTGCCGTGTATGTTAACCGTATATTGCGGTCATTCTGATTTAGGTCGCCCATGAATCGGTCCAATTCAGCAGAGGTGCCCTTCCAGAGGAGCAGGACATCATCAATGTACCTCAGCCACATGTGTGAGTGGCTGAGGTACATTGAGGATGGATAGATAACCTGCTCCTCCCAGAGGCCAAGGTGGAGGCACGCGTAGGCCGGAGCCCACGGTGCCCCCATCGAAGTGCCCCTGATCTGCTGGTAGTACCCACTCATGAATTGAAAGAAATTATGGCCCAGGAGGAATTCCAGGAGTTCGGCGACAAATTCGTTGTGAGCGCCGAGCTCAGGGAATTTACCCTCCAAGAAGTGTGTGACTGCCCTCAGACCCCATTCATGTGGGATGGAGGTATATAAACTCTCGACATCAATACCCACCAGAAGTATATCCGGGGGGGCAGAGGTCAGAGAGAGTTTACGAAGTACATCCCTTGTATCCTGTACAAAGGATGGGAGGGCAGTCACTAACTCCTTAATAAGGGCATCGACAAACTTGCCAGTTCTTTCTAGTGGGCCACCCACTGCCGAGACAATGGGTCGCCCTGGGGGATGGTCGAGCGATTTGTGCAACTTGGGTATAATGTAAAACGTAGGGATGTTATACGTTTTAACATGAAGGTATTCTGCTTCCTTTTTTTTACGCGTGCCTCCAAGTACTAATAGTCTCCCTTTCCTTGATCTCCTTATCTCTGTGGATAATGGGGAAATTAGGACCAAAACCTATCGGAAAGACACTGCGGCCAATACTCTTTTGGCCGCAAGTAGTCATCATCCCAAACACCTGGTTAACAGTATACCGGTCGGGCAGTTCTTACGCCATAAAAGGAACTGTTCGAAACCGGCTGATTACCAGGAAGAGGCAAGGCAGCTGCACCAAAGATTCAGGGAGAGGGGATACTCTCATAGTACAATCAAGAGAGCACAGAAAAGAGCAGCGTTAAGACCAAGATCCACTTTACTTGGTGACCAACAAGCAGGTACCCCGCGTGTGACGACTGTTGGTGACAAATACCCTCGTATTATCACCCAGTACGGCACACAATGGGAAGAAGTTAGGACAATTCTAACTAAACACTGGCAGGTCCTCACGGTATCCCCTCTCATTGAAAAACTGGTAGGCCCTAAGCCCCTACTTACAGCTAAAAGGGCAAGAAATCTAAAAGATACACTCTGCCATTCAGAATTTGTCAGGTCACGTAGTAACGATAATTGGTTAACTTCTCTACCACGTGTAAAAGGAATGTTCCCGTGTGGCCACTGCCAGATGTGCAAGTTGGTTATAAAGTCAAAAACCTTTACAAGCTGCAATGGGCAAAATAGTTTTACCATCAATGACTTTATTAATTGCCAAACAGAGAGAGTCATATATGAAATTATATGTCCATGTCAAAAATCATATATTGGCAAGACTAAACGTCAACTCAAAACACGCATTCTTGAACATGTTGCTGATATTAAAAAGAAAATAGATAAGAGGACGATACCCCTCCACTTCATAGAACACCATGATGCCAATCCCGAGGGGCTAAGGGTCAGGGGGATTTATGCCCTTAAATTGCCTGCAAGGAGGGGAGACTTTGACAAGATCCTCCTCCAGAAGGAGAAGATGTGGATCTTTAAGATGGGATCCCTATCACCAGTGGGACTTAATGTGGAGTTCAGTTTACAGCCCTTCTTGAACCCCTGAACCCTTGGCTCCCTGTGACTGGCATCGTGATGTTATCTGGCTTCCCTCCCACGGAATCAATCATGTCTTGCCATATATTTAGCATAAACATCGCTACCTGCATGAGGTTCCAAGTATCAACTTTTCCTGGGAGTATATTTTTTCCTGTCAAAGGTCCCTGACATTATATATTTGTAAAATGGGGGATAGAATATTAAACTTTGAGGATGATAGAGAATGGGGGGAAAATGTCCCTTTTAATATGGACCATGAAGGTAGATGGATAGTCATTATGTCAATGATAATCATGTCTTCTACTCTTATTGAACCTCAATGAATTCAATAACAACATCAATAACAAGTTGAGGTCCAAATTGGAAACTAATATAGAGTGAATTTGGAGGTTCTTCCCCCCTTCCCTACTGTCTTTATCCCCAACTCTCTAATAATCCATACTAAATCCAATTATGGTTTTCCATATTGAAGAATGCAGATCTTATTAGTTATTTACATCTTCTGATTTCTAGTATGCTGTGTAATTTTTAATCACTTGTAACCACATGTTCACTTTATTTATTTCAAAGATTTGGCACTGTCTCCATGGTGATGTACATGGAGATAGTGCCATTAACTTTGCTGGCAGAATGGCAAGGTGCATCAAAGTAGTACTCCGCATTGTTATTAAAGAGTGAGGACATCTTGTGGAAGTGTGTGGTAATGCATTTCCCTTTAGTCCCGCATATCAGTGAATGATTAATTAATTATTGCCAATTAGGGGCAATATATATCGATGCATCTTGAGTACATTCAGTAGCTCTGAGGAAACCAACTTGGTTGGTGAAACGCGTCAGCATCCAGCATTGTGCATTGAGCACCCATGCACTAGCGACAATCGAGTCCCCTGTACAGGATCCTATACCCATCGCTCCCCAGGCTGTTCCCCGTGAAGGCATCCGGCTGATCGGCTCTACAGGAAGTGACGACCGGGAGGATACCTTTGACCCGGAAGTCAATCTCCGCAGCCGCCGGTTAAGCCACATGGAGGGGTAGAACGCCGACGGGTCTGAGTGACAACCACAGGCTAACTGGACCTGGGGGACCGTGCCGCAAAAATACCGCTACTCATCCTCCCTCTCTATATGATCAACACACTGGCATACAAAGAAGTTCATGTTAAGGTAACTCTATGACTCGTTGATCTCGCCTACACGGACAGTGTGTTTTCATCTGCATTAACGATCTACCCCATTTATATTGACTGGCTATTTGAGACCCACCTTGAATTCCATCAAATTATGTCTGCGGTTCCCATTTGTTCCCAATATCAAGGACTTTCCTTGCTTTGATGATTTAATCTTGAAATTCTTCGTAGACCATCAAGTTTACATCTTTCAACACCTTTAATGTTTGTGGGGTCACCCACCGCAGTCAACGAATTTATTTTGGACAATCTTGTCGGCAGTTAATTGCAGATTGGAAGGTTGGAATTCTTTTACACCATCAATATTCCCCTCAGGAAATATCTTATTACATTGAGTCTACAATTTTGGTGAATTCCAGCCAGGTCCGTTCATTATGATCGTTAGAGGGGTACTCCATAACATCTGAGGTCCTCACACTGTACCTTGCGAATTATCCAGCCTACAAGGTATGCTGGTATTCGCAGGGTCCAAGTGTTCATGATTGTATGGTATGTTATAACATGCATGGGTGCCTTATTGTTGATTTTAATTTTCTGTTGTTTTGTAGCACCATGGTTCACAACCTTTTTGTCTGTTTCTGTCTTGAATTTGCATTCTAAGGCATACGTGCCTAATAAATTTATACCTTTTAACAATAATATACGTCTGTGGTGCCCTTAGTTGGCGGTTGGGATAGTGAGTAACAGCTCTCATCTGTATTCTCATGGTCTCCCAACCTCTTGTCCTTCTTGTTTTGATACTTATGCTTATATGCCAACGGTCACCATTCAGATCAGGGTAACCCATTGAGGTCTGTTATCTATTATTGATGTGGTGTCCACTATAGTTCAGTGGACCCCCTTGAGCCCTTTATAGAACACTATTTTTTGCTTTTTCTTATATATGTTCAAATTGGATTTTCTTATGATCCTCTAGTGTTCTGGGCCAAACAAATTTCGATATATTATCTCATTCTTGACAGAAACAGCCGTGGTGGAGATCCTAGGTGATACCAATACAGCTGATATTACACAGCATTTTTATAATTTAACCTGTATTAGAGGTATATACGATAAGTATCTGCATTTTCAAATTGGGGATTAAGGTCAAGTTCTCTACCCTCCACTATGGCCTATTGCATAGATGCAAATATAGACCAGGAGATAGAGGTCGCTTTTTATAATCAAAATGACTCTGATTCCTCTACTCAAGAACCCATAGGAGAACTTTTTAAACAACACAAAAAATTAATTCTGAAGTCCCTAAATAGGAAATGGGACATTGCCTCACTACAGTCCCATATTAAACATCAGATTATTCCAAGAGGGTTACGAGAGAGGGTGATCCCTGCCCAACATCTACACACCCCCAGATTTCTGGAGGTGTGGAAGAAGAATTGTATCGACAGAGGCATTCAGGTCATGAACCTCATTATCGAGGAGGAAAAGCTACAGCTTCAGGATCTACAAGTAGAAATTGAAGCAAGCTCTAACACCCTCGAACAATATAAAGAAAGGGAAGAGTTTCAGAAATTAAATGAGACCTTAAAAAGGGAGGTAGAAAAAACCCAAAAAAATCTTAAAAGTAATAAACAGAATAAATTTAAACAAAATCTCCAGGACTGCGCAAATGAGGAATTGTTTAATCCCACCATTAACAGAAGTAGGAGCAGGTCAAGGGGTAGAGGTAGGAGGAACAGAAATTGGGGTTGGTCATCTGGAAGTGAATCGGATGCGGGGGACAAGTCCGTGTCTTTTTTAGTCCCGGACTTGGACCCCCCATCCGAGGACACTTACCCCCAACAGTCAGAAGCCCCACGCGGGTCACTAAGAGAAAAGGGAAACCCCAAAATCAAGAACAAAGAGGGCCAGTTCAAGGGTGGTTCACAGAGGGCTACGAGGTCCAGCAGCCGCAAAAACCATTGGTAAACTCACTTCGCGGTGACCTCAAGGTCGTTAATCTCTCTAGTTTTGATCTTCAGCGAAGGCATGTCAGTTTGCTTAGCAAAGGTCTATCTTTTGCCCCCGTATCTGCAATGACGGAGTTTGAAGTTTTTAAGGATATAGCATTATATCTCAGGAAGGTTATCTTTAAGATTTGGCATGACAGGGGGACTGACGGCATTAAAGCAGAGACACCCCTCACTGATGATGATACGGTACTAATTGAGATCCTTACATCCCTATTAGATGAGGGACAAGGCCCTGAGGACGATACATTTTCAGCGGAAGCGATAAGACGAGATGCGCACCTGCCGATTAAATCGACTAAAATGCCCTCACTCACAAAACATCGAAATATCAGGGTCTTTCTTGATTTGGTCAAGGAAGACCTTGGTAGGGTAAATTGGCAAAGGGGTAGATCTGATAATCTAAGTAGTGAAGAGAGAACAGCTCTCAAAGAACGTACGGAGGCATCTAATGTGGTAATTAAGGGCAGCGACAAGGGAGGCAATGTGGTACTGTTAAGTGAGGATTATTACATTCAGGAGGTCCAAAGACAATTGAGCGACACTACCACTTATTCAAAACTTCACGCCAGTCCCTTTCCCTCCCTTGTCTCTGCCCTTAACCATAAACTCTCTATTGCTAAAGAAGAAGGCCTCATCTCTAAAAAGGAAGCAGAATACCTTCATGTTAAAACGTATAACATCCCTACGTTTTACATTATACCCAAGTTGCACAAATCGCTCGACCATCCCCCAGGGCGACCCATTGTCTCAGCAGTGGGTGGCCCACTAGAAAGAACTGGCAAGTTTGTCGATGCCCTTATTAAGGAGTTAGTGACTGCCCTCCCATCCTTTGTACAGGATACAAGGGATGTACTTCGTAAACTCTCTCTGACCTCTGCCCCCCCGGATATACTTCTGGTGGGTATTGATGTCGAGAGTTTATATACCTCCATCCCACATGAATGGGGTCTGAGGGCAGTCACACACTTCTTGGAGGGTAAATTCCCTGAGCTCGGCGCTCACAACGAATTTGTCGCCGAACTCCTGGAATTCCTCCTGGGCCATAATTTCTTTCAATTCATGAGTGGGTACTACCAGCAGATCAGGGGCACTTCGATGGGGGCACCGTGGGCTCCGGCCTACGCGTGCCTCCACCTTGGCCTCTGGGAGGAGCAGGTTATCTATCCATCCTCAATGTACCTCAGCCACTCACACATGTGGCTGAGGTACATTGATGATGTCCTGCTCCTCTGGAAGGGTACCTCTGCTGAATTGGACCGATTCATGGGTGACCTAAATCAGAATGACCGCAATATACGGTTAACATACACGGCAAGTACTAATAGTCTCCCTTCCCTTGATCTCCTTATCTCTGTGGATAATGGGGAAATTAGGACCAAAACCTATCGGAAAGACACTGCGGCCAATACTCTTTTGGCCGCAAGTAGTCATCATCCCAAACACCTGGTTAACAGTATACCGGTCGGGCAGTTCTTACGCCATAAAAGGAACTGTTCGAAACCGGCTGATTACCAGGAAGAGGCAAGGCAGCTGCACCAAAGATTCAGGGAGAGGGGATACTCTCATAGTACAATCAAGAGAGCACGGAAAAGAGCAGCGTTAAGACCAAGATCCACTTTACTTGGTGACCAACAAGCAGGTACCCCGCGTGTGATGACTGTTGGTGACAAATACCCTCGTATTATCACCCAGTACGGCACACAATGGGAAGAAGTTAGGACAATTCTAACTAAACACTGGCAGGTCCTCACGGTATCCCCTCTCATTGAAAAACTGGTAGGCCCTAAGCCCCTACTTACAGCTAAAAGGGCAAGAAATCTAAAAGATACACTCTGCCATTCAGAATTTGTCAGGTCACGTAGTAACGATAATTGGTTAACTTCTCTACCACGTGTAAAAGGAATGTTCCCGTGTGGCCACTGCCAGATGTGCAAGTTGGTTATAAAGTCAAAAACCTTTACAAGCTGCAATGGGCAAAATAGTTTTACCATCAATGACTTTATTAATTGCCAAACAGAGAGAGTCATATATGAAATTATATGTCCATGTCAAAAATCATATATTGGCAAGACTAAACGTCAACTCAAAACACGCATTCTTGAACATGTTGCTGATATTAAAAAGAAAATAGATAAGAGGACGATACCCCTCCACTTCATAGAACACCATGATGCCAATCCCGAGGGGCTAAGGGTCAGGGAGATTTATGCCCTTAAATTGCCTGCAAGGAGGGGAGACTTTGACAAGATCCTCCTCCAGAAGGAGAAGATGTGGATCTTTATGATGGGATCCCTATCACCAGTGGGACTTAATGTGGAGTTCAGTTTACAGCCCTTCTTGAACCCCTGAACCCTTGGCTCCCTGTGACTGGCATCGTGAGGTTATCTGGCTTCCCTCCCACGGAATCAATCATGTCTTGCCATATATTTAGCATAAACATCGCTACCTGCATGAGGTTCCAAGTATCAACTTTTCCTGGGAGTATATTTTTTCCTGTCAAAGGTCCCTGACATTATATATTTGTAAAATGGGGGATAGAATATTAAACTTTGAGGATGATAGAGAATGGGGGGGAAAAATGTCCCTTTTAATATGGACCATGAAGGTAGATGGATAGTCATTATGTCAATGATAATCATGTCTTCTACTCTTATTGAACCTCAATGAATTCAATAACAACATCAATAACAAGTTAGGAGCGAGGTCCAAATTGGAAACTAATATAGAGTGAATTTGGAGGTTCTTCCCCCCTTCCCTACTGTCTTTATCCCCAACTCTCTAATAATCCATACTAAATCCAATTATGGTTTTCCATATTGAAGAATGCAGATCTTATTAGTTATTTACATCTTCTGATTTCTAGTATGCTGTGTAATTTTTAAGCACTTGTAACCACATGTTCACTTTATTTATTTCAAAGATTTGGCACTGTCTCCATGGTGATGTACATGGAGATAGTGCCATTAACTTTGCTGGCAGAATGGCAAGGTGCATCAAAGTAGTACTCCGCATTGTTATTAAAGAGTGAGGACATCTTGTGGAAGTGTGTGGTAATGCATTTCCCTTTAGTCCCGCATATCAGTGAATGATTAATTAATTATTGCCAATTAGGGGCAATATATATCGATGCATCTTGAGTACATTCAGTAGCTCTGAGGAAACCAACTTGGTTGGTGAAACACGTCAGCGTCCAGCATTGTGCATTGAGCACCCATGCACTAGCGACAATCGAGTCCCCTGTACAGGATCCTATACCCATCGCTCCCCAGGCTGTTCCCCGTGAAGGCGTCTGGCTGATCGGCTCTACAGGAAGTGACGACCGGGAGGATACCTTTGACCCGGAAGTCAATCTCCGCAGCCGCCGGTTAAGCCACATGGAGGGGTAGAACGCCGACGGGTCTGAGTGACAACCACAGGCTAACTGGACCTGGGGGACCGTGCCGCAAAAATACCGCTACTCATCCTCCCTCTCTATATGATCAACACACTGGCATACAAAGAAGTTCATGTTAAGGTAACTCTATGACCCGTTGATCTCGCCTACACGGACAGTGTGTTTTCATCTGCATTAACGATCTACCCCATTTATATTGACTGGCTATTTGAGACCCACCTTGAATTCCATCAAATTATGTCTGCGGTTCCCATTTGTTCCCAATATCAAGGACTTTCCTTGCTTTGATGATTTAATCTTGAAATTCTTCGTAGACCATCAAGTTTACATCTTTCAACACCTTTAATGTTTGTGGGGTCACCCACCGCAGTCAACGAATTTATTTTGGACAATCTTGTCGGCAGTTAATTGCAGGTTGGAAGATTGGAATTCTTTTACACCATCAATATTCCCCTCAGGAAATATCTTATTACATTGAGTCTACAATTTTGGTGAATTCCAGCCAGGTCCGTTCATTATGATCGTTAGAGGGGTACTCCATAACATCTGAGGTCCTCACACTGTACCTTGCGAATTATCCAGCCTACAAGGTATGCTTGTATTCGCAGGGTCCAAGTGTTCATGATTGTATGGTATGTTATAACATGCATGGGTGCCTTATTGTTGATTTTAATTTTCTGTTGTTTTGTAGCACCATGGTTCACAACCTTTTTGTCTGTTTCTGTCTTGAATTTGCATTCTAAGGCATACGTGCCTAATAAATTTATACCTTTTAACAATAATATACGTCTGTGGTGCCCTTAGTTGGCGGTTGGGATAGTGAGTAACAGCTCTCATCTGTATTCTCATGGTCTCCCAACCTCTTGTCCTTCTTGTTTTGATACTTATGCTTATATGCCAACGGTCACCATTCAGATCAGGGTAACCCATTGAGGTCTGTTATCTATTATTGATGTGGTGTCCACTATAGTTCAGTGGACCCCCTTGAGCCCTTTATAGAATACTATTTTTTGCTTTTTCTCACTAGGTAGACAGCCTGAACCACCTTCCTCACACCTGCAGGAGGAGAGACAGCCATTTACCTCCTCCTGGGACTTTGCTCCCACCAAAAGACACCCTGTCACATGCTCCCCTCGGATTTATAGCCAATCCCAGAATGCATTGCAGCAATGCCCACCCACTGAGACAGCCATAAACCCTGGTGTGCTACTGGTTAGGTTTCCTCCACTGTCCAACTAGCTCCCTTATTGGATACAGTGGGGAGACTCCCTTAGACCCAATAAATCACACCTGGAAACATGGGACAGGTTAAACCAACAGATCAGGCTCTCCTGAGAAGCAGAAAAGAGCCACCAAATGCGTTTTCCTAGCACCTACCTAGGAGGGTGCTACATCAATAAAGAATAAAACAGCAAAAATAAAAAAACTACCAACACCAGTGGTGCAACTACCAGGGTCACAAAAGCCACACTTGTGACTAGGGTCTGGCGTTCTGCCCCCATGGGGGGCCCCATGATGGCAGGATTGTGGCCCACTACGGGACTGTAATAAATGGTTCCACGATGGGAGTAAAGGGCCCCAGGATGATTGGGGCCAGGGGGGCCCTTCATGTTTTCTTGCACTGGGGCCCTAAATTGCAGTGTTGCAAAACAAATCCCTTTCTACTTGTGTATGTGTGTATTTTTGAACACATATTCAATCACTATACGCATAAAAAAAGTTTTTGTTTTTAATATCATAAATCTGTTTTGTAAACCCAGAATATTTTCTACAATAATCATAGAAACATATTGTGAGTTATGTTGTTTATGACATTTATGAGCCAAAGACATTACAAGCAAATTGAAATGTTTTCTTTGGTTGCCTAATACTGCATTTAAAATCTATTATGCAGGTCGTTCTATATTTTTATTTATAAAGCTTTCAGTGTTTACCTGTACAACAACCTGTAATCACTCAGAATTAATTTGCTAATATTCTTCAGGAGGTGAAAGAAACCCTGACTGAAAGTCATGAGGGGAAGACAAGTCATAAACTATTACCGAATCTTACAATAGGTTCTGGCCTGGAGGTTTTCACTCTATTTCTATGGCTGTTTTCTGAGGCCTAAGCATGAACTATAGTAAAATGTATTAAATATTACAGCTGAATTCCAGGCAACCATCTAAATAGGGAGATGAAATGGGACCCCTTTTTCTGAAAAAAGGCTTTGCATTTCTGTCCATTCAATCCTTGTATTGCCCAAAGCGCCTGGCTACCTAAGGCTACGTTCACATGTTGGCGTAGTGGATCGCGGGCAGAATCACCGCGATTCTGCCCGTGATCCGGAAATCATTGCAAATTGCGGGACGCCTGTGTGTTGCCGTTGATTTGCAATGGCACCCCAAACGCTGTGCGTTTGCGCGATTTTGTTTGCGCGATGTTACAGCGATTCGGCAGGCGGAAATCGCGGCAACATCGCACAGCATTTAGGGTGCCATTGCAAATCAACGGCAACGCACAGGCGTCCCCCGCGATTTGCAATGATTTCTGGATCGCGGGCAGAATCGCAGTGATTCTGCCCGCGATCCACTATGCCAACATGTGAACGTAGCCTAAATGTTCTCTGTAATCTGCAACATTGTAACATCTTGTGCTGTGTTGGTAAAGTAAACCTGAAAAATTCATACAGAGGGTTTGATTGGATAAAATTCTAAAGTAGGTTTTATTCGTCTCAGTCAAAAGTGCATATCGGAATGATCAGTATGTACAAAATTACATTATTCACTTGGGAGGCATGCAGAATTAGACCAGGCTTGACTGTTATAAAGAAAGTTGTGATTTACATATCCAATATAATAGGATGTCTCTCAGCTGGTCGGGAACCTCCAAAAAACACACAGGAGGCCGCGAACCCTTCGTGCATTACCGTGAATAGGTTTATTCAAATTTAAAATGACAAAGTTGGACACAGTGAAACTCGTCCTAGGACCAAATCGGTCCTAGGACGAGTTTCACTGTGTCCAACTTTGTCATTTTAAATTTGAATAAACCTATTCACGGTAATGCACGAAGGGTTCGCGGCCTCCTGTGTGTTTTTTGCAATATGTTCTGAAGACTTCTCGGTCTGTGGAGGGCTGCACCCTTGAGCGACATTGTGGATAGAAGCATTAGAAGAATACCCCTGGTTTTAGTGCTGGAATGTTTTTTGGAATATTGGAGGCGTGCAGGCTGACCACGCTGTGCTCTCATGCCTCATTTGGTAAGTTTTTAATAGGAAAGCAAAGGGACTGGCAGGAACACCAGGTATTTCTCACAAAGGAATCAATACAAAGAGAACAGGATACTTTTTCATACAAAGAAATAATACAGCAATATCAAGAAAATGAAATGTTGGGATTACATATTCTTTAACAATAATTTAATATGTTATTAGATATATTGAGAAATCAACATTATAAAAAAAAAAAACTAACTAAACTCAAAACAATTTTTTTGGGCTCAAAATGATCCTTATCAACAGGATGTAACTTGAGCAAAATCCCATATTACCAAAATAAGAAAAAAAGAAACAAGAGTTAGACTAAAATATGCTGAAGGCTAGTGTCCATCATCATCATCCTCATATTTAAAACTCTTAAACAAAAGTCTCTTATAATGGCCCAAGGTATATACAGGTAGGGAGATACTGGATGTCTCTCAGCTGGTCGGGAACCTCCAGTCTTCTTCATCAGGGATTCAGTTCCCTCAGGTTGGGGTGAGTAGAAGCAGGCCTCTAATAAACATAAGTCTCTGGTTCATCTTTTTCAGAAGTTGTCCATGGACGGTTGCTGAGGACTCCTCGAAGGAAATACACATTGTGGACATCAGGCACATCAAAAACATGACAGCAAGGTAAATAGCAAGTATAAGCAACAAGATCAACAAAGACAACATACCAAGCGGTTTGAACCAACTAAATATACCACTAAACCAGTTTCCAAAGCTCCCTAGGCCATCGATTTTCTGCTATCTGTCTAGCATCATGCTGGAGATCTTGTATTTTTTCACATTTGTTCACATTTTGGAGACCCTGGAGTGCCAGGACATTAGAAGCATCCACAAAATTACCACATTTTAAAAAGCAAACACTGGAAGATATTTTGGAAGAGGCATGGTGAGTCTTTTGTAATTTCTTTGCCACAAATTTTTGGAAAATGTTTAAAGAAAATGTTTAAAGAAAATGAAAATGCATTTTTTACACAAAGCTGTCAATTAACAAGCTATTTCTAACACATAGCATGGGCATATTTATAATTATACTCCAAAATACATTCTTCTACTCCTCCCAAGTATGGGAATACCAAATGCTTGAGACTTTTTCAGAGCCTAACCCCCTAGAAAGGCTCAAAATCCAAGGAGCACCTTCCGGCTTTCAAGGGAAATAAATTATGCTGGTATAGCTAGTGCTGGCTGTACTAGCTATACCAGCATATGGCTAATTAAATTGGCCCAGTTCCACAATCTGTGATCTGCTCTGTCCGAGTGCAATCACAGATGGCATCACTGTGTACGAATTGCAAGAATGGGAGAACGTACTGGTACTGTAAGTGGTTAATTTGAGTCGTTGAAGAGACTATGTACAGACTATGTACAGAGACACTTTAAGCGGTGCCTTTTCTCTTCAGTATCAAGCATGTGCACTTTGTGCAGTAGATGCAAAGATCTTCTGTACATGCCTCAAACTAACGAGTTTTTGGAAGGGGTTGAGGGAGATATGACAATTCACAAATTTCCATACTGCAACTGTTCCCTACTTTTTCCTACTGCCCAACAATGAGTTCTTGAGAAAGATCTGAAGGAAATCAGTACTGATGCATATTATTAACATAGCATAAACATGTATTTCCATTCTGTGGAAGAGCTCAGAATCTACTTCTATAACCACGAGGGCAGCCAAAATTAAGGACAGCATATAAATAAACACATAAATAAAACCAATGCATATTAGAGGACCTGACACTTAGAGGTCCCCCTACCAATGGAAGTCAAATGAGCTTAAACATTTGAAAACAAATATTGTGATAATAAAGTTTGTGTCCAACTAAAACTTTTGTATTTGTTTTGGATAAAGTGGTTGAAAAGTGGTTTGAAACCCCTGTTGGGTTTTTACTACTATTATTTTCTGGCCTGGTGATACTCAGTTTCACATAACAATAATTGGGGGTAAATCTCCAAAAGTAATACAGGCAGTACACTAATAAAAGACTTCCTGTCTGGTAAAGCTGCCCCCCACCGCCTTTCAGTCCTTCATGTTTCTTCTACTTTTCTTCTCCTCCTCTAGATCCTGCCTATCACTTGCATCTTCTCCTTCAAAGTTGTTTTCCCCGTTCCTCAGTAATAATCCAGGTAATTATTCATGCACATACATATGCCTTACTTAGTGGGACGCAAAGCTTGTTTTGAGAGTACATATACTTTCTGTGATACTAGCACATGAATATCCAGTTTCCATGCTTTCATCTTATCCAACATTATTGCAATATGACTTGTTCAGCTCGAGATGTTGCCATATCCTCATTGTGAATGTATCCACTAATGTCACTAAGGCTATTAAAAAAAAAAAAAAACAGTTTTTTTTTCTTTTTTATGAAGAAAACAGAAGGCTCGATTTATTATGTTCATAAGCTTGGTTGTCCTGCTGTGGATCTTCAAGGGTACAGCAGGGATGCACAAACCATTGCACATGAAATGCATGCTTAAATCAGTCTTTGGACCATATAAATGGAAATTCACAACCAGGCCCTTATTCACGTGGTTGGAACATTCCATTTTTGATGTTATAGCACATAAAAATAAGTATTTTAGTATTAGTAAAATTGTTTTTACTGTAATTCTAATATTGGACAGTTTCCATTGTTTGTAATCTTTTAGACGACAAATGTGTTATTTCAGTCAATTAAAGTCATAGGTTTGTTGTCTTATATTTCGTTTTTGTAAATCTCTGAAATTTTAACTATAAAATATATAACAATATGTATATCTTTCCATTTATTGATAAAGCTTTGAACATTATGTAGCTATGACTGTAACCATTGGAATCTGGAAAATAAATTGTACTCATACACAGTGTAATCTGTGGAGTGCTGTATCTCTTTCTTCACTTAAACTATAATTATGTGTCAATTCATAGTTATAAAATAAAGGTATGATTAACTTCTTTGTTATAAAACTGTAAAAAAAAAAAAAAAAATGTGCTTTTATCATATGCATTTGGTACTGATTAAATGTATATGTGCACACAGACATGTACACTTAGAAATTTACAGAATAGACATGTAGTACTTAACGTTTTAGCAAGAATTGGAATTTAAAGGCTTTTTTGTTTTTTTTTATTGATTTTAGGCTTACCAATATGTGCTGTTATTGTATTTTACTATTTAAATATTAAATGTGTTCCTAATAGAGGAAAGTATTATAAATGTATTTGTATCATGTTTATTTTTTCATATTTATTTGATATCCTACAGCTGCTTTCAATATATTTCCATTTGTGACATTTTTGTAATAAACATATTCAGCTGTAAAATATTAAAAATGAACTATAAACTTATTCATAAGGTAACTGATCACTCATAGCAACAATTTGGATGCAGGTGATAATGTGTTGAACACAACAAGCAAGAATAGTTTTCCAACAGGAGAGGGACATCGACTTTGATAGCGTAAGTGCAACTTTAGTCACTTTGGTCCTATGTGCAAGCAGCATTTGTTAGACTTTCCAGACTTCTGGAAATTTGATTTCCAGAAATCTGATTTATTGTACGGCTTAGGACCACACACATATTCTTTAACGCAGAATTACTACTTGGATTTCATGGATTTAGAGAGCCCTCTGCTGGTCACTATTTAAATTAGGTGTAAATATTAAACAATACACATTGCAAACCCAGTTTTTAGAGAATCTATAGAACTTAAGTGTTACTTTAGATATGCAGGTTATGTGAAAAGCTGGTTTTAAAAATATTTGCATAAAGATATGTTTATTTTAAAAAATTCTGTATGTATTTCATTGACAGCTTTTCTCGTCTCTTCAGGTAGACATCCTCAAGTAGAAAGTTTTGTACAGATGGTGAAAGCCCACTCAGCAGTTTCTGGTTTAAAACTGGTCATATTCGGTGTCAGATGCAACATAAACTGCTTCTTCACAGAAATATATAAATAAATAAACAAAAAATAAATAAATCCTAGCATGTCTGGCGATACCTAAATATAGTTGTAGCGCACCCCCTAAGGAGCCGCAAATGAAATGGGATTCCCCACCATGCACAGCGAATCTTCACAGGCACACTTGAGTCAGAGAACATTACAGTGCTTGTTTTTTTTTTTTCTTTTTAGGGATTAAAATTTGAGATTGGGAAATTATAGGATGCCCACTTGACTTCAAACATCTTCAGGGACAACTTCTCCTATATACAGTCTATATACACTCCCTACTTCCTCCAGCAAACTTGCTTGCAGAACTCCAACTGGCACACTGTTTATAGATCTGACAAAGCACTCAGTCAGATTTAGAGCAACAGCCCATTACATTACAGGAACCCAAGGTCCCTTGGTGTGTAGCAGAAAAAGTCAGTGTGCAGTATACATCCCTGTGGCTACTGATCTCAGCGCCACCTCTTCAGGTACTGCCAGCCTGCCTGATAGCAGCTGCCTCTTTCATTAGCCCTCCTGGCTACTTCTCCACAGTCCTCCCAGACTGACACTCACTCATTCTTCAGTCTTTCCAGACTGATCACTCACCAGGCCACCTGGCTGTCTTCTCAGGAGACCACCTGGACATGCTGACCTGCTCCTGTGTCTCCAGGAAGGATTCCTCCATGTATTCTAGAGGGTCCCTCCAGCACCCGAGCCCCAGCACCCCCACAAACTAGGGGGCTCTCTCAAAAGACACCGACAGCCTCCTCAGCACTCCATCTCTATCTTCCACCCGACTGCCCCTGCTCGCAGGACCCATGCGTACGTATGAGCTGGCCTACCCCTTGTTAGCCCATTTTGCTGGGGATTGGCTGGGCCCCTCATTAATCCTACAAGCAGCTCCTCTCAGACTCCACCCTCTAGGTCTGGAAGCTTCTCCAAGGTTCCAGAAAGCAGGGGGAGTCACCATAGATGCTGATGCCTCCTGGAGTCATTGAGCCCTAACCATGATTCAATTTTCCTACACTAACAACTATGTACATCTAGCACATTAGAGGGTGCTACATAGTAATACTAATTTTTACTAGTAATCAAAACCCCATTCTAGCAGGTCAAGGAACCCAGTGTCTACATTCCCAAAACTATAGTTCTTACCGGTTAAATCTACCACTATACCCTGTCTCTCTGTAGTGCAACATGCTCTTGCTTCTTGGAGATTTGCCAGTTTTTAGGGAGTTAATCAAATCTGTAAAGGTTTCTTCTGCTCTCAAGAATAATCACAGCATTGGCAGTGTCAATTACCTGGTGGCTGAGTCTGAAGTGCAGAAGGAGGCCTCTCGTACATCCCCAACTTGAGAACCACGAATGTTGTGACAGTGGTCGCAGAAGTGCAGTGAGGTACAGGTGCCCGTGGGATCTCTTTGCTGGGTGAAGAGGTGAATGGCAGATCCATCACCAGAGCTGGATGGTAAGCTGGAACTGAGGTCAGCAGACAGCAGATACCAGATTGGTGGTAGCAACAGCAGCAGTAGCGACTGAATGTGTGGTCGGACAAGCGGGGTCGGTAACAAAGGGGCAGATGCAGGTACAGACAGCAGGCAAGGGATACCCAGAATACAGACAGAGGTCGGCAACACAGGATCAGGCAGATATCAGGAGGCGAAGCAAAGTCCAGAGCAAGCCAAAGTCAGGGCAGGTAGCGATCAATTGAAGTCAGGGACAGGCCGGGTCAAATACAGGAATCAACCGGTTCAAATGCAAGGATAAGGGAACAGTTGCAGATCAAACAGCAAAAGACTAGTGCAGATGCTGCACTTATATAGGCCACTAGGAGCCAATGTAAATGGTTTCCGCATGTGTATGCGCACATCTGCATTCAATCGCGTGTGCGCGCTTCTGTGCACGTGCATGCGCACTGGCGCATGTCTATTCACAGCTGAATGGGTACCAGCAAGTCTGTGCCTGTGCCCTCCTGTGCGTCTCTGGGTTACTGCAGTATTGTGACCAGTACGTTCCTGACAGGCAGAACTGTCCTTGATTGGTCCATAGTTCTCAGCTACACACCACACTCTTTGATAGCCAAACTAGCTTCTAAAGAGCTTCTGTCACAGTAAAGACTGTACATACTGTATAGGATATCTGTAGTGGAGCCCTGTGTGTGGGCAGCTGCTTCCTACATAGTAGTGTGCACAATAATTTAGTCTTACTTTTATTAATAAAATTAATACAAAGGCAGAGTTTCCTTTTGGTAAAAATCAGACAAAAAATCATCAGTAGATTCTGAGATACAGTCAGATGAAGCTACACACAAATCTCACTTCTTCCTTTAAAAGTCAAGCTTGGCTCCACCCCACATAGTCAATGAGGCCACCAAAAATAAATAAATTACAAATGACTGGGAGATGTGAGGGGGCAGGAACAGTGGTGATCTTATCAGCTGTGCAGCCTGGGCAGGCCCACAAGGGCATTTAAGGTCCTGGGGCTCATTATAGTTAGGGGCTGCTCCCACCCACAAAGTGTGGTGGAACCAGTATGTCCAGAAGAGCCCCTGTTTTTGTAAAAGTAACCAATGACCACTGATAAATGGGGGGGGGGGGCTTTTCCCATTGATACTTCTCCCACTAAATATGCTTGGGGATACTTCACTGAACCCCATTGTTACAAGACCCTTCTGTCCTTGAGTACCAATGTAATAAAAACATTTATGCCAACCAATAATCAGACAAAGAAGGTAATATTATCGCCCCCTAATCTACATGCAGGGTGCCGGATGCATGGATTTCAATGGTTTTTTTTTTAAGCACATGATTAAAGCCTGAGGCTCTTATTGGCTTCAAAAAAAGGGTGGGCTTGGGCTCAGGCGCAGAGCACTGCGCCCTGAGCCCACCCAGTTGTGTGACAATAGCAAATTAATATTCGCTATTGTCTCCCTGATTCTCCTCCTGGCCAATCAGGAAGCGGGTCCTGAGGCCCGATTGGCCTGGAAGTCTTAGGACTCTCGGCCAATCGGGTCTCAGGGCCCACTTCCTGTTCGCCTGGGAGGAGAAGCAAAGGCCCCGTAGCAAGGAGTACCTGGAGCGGGGAACAACAACCCTACCCCGTATCCTTGTCATTTGCCTTCTAAGGTAAGGAGGCCTCTGAATGCCGCCATCCTGTCCATCATCCACGGGGTGAGGGGTTTGGGGTGGCGTTGGTTTGCGCCCCCCCCCCCCAAAAAATGTTGAGTACCAGCCGCCACTGCCTATTCACATGGAACAAATTTACATGCAGTTTAAAAGAATGGGCAGCTATGCAAATATTTATTTATTTATATATACACTCACCGGCCACTTTATTAGGTGCTAGTACCGGGTTGGACCCCCTTTTGCCTTCAAATCTGCATTAATTCTTAGTGGCATAGATTCAACAAGGTGTTGGAGACATTTCTCAGAGGTTTTGGTCCATATTGACATGATAGCAGATTTGTCGGCTGCACATCCATGATGTCAATTTCCCGTTCCACCACATCCCAAAGGTGCTCTATTGAATTGAGATCTGGTGACTGTGGAGGCCATTGGAGTACAGTGACCTCATTGACATGTTCAAGAAACCAGTTTGAGATGATTTGAGCTTTGTGTCATGGTGAATTATCCTGCTGGAAGGAGCCATCAGAAGATGGGTACACTGTAGTCATAAAGGAATGGATATGGTTCGCAACAATACTCAGGTAGACCGTGTTGTTTTTTAAACGATGCTCAATTGGTACTAAGAGGCCCAGAGTGTGCCAAAAAAAAATCCCCCCACGTAGCTGCACCACCTCCACAAGCCTGAACCATTGATATAAGGCAGGATGGATTTCCGCTTTCATGTTGTTTATGCCAAATTCTGACCCTACCATCTGAATGTCACAGCAAAAATCAAAACTCATCAGACCAGGCAACGTTTTTTCAATCTTTTATTGTCCAATTTTGGTGAGCCTGTGTGAATTGTAGCCTCAGTTTCCTTTCCTTAGATGACAGAAGTGGCACCCGGTGTAGTCTTCTGCTGCTGTAGCCCATCTACTTTAAGGTTCGATGTTGTGCATTCCGAGATGGTATTCTGCATTCCTTGGTTGTAATGAGTGGCTATTTGAGTTACTGTTGCCTTTCTACCATCTCGAACCAGTCTGCCCATTCTCTTCCAGCCTCTGACATTAAGGCATTGTTGTCCAAACAACTGGATATTTTCTCTTTTTTGGACCACTCTTTGTAAACCCTAGAGATGGTTGTGTGTGAAAATTCCAGTACATTTGCAGTTTTTGAAATACACAGACCAGCCTGTCTGGCACCAACAACCATGCCATGTTCAAATTCACCTAAATCCTCTTTCATCCCCATTCTGATGCTCGGTTTGAACTTCAGCAAGTCATCTTCACCACGTCTAAATGTCTAAATGCATTGAGTTGCTACCATGTGATTGGCTGATTAGCAATTTGTGTTACAAAGAAATTGAACAGGTGTACCCAATATATTTTTAACAACGTTTTTTGTTTGGTTTGCTCGGGTTTTTGATAGGTTTATCTTAACCGCTTACGTGATCCTGCACTTCCGGGAATCAGACGCGAGTGCACACCGCGGGCGCCTCGCTTCCACTGTGAATTTACACAGCCGGAGCTGATCAGCTGGACACAATATCTGCCGGCACCCGCTGATTGTTCTATACACAGGCAGAATCGCAGTCTGCCTATGTACACAAGGCAGAGTGCCGTTCTTTCAGTACAGAAGCCATGGATCCTGTGGTCCTGTACAGCAGTCCATGCCTTCCACTAGTAAACACCTTGTACTCTACACTCAATCACCAGCTAAGCACACATTTAACTCTTTGATCTCCCCTGATGTTAACCCCTTCCCAGCCAGTGTCATTAGTACAGTGACAGTGCATATTTTTAGCACTGATCACTGTATTAGTATCACTGGTTCCCAAAAAAGTGTCAAAAGTGTCAGTTAAGTATCCGATTTGTCCGCCCCAATATCGCAGTCCCACTAAAAGTCGCTGATCACCGTCATTACTAGTAAAAATAAATAAAAATTCCATTAATATATCCCATAGTTTGTAGACGCTATATACAAACCAATTAATACACACTAATTGAGATTTTTTTTAACCAAAAATATGTAGCAGAATACACGTTAGAGTGGGCGAGCATATCACTAATATCTGTAAAGGTTTAGAAACGCATAGTGTCTCAAGACATTTTAAAAAATTCCATCAAAAAAATCCCAGTGGGTTGCAATTCTGGGGAATAGAGAGAGTCCACCCACACTGGAGAGGTGGGAATTATATTAGACAGTTGAGTCAACGGGAGTCTTATTGGATTTTTGAATGTAAAGTTTTAACGCCATTAAGACTCAATGTTGAGTTTGATCTCAACTGTTTTATTTCTGACCGATGAGATATTTTTTGCCTTATATTTTTTTGCCTTTTAATTGTTCCTTTATTCTTATATTTTATATTTTATAGGGAATGTATTTATTGCTTTGTTCTTTGTCCTTTATAGTATTCACATTGCGGTTTATATTTAGTAATTTTAATAATTTTATGTGTAATATTGTGTATATGTCACTTATTGTTCACATTTATGATCAGGCAATGCTCAGATATGCCATCTAGTGGAGAGTTGAGATTTAGCCGGAGTCACAATGACGATTACCACCCATTGAATCCTTTGGATTATGGGAAGATGTATTAATTATGTTTAATACTTATTTTTAAATTTGGGCATAGTATATTTATTAAATTGTATTTAATGTAATTCCCCAAGCTGGTCCTTGTGGAAAGTTTTTAAATTGCCCGCACACACTGCATATAAGAATACAGGCTGGTCCTGGCTTAAGGGCCATGCAGTGTCTACTTCCGCCCTTAGTTTACATCACTTCCTGTTTCCTGTTTACATCACTTCCTGTTTACATCACTTCCTGTTTCCTGTTGGAATCATACTGATTAGCTGATTGAAGACAGGAGGTGGGCGGATCATATTGTCATAAAAGACGGGTCCGCAGTATGGTACGTGACCCTCGCTGAAGAAGTCCTGCCTACTTTTACGGACGCAACGCGTACGGGGGACGCCTGCTTGCAAATGATGCACGCCTGCTTGCAAACTCTGCAGATATGCGCTGTTATTTTCTTCAAAAATGTGAGTTGTCTACTTATATGGATTAAAGAGTGCTTGATTGCATACATAGAGCATTAAATCGTTCTTTCTTTTCTCCTACACATATTGATAACATTGTTTGAGAAGCTGACAGTGCATCGGAGGTGTAATCATTTACTACGCTTAAGGAAGAAAGTGTGAGGATGCTTTGATTTTGAGATGAAATGCTGGTTGACCCTGTAGGGTCTCTTTGTTAAGGTGAGCGGCAGTATGAACAGGTGGTGGGATTGCATGAGCACTCGTGGAGACAAGCACCTTATGTAATTGCCCTAGGACCACTTTACACTGGAGACTTTTATCTGTTTATATGGACACCTATTAACATTGGGACTCTGCATGATTATATGATTTATTAATTTACCACTAGGATTGCGCTGCACTATTTTTCTATTATGTATTCAGAAGGTGTTTTGGAGATATTGCCCTTGAGTGCTTAGCTGCTGGTCCATTTATTAGTGGTGTGTACAAGAGTCCAGCGCTGAATATTTTTCTTTATTAGAATACATATTGGCCTAAATTGATGAAAAAATTCGATTTTTTTTACATTTTTTTATTGGATACGTTTTAGAGCAGAAAGTAAAAAATATTGTTTTTTTTTTCTTTCAAAATCGTTGTTCTTTTTTTTGTTTACAGCGCAAAGAAAAATAAAAAAAAAATGCAGTGGTAATCAAATACCACCAAAAGAAAGCTTTATTTCTGGAAAAAAAGGACATCAAGTTTATTTGTGTATTGCATCGCACGACCGCGCAATTGTCAGTTAATATAAAGCAGTGCCGTAAATTGCCTGGTCAGGAAGGGGGGTAAATCTTCCAGTGGTCAAGTGGTTAAATTATTTGTATACAGTATTATATCTTCAATTCACACAGAACTTATTTTTTTTGTTAGCTGTAAACATTTAAATGTGTCTAATGATTTGTCTAGTTGATGATGAGTTTCTTTGGTGTAACAATACAATTTTAAATGTAAGCCCTTTTGGAAGCCCTTTTGGATACTTTAGGTAGAAAAGAGGTGAATGTATTTATATACTGATGTTTAGGGGGACCAAAACTCCTATTTCTTTAAGGTATGCCAACAACCTGCACATAATGTCCTCCCCTTAACAGGGTTGATGAAATCCACAAAGGTTAAAATGCCACATTTCATAAAGAGAAGCTGCCTGGTGGATGCCAGTTTTTTCACATGCAGCAGTGGGCGATCTGTCAAATATTTTCTCATGTGAGTTCTGCCAAATGTCATACAGATGTAAGTTTACACAGGTGAGCAGAGGTGTAAGGGCTAACATATTTCACACAACTGAGAAGGGAGAAGGTTACCAATCCTTATAGACATGGGGGGCTATCAAATGTTAGTGGTGGAGGTTTGACAAGAATTATGAATATGGAGGCAAAAGAGTTCAGAGCTCTTAAATATTACCAGGCAGGAATAAATTCTAATCTGAACAATGTATTTATAAGAACAATAGGTAGGATACAATTTCTGACCTCTATTCTAAAAATGCTAGTTTGTTGGCTGTTATGCCGATAATCTGACTTCAGTTGTCACTGACCTTGAAAACATGTAGATTATTATACAGGATTTATATATCAGTTAAGCAGTTTATGCAGTTTACCCAGCGTCAGTGTATATGACAGTTTACGCAGCGCTTTACAACTTGAGGGTAAGAAATACAGATACAATACAGGAATCAGAGCTTACATTAGAGCTTACAATCTAAGATCAGCAGTTCTGACTTCTCTTGCTGCATGCTGGTTCCCGGTCAGTGACAAAAAAGTCACTGCGTAAGTCACTCAAAAAGTGACAAATAAAAAGAAATAAAATGACATCCAGGCAACTAGAATTAGGGAGGTCAGCAATGACAGGTTTTCTAGGGTATGCACATACTGACTACCAGTGTTTATCACACTCCTTGTTGGAATATATATATAGACCTAATTTCTAAAAGAATAAAAACCAGTGTAAGAATCATGGTAAGGTTGCGGTTTCATTAAAAAATAATTAGGTGTATATGTATATATATATATATAATATACACACACACCTAATTTCTAAAAGAATAACAACCAGTGTAAGAATCATGGTAAGGTTGCGGTTCCATTAACAGAAAGTAGGTGTATATATATATATATATATATATATATATACACACCTAATTTCTAAAAGTATAAAAACCAGTGTAAGAATCATGGTAAGGTTGCGGTTTCATTAACAGAAATTAGGTGTATGTGTATACAAAATGAAAAGAGCATAAGAAAAATACATATATTTTTGAGCAATTGTTCTCGTTTTCTCACTTTGCCTCCACTGGCAGTTCCTGGGCGCCATCTAGTGGGCTAATACATTCTTGCACAATAAATCAACTTTTACTGAAGATTCACTTATTGAAAGTATTTTATTTTTTATTTCAAGTACTTACCGCCCGTTCCCGGGTTACAAACACCTGACTTACAAACGACTCCTACTTACAAATGGAGGGAGACAACAGGAAGTGGGAGGGAAATTCACTCCTGTAAGAGTTCTCATGGGAAAAAGGTGTCTCCACTGAAGCTTTATCACTAATCCTTGATTCCAAAACAACCCAAAATTTTCAAAATCCAGTTGTCATAGGGACAGAAGGTGAGGTGAAATCTTCTGTACAGGGGTACAGACAGCAAGCAAAATAGTACAGGGTTGTTAACCCTTCCCTATGCTATCCAAAAAACTTAAAAATTATTCTTTTGGCTGGAGCTAAACTTAAAAAATGTACTTGTTCCGACTTACAAGCAAATTCAACTTAAGAACATACCTACCGACCCTAGCTTGTTTGTAACCCGGGGCCGCCTGTATATAGCACCATCAATTTACGCAGCGCTTTACATATACATTGTACATTCACATCAGTCCCTACCCTCAAGGAGCTTACAATCTAAGGTCCCTAACTCACATTCATACACATACTAGGGCCAATTTATACAGGATCCAATTAACTTACCAGCATGTCGTTGGAGTGTGGGAGGAAACCGGAGTACCCGGAGGAAACCCACGCAGGCACAGGGAGAACATGCAAACTCCAGGCAGGTAGTGTCGAGGTTGGGATTCGAACCAATGTACTTAGCAAGTGCTAACCACTACACCATTGTGCTGCCCTACTCACTAAAGATTTAATATAGGATAAATCATTTAAATATCTGTTCTTCCCCTTTTCCAGTAAGTAACAAAACACTATTTTACTTGTGCTTTGTAAAAGTGTTGCACAGATTATTCCTATTAGCATAATAAAAAAAAAAACAACAACTTTGAGGGGTTACATGGTAATTATTTAAGGCTGATAGCAATGTTTTAGGAGTACCTAGTGAATGCAGAAAGGGTTGTATGAATTATTATGTTTTTACTGTGGTAAATCCATAATGAAACTCAAACGTCCTAATAACAATAAAGCAGTAGAAAAGTTAGAGTGTCTTACCTGCAGAGAAAATGTGAGAGACTTAAGCTGGATACACACTATACAACTTTTGTTGTTAGATTTCCTTTAGATTTATCTTCAACTATATAGTGCAAGGGCCTGCCTGATTGCATACAAATTGAAAGTGTTTAGGTTTGACCTCATATTATATGGTTTTGGTAAATCTAAAGGAAAAAATCTGAAGACAATTGCATAGTGTGTATGGCCCATTAGGGCCAGCTCACACCAGAACGCAGTGTGAAAACCTGTGTTCCTTGCGCTTTTCCGGCACGGCTTTCAAAACATACTGCACTTGCAATCTGCAGCTGATCACATTGCACAGTAGTACCATGCAATCCGGTGCCTGTGCGTTTTATAAAACCGTGCATGCTCTACTTTTGGTGCAGTCTGACACAATTTCAGCCCATTCAAGTGAATGGGCTGAAATTGCACTTCACCTGGATCGCATTTGTGAATCATACAGCTCATTCATGGTGTGGACCGACCCTAAAAGTTTTTCTGACCCAATTAATTAATTTGATCATCAAGCAACTAGCATTTTCAGTGACAAAAAAAATTCAATATGCATGTTTCTCTTTTTTCTTTAAAGCAGTTTTGACCGATAATTGTGGTTGTGATTTCATCTGAAAATGAGTGTCCATAAACTGCAAAGAGTGATTAGGGAGCATAGAGGAGACCTGGCAAAACAAATGTATTTTTTAACTGGTCATTTCTCTCCACCCTAGCCTGTAATGTGAACTAGTTCTAGATACTGTACAAAGCTGTGCTGTAGCTAGTTTTAATGCCCACTTATGCTGTTAAATGCATATTATAATTGTCAATTTTTATCCTTTTTTTTTTTTTTTTGTCATTGAAAGCCCATGTCAGGGAATGTCCATGACCACGGAGCAGAAATCGCTGTGTTTATGAATTAAGCTCACTACAGGAAATTATGTAAGCAGGAAGTTAGGGCAGGGCCGAAACTAGGTGGGGGCAGGGGGGGTGGTATTTTCCACAGAGCCCCGCATCAAGAGGGGGTGAATTACTCCACTTTACTGAGCAACGCTTCAGCTGCTGTTGCTATGTTGCTAAGGGGCAGCGGGAGGAGCGGAGTGATTCAGGCAGCGCTTGTGCACTGTGCAGCTTCCCTTGTTCTGTTTATTTCTCCAGTATATACCTGATTATGCAGCGGCTTCTGCCTATCCATTAGACTTTATTGGGCCCCAGTGACACCCTTAGAGCAGCGGCACCCCCAACGGTGAGGTGAGTGGAGTGATTCAGCATTTGGGTGCTGTGAGGTCTTCTTCCTTCTGCACAAGTCCTGCCCAGTGCCAAAACAGCTCAAACCTTTTGTGTCAGAGCTGCAGTACAAATTTATACGGGAGAGCCTGCCTAAATTTGAAAGGCATTTATTAGGAGAGGGGGTTTGTGTGCTGAAGGAGCCAGATTTTGAAGGTGGGGGGGGGTGCAGAGAAGGAACCAGAATGGGGGGGGGTGCAGAGGAGGCCATGGACTAGAAAAGGGGGTTGGACCTGGATTAGGAAGGGGGTACAGAGGAGACTCTGGACTGGAGGGAGTTCAGAGGATGTCCTGGACTGGGGTGGGGGTGCAGAGGAGGCCCTGGACTGGGGGGGGGTTGAAGAGGAGGTCTTGGAATTGGGAGGTGCAGAGGAGAGGAGGTCTAGACTGGGGGGGTTCAGTGGAGACCCTGGACTAGAAAAGGTTGGGTTGGTGTGACAAAGGACCTTGATTATGAGGTCAGGGTGCATAGGAGGCCATAAACTTGGGAGGGAGGCTGCCGAGGAGGCTCTGGACTGGGGGGGGGGGGGTGCAGAGGAGGCCATGGACTGGAGGGGCTGCAGAGGGACTAGGAGAGGGGCAGAGGAGGCCATGGACTAGGAGGAAATTGCAGAGGAGGTCCTGAACTTTTATAAGGGGGGGTCTGTGTGACAAAGGACCTGGAATAGGAGGGTGGGGTGCAGAAGAGGCCCTGGACTTGGGGGCTGCAGAGGAGGCCCAGGACTGGTGAGGGAAGGGGTGCAGAAAAGGTCCTGCACTTGGAAAAGGGAGTTGGTGTTGGATTGGGGGGTACAAAAAGGAGACACTGGACTAGGTGAGGGGGTCCCTGGACATCCCAGACTAGGAGAGGGGGTATCTGGAAGCCCTTGACCAAGACAGCGGGTGTACAGAGGTTCTGGACTAGGAGAGGAGAGCATGGAGGCCCTGGACTAGGAAAGAGGGAGCCTGAAGGGCCTGCCAGATTCACGGAGAAGGAGCCTGGATCTAAAAGCTGAGCTGAGGAAGAGCCTGCCTGGGCCCTGGAGGGTGAGCCTGAAGTCAGGGAGTTCACAACATAAATAGGGATTTTTATCAATTGTCACAAGTAATGCCAAAGAGAAGCCAGGTTGTGTGACAGATTTGTTAAATACCTGGCATCTCCTCTTTCCTGCTACCTGACCCATGATTATAGGGCCTCATTCACACATAGTGTATGCATCCATGCCCAGTGTGATGGCCGTGTACCGCATGGGGATGCACAGGTGTTCTGTGAATCTGTGTGGGCAGTCCAATCAAAGTCAATTGGGACGCAGCACCTGCATGGACATAGTCGCATGTCAACTTTTGACATGCGGCAAGAAGGGGTGCATGAATCCAAATGCACAGTGGCTGCATTTGGATCTGTGCACCCGCTTCTATGGTCTTCCAGGGTGAAGCTCTGAGGTGGATGCAAATGCAGCAAAAAGGGGCTTAATACAGAGGACCTGTCTCGGCGCCTGCCTGAATGAGCCCACTTGGGGAAGTTATCAAAACTAGAGCAGCCAGAATCTGGAGCAGCTGTGCATTGCGCAACCAGTCAGCTCATAGCTTCATTTCTAAAGCTTAACTGAACAAGCTGAAGATACACTGGACACAATTATAAACGCAACACTGAGGTGATCACAGAGCATGGCGCAGGCAGCGCGAGAACGGGAAAACGTCTATGTATGCTCTCCCAGCAATTTAAACCCACATTGTAGCCGTCTTTAGGCTATAGCGTGGGCATGAAGTGGTTAAGGTACAAAATGGTTTAGAACAACTTTTAACCGGTACACTACAATAATTGTGTCACAGAAAAAAATACCTCTTTTAAGCTTTCCCTGTTTGTGAATGACTCGCCCATGTCACCTTATTTACAATATTACATTTACAGAGGTGGAGGAGGGAAGAATGCCAGTGTGACAATTACACACTAAGCCTCACATGGCAAAGAGATTTCACAGCTCGCGGGATACCAATCTAAGTATTACTCATAGTGATCGTCACTGGGGTAAGTTAAATGAGCAGTTAATCCTGCATATAGAAATACAGTAACCGTCACTACATGTTTTTAAAGGAAATTTTCACCATTTACAGAATCTGCTGTTGAACATGGATCGCTCTTCAGAAAGCTTCGCTAGAGTAAACAAGGCTCAAGTCTGTAATTTTTCGACTTCCTTTAATACACTGAACAAAATTATAAATGCAACACTTTTCTTTTTGCCCCCATTTTCCATGAGCTGAACTCAAAGATCGAAGACTTTTTCTATGTATACAGAAGGCCTATTTCTCTCAAATATTGTTCACAAATCTGTCTAAATCTATGTTAGTGAGCACTTCTCCTTTGCCGAGATAATCCATCCACCTCACAGGTGTGGCATATCAAGATGCTGATTAGACAGCATGATTATTGCACAGTTGTGCCTTAGGCTGGCCACAATAAAGGCCACTCTAAAATGTGCAGTTTAATTACTGTATTGGGGGGGTTCGAAAACCAGTCAGTATCTGGTGTAACCACCATTTGCCTCACGCAGTGCAACACATCTCCTTCGCATAGAGTTGATCAGTTTGTTGATTGCGGCCTGTGGAATGTTGGTCCACTTCTCTTCAATGGCTGTGCAAAGTTGCTGAATATTGGCGGGACTTGGAACACGCTGTCGTACACGCCAATCCAGAGCATCTCAAACATGCTCAATGGGAGACATGTCCGGTGAGTATTCTGGCCATGCAAGAACTGGGATCTTTTCAGCTTCCAGGAATTGTGTACAGATCCTTGCAACATGGGGCCGTGTATTATCATGCTGCAACATGAGGTGATGGTCGTGGATGAATGACACGACAATGGGCCTCAGGATCTCATCATGGTATCTGTCTGCATTCAAAATGCCATCAATAAAATGCACCTGTGTTCGTTGTCCATAACATGCTGTACGCCTGCCAATACCATAACCCCCCCGCCAACCATGGACCACTCGTATCCACAACGTTGACATCAGCAAACCGCTCACCCACACAATGCTATATACGCTGTCTGCCATCTGCCCTGTACAGTGAAAACCGGGATTCATCCATGAAGAGAACACCTCTCCGAAGTGCCAGAACCCATTGAATGTGAGCATTTGCCCACTCGAGTCGGTTATGACGACAAACTGCAGTCAGGTTGAGACCCCGATGAGGACAACGAGCATGCAGATGAGTTTCCCTGAGACGGTTTCCTGACAGTTTGTGCAGAAATTCTTTGGTTATGCAAACCGATTGTTGCAGCAGCTGTCCGACTGGCTGGTCTCAGATGATCTTGGAGGTGAAGATGCTGGATGTGGAGGTCCTGGGCTGGTGTGGTTACACGTGGTCTGCGGTTGTGAGGCCGATATGTTTTTATAGTTTGTTATACAATTTTGCAAACAGGTAATTTTTCTCCTTCACTGATGTGCATTGATGAGGCTGCACTGATGAGGCTGCACTGAGAGGTGGCACGGATAGGTGACACTGATTATGTGGCACTGATGGACAATGATTGGCAGCACTGGTGGGCACTGTTGGGACCAATGTCCTTGTAACAGAAGCTGGATATTGGCTTTCTTCTTCTCTCCTCACGCTGTCAGCATGGGGAGAGAAAAGCCAATAACTGGCTTATGTTTACATTCTGTGATCAGCTGTCATTGACTGACAGCTTACCACGTGGTAAAGGGCTGCTGTAAATGGCCCTTTACCCTGATCTGTGATCAATCGAGTCCGACGGACTCGGCGATCACAGAGCGTGCTGCCTGCGTGCCGCTGGGGGCACTGGCAGCGCGATCGTGGAGGGACATCAATAGACACCTTCCTGACAAAGTAAGCACACGCTGTAGTAGATCTGACAGTACCTTGATACCTGCAAGTACCTGGGACCACCGAGCGCTGGCAGCGGCAGAGGACGGCCAGGGGGGCTGAAGGTCTGGGAGTGAGCTGGTGACCCGGAACAGTAGCACGTGAGTAGGTGACCGATCAGCTGTTTGGCAGCTGGTGGGGGGGGACCAGAGGGGAATAGCTAGGGACTGTAGGCGACTGACTGCTCTGCGACTGACCGGGCTGGGCGACTGTGGGTGTTGTGCGACTGTGCTCTACGACTGCGACTGACCGGGTTGTGCGACTGACCGGGTTGTGCAACTGAGAGTGTTGTGCGACTGAGAGTGTTGTGCGACTGAGAGTGTTGTGCGACTGAGAGTGTTGTGCGACTGACCAGGCTGTGTGACCGAGAGTGTTGTGCAACTGAGATTGTTGTGCGACTGAGAGTGTTGTGCGACTGACCAGGCTGTGCGACTGAGAGTGTTGTGCGACTGAGAGTGTTGTGCATCTGACCGGGCTGTGCGACTGAGAGTGTTGTGCGACTGAGAGTGTTATGCGACTGAGAGTGTTATGCGACTGAGAGTGTTGTGCGACTGAGAGTGTTGTGCATCTGACCGGGCTGTGCGACTGAGAGTGTTGTGCGACTGAGAGTGTTATGCGACTGAGAGTGTTGTGCGACTGAGAGTGTTGTGCATCTGACCGGGCTGTGCGACGGAGAGTGTTGTGATTCTGACCGGGCTGTGCAACTGAGAGTGTTGTGCGACTGAGAGTGTTGTGCGACTGAGAGTGTTGTGCGACTGAGAGTGTTGTGCGACTGACCAGGCTGTGTGACCGAGAGTGTTGTGCAACTGAGATTGTTGTGCGACTGAGAGTGTTGTGCGACTGACCAGGCTGTGCGACTGAGAGTGTTGTGCGACTGAGAGTGTTGTGCATCTGACCGGGCTGTGCGACTGAGAGTGTTGTGCGACTGAGAGTGTTATGCGACTGAGAGTGTTATGCGACTGAGAGTGTTGTGCGTCTGACCGGGCTGTGCGACTGAGAGTGTTGTGCGTCTGACCGGGTTGTGCGATTGTGAGTGTTGTGCGACTGAAAGTGTTGTGCGTCTGACCGGGCTGTGCGACTGAGAGTGTTGTGCGACTGAGAGTGTTGTGCATCTGACCGGGCTGTGCGACTGAGAGTGTTGTGCTTCTGACCGGGCTGTGCGACGGAGAGTGTTGTGATTCTGACCGGGCTGTGCAACTGAGAGTGTTGTGCGACTGAGAGTGTTGTGCGACTGAGAGTGTTGTGCGACTGAGAGTGTTGTGCGACTGACCAGGCTGTGTGACCGAGAGTGTTGTGCAACTGAGATTGTTGTGCGACTGAGAGTGTTGTGCGACTGACCAGGCTGTGCGACTGAGAGTGTTGTGCATCTGACCGGGCTGTGCGACTGAGAGTGTTGTGCGACTGAGAGTGTTATGCGACTGAGAGTGTTGTGCGTCTGACCGGGCTGTGCGACTGAGAGTGTTGTGCGTCTGACCGGGTTGTGCGATTGTGAGTGTTGTGCGACTGTCAAGTGAGTGTAGCGGAGTACCAGAGGGTGAGAAGGTAGAGTTAGGAAGCCAGGAGACAGCCACATAGGACAGACTTTAATTACTAAATCCCCATTAGGTTAGATTAGTAGGTACAATGCCCGGCGGGTGTGGAGATGCGACTCAGTGTACATCTTGTGGTATATGTATGCGTTCCTCGATCATGCGATCAAAGGCGAATACAAATGCGCAAAATGTAAGCACGTTGCTTCCCTGGAAGCTCAAGTCCTGAATCTAGGGTGGCAGCTGGCAACACTGAGCCAAATGTCCATACCGAAGGAGAGCTGGGATCGTACCAGTCAGGCGCAGGCAGGGGCCTGCACAGAGGTGAGCAGAGTATTGGAGGTGCAGGCATCAGAGCAGAGTAGAGGGGTGACAGTTAGGAGGGGTAGAAGGGGACAAGGCAAGGAGGCTGGTCCTGGGCTGGAGCACCCCCAATAAATATGCCCCGTTGCATGATGTTGGGGAAATAAGTCAGGGACCAGCATTGCTGGAGCAGAGTGACGCCCCTAGCTGCCAGGGGAAGAACTCCTCCAGTGAGGCCGGGAGAAAGGGGAAGGAAAGACAGGTGCTGGTGGTAGGGGACTCAATTTTTAGAAGGACAGACAGTGCAAAGTGTCACAAAGACCATGAGCGCCGAACAGTCTGTTTACCGGGCGCTCGGGTTCGGCACATTGCGGATCGGGTGGACAGATTACTGGGTGGGGCTGGGGAAGACCCAGCTGTCATAGTACACGTGGGTACCAATGACATAGGCAGAGGAAAATGGAGAGTCCTAAACGATTTCAGGGACTTAGGAGCTAAGTTGAGGACTAGGACCTCCAAGGTAGTATTTTCAGAAATACTACCTGTGCTTCGAGCCACACCAGAGAGGCAGCGGGAGATTAGGGAAGTTAACAAGTGGCTGAGGAGCTGGTGTAGTAAGGAGGGTTTCGGGTTCCTGGAGAACTGGGCCGACTTCTCAGTTGGCCACCGGCTCTTTGATAGGGACGGATTGCACCTAAATGGGGAGGGTGCAGCCGCACTGGGTGAGAAGATGGCCGAAAAGTTAGAGGGGCTTTTAAACTAGGTGATGGGGGGGAGGGTACAGATGTAGAATTAGCCAGTGGAAAGCAAGATTCAGAGGGTAGAAAGGGGGTTATTAGCGGTAGGGTGTTCAGAGCTTCTAAACCCAGGGTGGGTATGGGGAAAAATCAAGAGAGCAGCCTAAAAACATCAAATGAGGATATATGTATCCGGTCAAAATTACGAGGCTTGTATACCAACGCCAGAAGCCTGGCTAACAAGATGGGAGAGCTGGAGCTGCTGATGTTTGAGGAGGACTTAGATTTTGTGGAGATAACAGAGACTTGGTTTGACAGCTCTCATGATTGGATGGCGACCATTCAGGGGTATTCCCTTTATCGCAGAGATAGAGAAGGTAAAAAAGGGGGTGGGGTATGTCTGTATATTAAGAACAGTGTACAGGTAAATATGAGGGATGATATTAATAATGGAGCTATGGACGAGGCAGAATCCCTATGGATAGAACTTCAAAGGGAAGGCACTGAGGGGAAGGTAATATTGGGCGTATGCTATAGGCCCCCCAACCAGAGGGAGGAGGGGGAGGCGGACCTCCTTTTACAGATAGGATTGGCAGCAAGGATGGGAAATGTCATTATAATGGGGGACTTTATTTATCCAGATATAGACTGGGCAGAAGGAACTGCGCATTCAGCCAAGGCTTGGCAGTTCCTAAATGTTTTGCAGGACAATTTCATGGGTCAGATGGTGAATGCACCGACAAGAAACAATGCAGTACTTGACCTACTGATTACCAACAATACAGACCTGCTCACGGATATAGAAATACGGGCAACTTAGGAAACAGTGACCATAGGTCAATTAGTCTCAGTATTAATTATAGTAATAGGAAACACAAGGGCAATATAAGGACACTGAAATTCAAAAGAGCCAATTTCCCAAAACTGCGCTCCCTGCTAGAAAATATCAAATGGGATAGAACCCTGGGAACAAAGAACACGGAGGAGAAATGGGAGTGCTTCAAAAGCATACTTAACAAAGGGATTGACCAGTGCATTCCAAAGGGAAATACATTTAAAAGAGCAAAACTAAACCCTGGGTGGGTAAACTCCAACATAAAAATGCATATTAATGCTAAAGGAAAGGCCTTCAAAAAATACAAGGCTGAGGGGTCATTGGCAGCATTCAAGCATTACAAAGAGTGTAATAAGAAATGTAAAGACGAAATCAGGGTGGCTAAAATAGAAAACGAGAAACATATAGCGAAAGAGAGTAAAAAGAACCCCAAGAAATTCTTTAAGTATAGAAACAGTAAGAAAGCGAGGCCAGAACACATTGGCCCCATAAAAGATGATAAGGGAGTTTTGGCCACAGAGGACAGGAAAAAGGCGGTAGTGTTAAATAATTTCTTCTCTTCAGTCTTCACAAAAGAATTGGGGGCTACACTAACCCAGCTTGTAAGGCCAAGCTAAATAACACACCTCAGGAAGTACCGCCATGGCTAACAGAAGATAGACTTAGAACTAAACTAGAGAAACTTAACATAAATAAATCACCGGGAACGGATGGCTTGCACCCGAGGGTTCTTAAAGAGCTCAGCCAGGTGATTGCCAGACCATTATTCTTGATCTTTAAGGATAGTTTACAGACGGGTATGGTGCCACCTGATTGGAAAAAAGCCAACGTGGTACCAATATTTAAAAAGGGGCTGAGATATATCCCGTGTAACTATAGGCCGGTCAACCTAACATCAGTAGTCTGCAAGATTTTGGAGGGGATGTTAAGGGACCACATACAAGACTTTAGTAATGAAAATGGTATTATTCGTAGTAATCAGCATGGATTCATGAAAAATCATTCTTGCCAAACCAATCAATCTATCTTAACCTTCTATGATGAAGTGAGCTGCCACCTAGATAAAGGAAAGCCTGTGGATGTGGTGTACCTGGACTTTGCAAAGGCCTTTGACACCGTTCCCCACAAACGCTTACTGTTCAAACTAAGGAAGGTAGGTATGGATCATAAGGTGAGTACCTGGATAGAGAACTGGCTCCAGGGGAGGTTGCAAAGGGTGGTGATAAAGGGGGAATACTCAGATTGGGCGGGTGTGGAAAGCGGGGTCCCCCAGGGTTCTGTCCTGGGGCCAATCCTGTTTAATTTATTCATAAATGATCTTGAGGAGGGGATATCGAGTAAAATCTCAGTATTTGTGGATGATACTAAACTGAGCATGCCAATATCTTCTATGCAGGATGTGGAAACCTTACAAGCGGACCTGAACAGAATAATGGGGTGGGCAACTACATGGCAGATGAGGTTTAATGTTGAAAAATGTAAAGTAATGCACTTGGGTGCCAGAAACCAGAAAGCAAGCTACTCACTAGGGGGGGAACCTCTGGGTGAGTCTAGGATGGAAAAGGACCTGGGGGTACTGGTAGACAACAGACTTGGCAGTGGCATGCAATGCCAAGCCGCTGCAAGCAAAGCCAACAGAATACTGGGATGTATAAAAAAAGGGGATTCACTCCAGAAATAAAGAGATTATTCTCCCACTCTACAAGACTCTGGTCCGGCCACATCTGGAGTATGCTGTCCAGTTCTGGGCACCGGTCCTCAGGAAGGATGTGCTGGAACTGGAGAAAGTCCAGAGAAGGGCAACAAAAATAATTAGAGGAATAGAGGACATCAGCTATGAGGAAAGACTACAAGCACTGAACTTATTCTCTCTGGACAAGAGACGCTTGAGGGGGGATATTATATCAATGTACAAATACTGTACTGGCAACCCTAGCATATGGAAAAACCTATTCAGAAAAAGGGAATACAATAAGACACGTGGCCACTCACTAAAACTAAAGGAAAGGCGGTTTAACCTTAAAATACGCAGGGGGTTCTTCAATGTAAGAATAGTAAGGATGTGGAATTCTCTTCCGCAAACTGTCGTATCAGCAGGGAGCATCGATAGTTTCAAAAAACTATTAGATGGGCACCTTAAAGACCACAACATACAGGGGTATACAATGTACGGTTAACAGCAAACACACACACACATCATAGGTTGAACTGGATGGACTGATGTCTTTTTTCAACCTCACTAACTATGTAACTATGTAGCCGTCATCTGGCCATAGCGCAGGCGGGAAGGGGTTGAAAAAATTGAAAAATTGAAAAGCTTCAGTGTGCCCACTCACTCACCGACTGGTGTGGACCCCTATATTATAGGAGTCATAAGCACCTAATAGTGGTCCTGGATATGCTGGAACTTGTAGTCCTCCATACTGGTTATAGTAAGCTATGGCATCATGCTTTTACTCATAAGCAGAGATCCCAATAGTGTATTACTGTTTATTAAATATATAACAAATAAAAACAATTACATTCACTTTTATATGAGGAAATGCAAGCAAAATGCTGAACTGGAAGTTCACATCAGCATGCATCTCACCTGCCAGAAATTAGGTCACCACTCACGGTCAACTGACGCATTTCGCCCCTCCCACAGGGGGTTATCAAAGGCTAAAGTTAGCAAGGACACGGTGCGCACCATCGTCAGCGAAGGTTTGGATAAGCGGAAGATCTGTTTACGATTTGTGTCACACAGTAAGCAAAATGGATGGAATCCTCTGGAGATTTCATTACCATTTGTGACCAGGATTGCGAACCATTGTCACAGCGGGTGATACCTGGTGTTACCAGCACGATCCGGATTCAAAGAGGCAATCGATGGAATGGGGTTCACCATCTTCCCCGAGACCCAAAAAGAGTCCAAGGTCAGGAAAATGTTGATCGCAAAGCATCATCCAAGAATGTGTGACAGCAGTTCTGCAAATGATTCCTAAAGAGACCTTTGCTGACAGTTTTGCAGAACTGGGGCGCACAGACCCCGGTCCAGGTGTGTGCGCCCCAGACCCGGAAAAAAAAGAAGACTTACAGGTACGTGATTTCGCACAGAAGGGCTGCCCTGCCGCAGTATAAATGCATGGGGCAGTTTAAAGAAGCGATATTTGTTTATTAAATTTGAGTTATAAAAGTCGGATTGAAAATGACTTGTGTATTTTTTTTTAAGGTGAGGTTTTCCTTTTAAAAATTTAGCTAATGTCCTTTAGCTCATATTAGATTTTCATTTCAGATCTGGGATTATTTTGTATCAAAAATATTAGCAATCAAGGGGGGCAAATGCATCTTCATACAACTGAATATATTTGATGAGAAGCAGTATGGATAGCGCAGATTAGTTAGATTTGTTCTGTCAATCTCTGATCACTAGATGTCACTGTTTGGCATTATCATAACACTTACATACTGTAGTTATGATTCAATGTTTCCTTCATACACAAGTATTACTCCCAAATGGGAATTTTCCTGGCCCCATAGGTCTAGTAGATTAGTTTGGCAATGATTACATCATATAAGGAAACCTATTATGACACTTTTATTATGTTCTTTATTTATGAACAGAAATAATTATAGGCAGTGATGGCAAGTGATATAAATACATGTGAAAAAGTCTTTAAAACATATTTTATGGTGAACAGAGATGTTAATAAAACATATATAGCACACAAACTGATAAATGTAAAATGATAAAGAGGACAATGTTAAATATTGAGCATATACTGTAGAATATTGTTGAATTTAGTGATTAAAGTTTAAAGTGTTACTAAACCCAGGAGCCTGCATTCACTATATCTGGTCTCCCACAGTACACAGAACATGGAAATGCAATTATTTTAGTAAATATAAACTGTTAAATACCTTTTCTCATCAGCAGTATATAGCAGTCTTGTGACTTCTATCAGTGTCTGGCCAAGCACTGGTTAAAGCTTGTAGGAGAAGTTTTTATTCTCCTCTGACTGTCCTATGAGGCTGCAGGACCCTCTGTCTGGACAGTGCTGATTGGCCCTGTGCTGATCACATGCACTCTCCACAAAAAAAAAACTCTCTAGCAATACACACCAAACTAAGCACGTGCACAGTGCCTCCAAGGCTCTGTACTATCAGGAGAAGGATTGGGGACTGTGGAAGAAGGGGAGGATCAGAGAAGACAGGATCAAACAGCCTTTTTACAATCCGTCTTAGGTTGGGATGGTTGGAGGAGAGGGTGGCATTATATGCCGAAGATTTATTGTTGTTTCTTAAAGATGCCGGTACCTCTCTACAGGGAGCTCTTCAAGTCATAAACAGCTTCTTGAACTTTAAAGGCTTAGGAGCCAATTGGCATAAGTCACTTCTATTTCCAACTGATGAGGGGACAAGGTCCACCTCCTCTCCTGCACACCCGCTCCAATGGGTCTAACGATTTACTTACCTGGGGATTGTGGTATCTAGACAAAGTAAAGACTTCATAAAAAACAACTTGGATCAGGTATTGGTTAAAATTAGAACTAAGCTAAAGGCATGGAGTAACCTTCCACTCTCCTTAATTGGACGCATCAATCTCCTCAAAATGAAAGTACTTCCTAAACTCAGATACATTTTTAGGAACTCCCCACAATGGCTCCAACATACTTTCTTTGACTCACTAAAAAGTCTTTTTTTTGGGCATTTCTATCAAACCTCAAGCACCTAGGTACAAATACACTACCCGTACTAGACCAGTTGACAGGGGGGGTTTGGCCCTGCCCGACTGCTTCAAATATTTCTTGGCAACGCAGCTTGTTACAGCCCACTGGTGGCTGCAGCCTGATCTAACTAACCCCTCGATAGTTCTGGAGACGGCAATAGTACAATCCCTGGAGACCCTACAGCACCTTCTATTTAGGGGATCGAGGTCTCCTCATCCTCTTACTCCTTCCATGTACACCACCATTCAGGCTTGGGAGCAGCTATGGAATCCCTTCCTTATACCAGTATGTCCCCTCACACCCCTCCCTGGCTCAAACCCACTCATTAATGTTAAAACATTATTATTAACTGTTTAACCCCTTCAGCTCCGGAAGGTTTTACCCCCCCCCCCCCTAATGACCAGGCCAATTTTTGCGATACGGCACAGCGTTGTTTTAACTGACAACTGCGTGGTCGTGCAACACCGTACCTAAATAAAATTGATGTATTTTTTTCCCCACAAATAGAGCTTTCTTTTGGTGGTATTTCATCACCTTTGCAGTTTTTATTTTTTGCAATATAAACAAAAAAATAACCATTTGAAAAATAAAACAATATTTTTTATAATAATAATGATAAATATAATAAAACATTCCCAATAAAAAAAATTATTTATATTTATTTATATGTACTCTGCTACATATTTTTGGTAAAAAAAAAATCCACAATATATCAATATACACAAAAAGTGTATATTGATTGGTTTGCACAAAAGTTATAGCGTCTACAAACTATGGAATACATTTATGGACTTTTTATTTTCTTTTTATTGTTCTTACTAGTACTGGTGGCGATGAGTGATTTTTAGCGGGACTGTGACATTGCGGTGGACAAATCTGACACTTTTTGGGGACCAGTGACACCAATACAGTGATCAGTGCTAAAAAATATGCACTGTTACTGTATAAATGACACTGGCAGGGAAGGGAATAGCACTAGGGGTTATCAAGGGGTGCTTTCTAACTGTAGGGAGACTGGATTTACTAGAGGAAAAGAGAGATCTGTGTTTCAGCTTAGCTGAAACACAGGATCGCTGTCTTCCTCTATGACAGAACAGAGGTCTGCCTTGTTTACATAGACGGACAGCCATTCTGTCGTTCTGCAGAATGAACCGCGAGTCACACCCCCGAAAACCCCTGCACAACATCCTGTATATGTACGTGATTTTGCGCAGCCGGGCCGCCCTGCTGCAGTGTATATGCGGAGGGCAGTCCAAAAGTGGTTAAAACTTTCGCTGCCAGAGCCGTTTGTGCTTTTTTTTTCTTTTTTTTTACACCCATACCTAAAAAATCATTTTAGCCCTGAAGATTACATAAAACCCCCAAAACAGAATATATTTTATGAAAGCAGACGCCCTAGAGAAAAAAATACTGGTAGTTCCAATTTCCCAGTCACACGATATTACTGCAAAATTTCATATAGATTTTTCCTATACATTTTCATAAATTTTTTTTATGAATTTCATAAGTTTTTCATTTACACTAAAGTTAGCTTTAGGGCACAAAAACTTGTTGGGGTAAAATAGACAAGGTTGCACTGAATTAATAGATACCCAACATGTCAAACCTTACAGCTGCAAGAAAAAGTATGTGAACCCTTTGGAATGATATGGATTTCTGCACAAATTGGTCATAAAATGTGATCTGATCATCATCTAAGTCACAATAGACAATCACAGTTTGCTTAAACTAATAACACACAAAGAATGAAATGTTGCCATGTTTTTATTGAACACACCATGTAAACATTCACAGTGCAGGTGGAAAAAGTATGTGAACCCTTGGATTTAATAACTGGTTGAACCTCCTTTGGCAGCAATAACTTCAACTAAACGTTTCCTGTAGTTGCAGATCAGACGTGCACAACGGTCAGGAGTAATTCTTGACCATTCCTCTTTACAGAACTGTTTCAGTTCAGCAATATTCTTGGGATGTCTGGTGTGAAACGCTTTCTTGAGGTCATGCCACAGCATCTCAACTGGGTTACATAGTAGGTGAGGTCGAATAAAGACAACAGTCCATCCAGTTCAACCTGTGTAGGTGTGTGTGGCTGTAATCATCTCGCATACCCCTGAATGTTCTGATCTTTGAGATGTACGTCTAGTAGTCTTTTGAAAGCCACCATACTACCTGCAGAAACCACCTCTTGTGGTAAAGAATTCCACAATCTTGTAGCCCTAACAGTAAAGAACCCCCCACGTTGCCTAAGGTTAAAACGCTTCTCCTCTAATCGCATTGTATGCCCCCGAGTCCTCATGCAATCCCTGCGACTGAACAGCTTTTTTCTAAGCCTAGATCCCCATTGAGATATTTAAAAATTGCTATCATGTCCCCCCTCAGGCGTCTCTTCTCCAGGGAGAATAAATCAAGCAATTGCAGACGCTCCTCGTAATCAAGGTCCTCCAATCCCCTAATTAGTTTAGTTGCCCTTCTCTGGACCCTCTCCAGCTCCAACACATCTCTTCTGAGGACTGGTGACCAGAACTGGACAGAATACTCCAGATGCGGTCGGACCAGAGTTTTATAAAGTGGAAGGATTATAGACTTATCCCTGGAAAACATCCCTTTCTTTATGCATGCTAATATTCTGCTAGCCTTGGCAGCTGCCGCTTGACATTGCATGCTGTTGCCTAGTCTATCATCCACCAAGACACCCAGATCTTTCTCCATTTTTGATTCTCCCAGGGGTTCCCCTCCTAACGTGTATTGTGCTTTTATGTTGCTAGTCCCCAAGTGCAAAACCTTACACTTCTCCACGTTAAACCTCATTTGCCAAGTCGTTGCCCACTCCGTTATTTTGTCCAGGTCATTCTGTAGGATATCTGCTTCATACTGTGCTGTTATTGCCCTGCCTAATTTTGTGTCATCTGCAAAAACTGATATTGAACTACTGATCCCGTCCTCAATGCTGTTTATGAGTATATTTAAACAAGGTTGGTCCTAGGACTGAGCCTTGGGGGACCCCGCTTACTACCTCAGACCAGTCTGAGTATGCGCTGTTTATTACCACCCTTTGGACACGCCCTTTTAGCCAGTTCCGTATCCAAGAGCAAACCCTGCTGTCGATACCTGCAGACCTTATTTTATAAATTAAGCGCTTATGGGGAACTGTATCAAACGCCTTAGCAAAATCTAGGTACACCACATCCACTGGTCTGCCCCTATCTAGCTCACAGCTCACCTCCTCGTAGAATGTTAAGAGATTGGTTTGACAAGAACGCCCATTAGTAAACCCGTGCTGGTTACTACTGATGATGCTGTTGTCCTTCGCAAACTCTACGATATAGTCCCTTATCATCCCCTCCAGAAGTTTACATACTACTGATGTCAGACTGACAGGCCTATAATTTCCCGGTATATGCCTCTGACCCTTTTTGAATATCGGAATTACGTTAGCTTTCCTCCACTCCCCTGGTACATCTCCTGTCCTAATACTGTCCGCAAAGATCAGGAACAGTGGTCTGGATATAACCTTACTGAGTTCCTTGAGTACTCTCGGATGTACGCCATCCGGGCCTGGTGATTTGTTTGTGTTAAGTTTATCCAGCCTTTCCCTGATTTCACCCTCTGTTAGCCATAGTGGCAAGTCCTGTGTATTACTACTAACCATACAGTCATGGTCAGTGTACCCCTCCGTTTCCTGTGTAAAGACTGACGAGAAAAAAGCATTCAGCACGGTTGCTTTTTCAGTGTCCTCTGTAACCATCCTCCCATCATCGTTAATTATGTGTGCAATATGCTCTGCCCTAGTTTTTTTGCTGTTGATATACTTAAAGAATTTCTTTGTTTTTTTTTTACTATCCTCCGCTATTTGTCTCTCAAAGTCTATTTTAGCCATCTTGATTTCGTGTTTACACTTCTTATTTTCCTCCTTGTATTGGTCGAAAGCCAATACTGTGCCCTCTGATTTATATTTCCCGAAGGCCAATTTTTTTCCCCTAATAAGTTTTTTCACACTAGGGTTTAGCCAGCCAGGTTTGGCTTTGTCTCTTCTAAATTTATTTCCCATAGGAATGCACTGCAAGATGCCTTTGTTTAATATATTCCTAAAGCATTCCCATTTTTCCACTGTGGTCAGTGATCCCAAGGTTTGGTCCCAGTTTACCCTTTCCATCAACGAGTACAATTTTGGAAAGTCTGCCCTTCTGAAGTTAAGGGTTCTTATGTTCCCCACTTGCCTTATTATATTGTTATTTACACTAAATGTGATCATCCTGCGATCGCTAGAGCCCAGGTTGTCCTGAACCCCTACCTCCGATATTAGGTCTGGATCATTAGTGATCAATAGATCCAGGGTTGCGTTTTCTCTAGTAGGAGAGTCCACCAACTGTGACATGTAATTATCCTGTAAGGTTTCAGTGAATAGACGGGCCTTCTGTGAGTGTGTAGTCCCCTCTTCCCAGTCAATGTCGGGATAATTGAAGTCCCCCAATATGATGACTGATCCTAGCTTTGCCACTTTACCCAAAAGTGCTAAAAATTCCTGCTCTACCTCCTCCCCTTGTTTAGGTGGCCTATAGCAAACCCCCACAAGTACTTTTCCCTTTTCTCCTTCCCTATGGAGTTCTACCCATACGGATTCTAACTCCATACTCATCCCTTCCGTAATGTCACTCCTCTCAATCACCTTTACATTATTCTTGACGTAGAGACATACCCCTCCCCCTCTTTTTCCTACCCTGTCCTTCCGGTACACTGAATACCCTTGGATATTTGCCAGCCAGTCATGTGAGGGGTCGAACCAAGTCTCCGTTATTCCCACAAGGTCTATGTCCTCCTCATGTACTAACATTTCCAACTCATCCATTTTATTAGCTAGGCTCCTGGCATTAGCATATACCCCTCTTAGTTTTACGGAAGTTAAACGTGATTGGTGGTTATGTTTATTCCTGTTTGGTCTGCGGTTCTCCCGCACAGACCTACCAATTGACGTTGTGAACCTACTGTCGCTGCTGACCCTACCACTGCCTTCAGTCCTCTTCTCCCTCCTTACCGACTCTACTTCTGAGCCCTCCCCCCTGTCTCCTAGTTTAAAAGCTCCTCCAACTTTGTGGCCATCTTTCTCCCCAAAAGAGCTGTACCGCCCCCATTAAGGTGCAGCCCATCCTTACTAAAGAGGCGGTAGCCGACTGAGAAGTCAGCCCAGTTCTCCAGGAACCCAAACCCCTCCTTCCTACACCAATTCCTCAGCCACTTGTTAAGTTCCCTAATCTCCTTCTGCCTCTCTTGTGTGGCTCGAGGTACAGGCAGTATTTCAGAGAAAACCACCTTGGAGGTCCTTTTCCTCAATCTTTTACCTAAGTCAGGACTTGAGGTCAGGACTCTTACTTGGCCACTTCAGAAGGCGTATTTTCTTCTGTTTAAGCCATTCTGTTGTTGATTTACTTCTACGTTTTGGGTCATTGTCCTGTTGCAACACCCATCTTCTGTTGAGCTTCAGCTGGTAGACAGATGGCCTTAAGTTCTCCTGCAAAATATCTTGATAAACTTTGGAATTCATTTTTCCTTCGATGATAGCAATCCGCCCAGGCCCTGACACAGCAAAGCAGCCCCAAACTATGATGCCCCCACCACCATACTTCACAGTTGGAATAAGGTTTTGATGTTGGTGTGCTGTGCCTCTTTTTTGCCACAGTGTTGTGTGTTTCTTCCAAACAACTCAACTTTGGTTTCATCTGTCCACAGAATATTTTTGCCAGTACTGCTGTGGAACATCCAACTTCAAACTGTAAACATGCAGCAATGTTTTGTTTGGACAGCAGTGGCTTCCTCTGTGGTATCCTCCCATGAAATCCATTCTTGTTTAGTGTTTTACGTATTGTAGATTCGCTAACAGGGATGTTAGCATTTGCCAGTGACTTTTGTAAGTCTTTAGCTGACACTCTAGGATTCTTCTTCACCTCATTGAGCAGTCTGCGCTGTGCTCTTGCAGTCATCTTTACAGGATGGCCACTCCTAGGGAGAGTAGCAGCAGTGCTGAACTTTCTCCATTCATAGACAATTTGTCTTACCGTGCACTGATGAACAGCAAGGCTCTTGGAGATACTTTTATAACCCTTTCCAGCTTTATGCAAGTCAACCATTCTTAATCGTAGGTCTTCTGAGAGCTCTTTTGTGCGAGGCATCATTCACATCAGGCAATGCTTCTTGTGAAAAGCAAACCCAGACCTGGTGTGTGTTTTTTATAGGGCAGGGCAGCTGTAACCAACACCTCCAATCTCACCTCATTGATTGGACTCCAGTTGGCTGGCATCTCACTCCAATTAGCTCTTGGAGATGTCATTAGTCTAGGGGTTCACATACTTTTTCCACCTGCAACGTGAATGTTTACATGGTGTGTTCAATAAAAACATGGCAAAATTTCATTCTTTGTGTGTTATTAGTATAAGCAGACTGTGATTGTCTATTGTTGTGACTTTGATGATGATCAGATCACATTTTATGACCAATTTGTGCAGAAATCCATATCATTTCAAAGGGTTCACATACTTTTTCTTGCAGCTGTAAATATGCGTGCCCCTGTGAAATGGCAACAACATTTAGTACCCTATATTTTCCATGGGTGACACTTTAAAAGCCCCCTATAGGTCATCAGTTTAGCATTTAATGGTATCAATTCCTTCATCCTCCAGGAACTGGCTACATACTCTCGCCACATGAGGGCGGGCAGTGTCGTGCGCCAGGAGAAACCGAGGACCCACTGCACCAGCGTAGGGTCTGATAATGGGTCCAAGGATTTCATCCTGATACCGAATGGCAGTCATGGTGCCATTGTCCAGCCTGTAGAGGCCTGCTGGAGGTCATTTTTTAGGGCTCTGGCGGTGCTCATCCTGTACCTCCTTGCACAAAAGAGTAGACACCGGTCCTGCTGATGGGTTAAGGACCTTCTACAGCCCTGTCCAGCTCTCCTAGAGTAACTGCATGAGATTGTGCTGGGAGACACAGCAAACCTTTTGGCAATGGCACGTCTTGATAGGCCATCATGGAGGAGTTGGACTGTCTGTGCAACCACTATGGGGTCCAGGTATCGTCTTATACTACCAGTAGTGACACTGACCCTAGCCAAATGCAAAACTAGAGAAAAACTGTTGGAAAAGATGAGTAGGGAGAAAAAATGTCAGTGGCCTCCAACTATAAAACCATTCCTGTTTTGGAGGTAGTCTCATTTTAGCCCAGCTAGTGCACCTGTGGTTAATTTCATTAACACCAAAGCAGCTAGAAATGATTAACAACCCCCTCTGCTACTTAACTGACCAGATCAATATCTCAGGTGTTTACTTGACTTGATGCTCTACTCTGAATAAAATGAGTAACTTTAATTTTTTTTTTGAGTAGTGTATGATCAGCTATAATACTCACAGATTTTAGTTTTTTTTTCCCAATGTAATGTATTTGTGCTCTTTTGTTATGAGCAGGCAATGTACAGAAGCAAGGGCGGCATGCAATGGGTCATTAATTGTCAACTGTCTGTAATTCGCAATGGGGCAGTTCTGGGTTATTCTTCAAAATGTTTGTTCCTGAAAATGTCCATGATTTCTCAAAGGTACCATCATCTGAAAGATGCATTCTGTTGGCAACCACAAGAGACTGGGAATGAGAAAGTGTGCGTGAGTACATGCACAAATAACTAGCCTAAGTATACTGTTTCAGCTGCAAAATGTCCAAGAAAATTAACTGAACATGTTTGCAATTATAAGCCATGTGATCTGTCCCGAACTGCCAGGGACAGTATGAGTAAACTGAACTAGAATGTGTTTCTGTCTGGGGAAAAAAAAAAGGGTATGAACTTTTTAGTCTCAGTAATAGAAGAACAAACTAAATCAATAAAAATGAAAATGTAAGAAAGCAAGAACTGTGATCAGGAATTCTAGAAAAGCATATAATAGCTGCTCCATAATACATTTCATCCATATAAAAGTTTCTCTTAGGTTACATGTCTGTTGTGCCTGGCTCCTGCAGTATCATGGGATTATACTGATTAGCATGTAATTCCTTGGGGTTATCATGTCTCCATCTGTTTGTTTTAAGAAATAAAACTGAATAACCCAAACAAATATTTCCTAAGTAATACTGAATATGGATTAAACATGAAATAGAACATATCCAATAATGTATACACTGGGCATACAGATCATAGAACATGTAAGTGTTACAATAAATATCATCCAGAACATTCCCACAAACAGATAAATCTGAATTAACGAATTAACGGCAGTGCCATAGTTGTTTTAAGTCTGCTTTGTTCCAGCTACCATCTGTTTGCTTTGTATATAAAACTATAAATTGCCTTAAAGCAACTGTTACCTCAGAATTTTTTTTAATAAAAACAAAAAGGCACCCTTTAATAGCAATAAAGAGAAGGAAGCCTGCGGGAGCGAGGAATAAAGTAAATATATTAACTTAGTTATCATCCCCTAGGCAAAAAGAGCAGTTAAGGCAAGAATTGAGGAGGGGGATCCACTGCAATGGCAATTTTTTTTTCTCAGAAGTTAAAGGCAGAAGGTTTTTTTAATCCTATTCTCATTCTATGCATTAAGATAAAAAGCCTTCTGTGTGTAGCAGCTGCCCCAGCACCCCCTAATACCTACCTGAGCCCCGTCTCCCTCCAGAGATGTCCATGAGTCCCTCGGCTGTCCGAGACTCTCCCTCCAGACTAGCTGAGACACAGCAGCTGTGCCATTGACTCCCGCTGCTGTCATTTGAAGTCCATTAGCCAATCAGGAGAGAGAGGGGACAGGACCGAACAGCAACTCCATGACTGAATGGACACACGGAGCTTCAGCTCAGCTCGGGTGCCCCCAAAGAAAGCTGCATGATGTGGGGGCACTCCACAGGAGGAAGGGGCCAGGAGCAACAAAGAGGGATCCGAGAAGAGGAGGATCCAGGCCACTCTGAGCAAAACCAACTGCACAGAGGAGGTAAGTATAACATAAGTATAAAAAAAAAAAAAAAAAAACACAAGACTTTACAATCACTTTCAGTTTTAATACTTGCCTTTCTGGCAAGCAGCATTTTAGAGTTTTGTTTCCTCAAAGAACCTCCTATGTTATCTGACACATTAGGGTGTGTTGCACAGTGTGTCCTGCGCTGCATGCTGTAGTCTCACCTACATGCTGCCAAAGTCACTTTTGTGTCCTGTAGTTATGTACTGCCCAGCAAAAGCAGGGTTGCAAACCACCACAGATATTTTTTTTAACCACTTCAGCCCCAGAAGCTTTACCCCCCCCCCCTCCCCCTTCAGAACCAGGCCATTTTTTGCAATACGGCACTGTGTTACTTTAACTGACAATTGCGCGATAGTGCAACACTGTACCTAATAAAATGAATGCCTTTTTTCACACAAATAGAGCTTTTCTTTTGGTGGTATTTGATTTTGCGCTATAAACAAGGAAAGACTGACAATTTTGAAAAAAAAAAACAGTACTTTTTATTTTATGCTATAAAACATATTCAATATAAAAAATGTAAAAATCGAATATCTTTATCAATTTAGGCCAATATATATTCTGCTACATATTTTTGGTAAAAAAAATCCCAATAAGCATATATTGATTGGTTTGCGCAAAAGTTATAGCGTCTACAAACTATAGGATAGATTCATTGAATTTTTTTTTTTTACTAGTAATGGCGGCGATCAGCGATTTTTAGCGGGACTGCGACATTGCGGCGGACAAATCTGACACTAAGTGACACTTTTTGGGGACCAGTGACACCAATAAAGCACAGTGACAGTGCTAAAAAATGCACTGTCACTGTACTGACACTGGCAAGGAAGAGATTAACATCAGGGGCGATCAAAGGGATAAACGTGTTCCCTGGGAGTGCTTTCTGTGTGGGGGGTGCTTTGACTGGGGGAAGACAGAGATCCATGTTTCTGCATAGCAGAAGCACAGGATCTCCATCTTCCCCTCTCACAGAATGGCAATCTGCCTTGTTTACATAGGCAGACCACTGTTCTGCCTCTCTCTGGTACGATCCAAAGGTGCAGGCGAACATCGGGTCTGCTGGACTCGCTGATTGGCTCCCACTGTGTCCAATCACAGTGGGAGTGGGGGCTCCAGACCCGAAACTAGAAACCACTAAAGCCCCGTATACACTATCAGATTATCGAAAGATCTGTCCTCCGTTTTTTGTGGCATGCTAGTCTGATGTGGAAAGTGAAGAGGTTATTTTCATATGAATTTTCCCGTACGACAGAATTCTACTTCAGAAGTGATGTCATGTGTTTGATTGTTTTGTATGTGTTCTTTCGTCTCTGAACATGCCTAGTCTTGCTCTTAAGTTTTTTTTCCGTCGAAATCTGTACTAATGAGATGAAAATCGGATGTTGTATTATGGACAACAAACATTTTATAGCCTGCACATCAGGATTTTGTTAGCCGAAAAGTCGGAGTCGGCTGTCGAAAGCACCATACTAACAATCCGAAAATCAGCAGATCGGTCGTCGGACGAAATTTCCCTACAGATTTTCTTATCGTGTGCACGGGCCTTTACAGGTACATGATTTCGCTCAGGAGGGCCGCATTACCACAGGATATATGCGTGGGGCAGTCTGGAAGAGGTTAATCACAAAATAGGGAAAATTTACAGACGCAGTACATTTTTTTACTGATACATTCTAAAATATGGTGAAAACTCCCCTTTAGAAACTAAACCAGGCAATAGTTAAACAATATAAATACTATGGAAATATTATTATTATCCCAAAACAAGTTATCTGGCCAGCTTAACAAGCCAAACAGTGCAAAAAAATGTCAAAATGACTAGGTGTATGAAGACCTTGGGACAGAATATACAGACCGCCAAACAGTAGGTATGGCAAAAAGGGAAAACTAGAGAGGGGGGAGGGGAGATAGAGTGAGGGGGGAGAGAGAGTGAGGGAGGAGAGAGAGAGAAAAAAGACAGAGTGAATGGGAGGAGAGAGAAAAGAGAGCGAATGGGAGGAGAGAGAGGAACGGGGGGGGAAGAGAGATGGGGAGAGAAAATGAAGAGAGGGGAGAGAGAGAAAAAGTGGGGAGAGAGAGAGAGAAGGGGGAGAGAGAAAGAGGGGGGAGATAGAAAGAGGGGGGAGAGAGAAGGGGGGAGAGAGAGAAGGGGGGAGAGAGAAGGGGGGAGAGGGAAGGGGGGAGAGGGATGGGGGGAGAGAGGGATGGGGGGAGAGAGGGAAGGGGGGAGAGAGGGGGCAGAGAGAAAGGGGGAGAGAGAGGTGGCTAGAGAGAGGGAAGGGGGGAGAGAGGGGGCAGAGAGAAAGGGGGAGAGAGGAGGTGGCTAGAGAGAGAGAGAGAGGAGAGAGAGAAAGGTGGCGAAAGAGAGAGAGAAGGGGGAGAGAGAGAGGGGGGAGAGCGGGAGAGAGAGAGGGGGGGAAAGAGGGGAGAGAGGGAGAAAGAGAGGGGGAGAGAGAAAGAAAGGGAGAGAGAGAATAAAAGGGGGAGAGAGAGAAAAGGGGGGGGAGAGAATTGGGAATGTCATCTAGAGCTCTGAAAAACTAAATGATGGGCACTCAAGGATGTTCTTATATCATAATTAAGATAAGGATCCAGCATTGCCTCTGAAGCAGCCGGCTTGTCCGGCGAAACCGGTCAGGCACCAGCATGTTTGCTTGCCCATATCTTCCCCCTCTTTCCTTCATGGGATTTTTGGCAGTTTGAAAGTTACTGAGTTGTTTCACTCTACTTTCCTGTGGCTGGAGGGTGGACTCTATCTGGGATCAATCAAGATTTCAAGCTTTGTTTTCTCCTGAATCTCATTGCTGGACAACTACCCGATCTCCAGCAATGGATGAGTATACAACTTCAATCATTCCATGTTATTTATTTTGGATATGAGGACTACTCCTATGAAATTTGCTGCCATTTTCTTCTCTGTGATGTGCGAGGGAGGTATATCTACATAGATCTAGTGACTTATATGCTCAGTCTGTCTTCAGGTGATTTTTGAATGAGCCTCCTCTGGACCACATACACACAGCAGCCCCATCTTTTGCCTCTATGGGTGATCGCCACATGCTGTTTTGTTTGTTCCAGCGCACTTAAAGTGCTTTATCCCAATGATGTGGATTGAATCCTTGTTTGAGTATCCATCAGATTAAATGCAGTTTTGAGATTTGGAATCTTTCACCTATCACCAGGCTATGTGCTTTATTTATCAAGAGTTATACTGCACACTACAAACTAGCCTCTCATCCCTTTGTTACTTCGTGGTCTATGTATATATATATATATATATATATATATATACACACACACACACACACACACACTATTTTGATATTTTCTTGACCTTTTGACAAATGATTTATATGATATAGGAATAGAGGGGGAATGATGATGTTTGATTGATTTTATCCATGTGTGTCCTGTATGTGTTGTTTTGTCTTGTAGTTGGGTGTGGCTCTTTTCATCATGCCAGAATTTTTTGAGATTTTTATGAGTTTTTTCTTTTTCCAATAAATGAATTATTTCTACTCCAGTGATTTTTTTATTTGGATTGGGTGGTTGTAGTATACAAATCCAGTTTGCTTTTACTTAGTTTTCCTCATCTAGAGTTCTGCAAGCAATTCCTCCAAGTGCATTGGGCCACCTCTATACCATACACACTATAAGATTTTCTGAAGACTTTTTCCTTTAGACTTACCAAAACCATATAATATGAGGTCAAACCTAAACACTTTCAATTCGTATGCAATCTGGCAGGCCCTTGCACTACATAGAAAAGGTAAATCTAAAGGAAAAAGTCTTCAGAAAATCCTATAGTGTGTATGGCCCTAAACAGTGCTTACTGGTTTGAGCTGGGCAGATTTCCCTTCTCGCAGGACAGAAGAGGGTGCTATAATACTGGGACCACATCCAAAACAACAGTTCCAGCTCATACCACCATAAAGCCTTACTAACCAATTGGGATTAGCCCAGGTTGTGCGGCCTGCAACAACTCAGTCTCCCTCCTAAACTCCTAACAATTCAGCCTGACAAAATCTCAAATAAAAAACAAGAACGACTCCAAAGAGAAATATGTTGGGAGAATGCAGAAACTAAAATAAACTGTTTACCAGTCACTACAGACTATAAACTGGCTCCATACCTGGATGTGCTACAAAACCCCAAAAGATAGACTGACCCTGAGTGCCTGGAAATCGAATTAGGATGGCGAAGTGAAGAGGAAACTTCAAATTCTACTGGAAAAAAGGAGCCAATGGTGAAAATATCTGCACAATATGTGACATGTCACAGACTAAAAGGGACATGAAAACCTGTAGACTAATAAATAATTTATATGGATTCATCCCCATCCCCTTTAAATTATCCCTTACCCCAAAAAACTGCCCTAGAGCACCACCCCTCCTTCCCATCTAAACACCTACAAACCTATCTGCTTTGGTAATGTTAAAATGTATTTGGTCATGCCACTTAAGTTTATTTAAATAAATTGTGTAGACTGAGGGAGGGGAGGGAGAGGGGAAGAGGGGGAGGGGGAAGAGAGAAGGGGGTGGAGAGGAGAGAGCAGGAGAGGGGGGAGAGAGTGCAGAGAAAGAGAAGAGAGAGGGGCGGTAGAGAGAGGAGAGAGATGAGATGAGAGGGGAAGGGAAGAGAGGGAGGAAATAGAGAGGGCAGATAAAAGAGTGGGAAGAAAGAAGAGAGGGGAGGAAAAGAGTAGAGGCATGAGAGGAAGATGGGAGGGAGAGATGAAAGAGGTGGGGAAGAGAGAGAGGACAGGGGGGGAGAGGGAGAAAGAGAGAGGGAAAAAAGGAGGAGCGAGAGGCGGTGGGAAGAAAGAGAGGGGGGACGAGAGAAAGAGTGGGGAAAAGAGAAAGAGGGGCCCTCGCAGTAAAAATTTCTAGCCTGTGCACATTATCAAGATAACCTTCTCCTAAATCAAGCTCTGCCTTCCCAACTTTCTCTCTGGCAGCTTGGATCCTTCCGCCCACTTCTGATATTCTCTTCTCAGTCAAAGTTGGTAGCCTTAGGAAGGAGGCAAGTTAAGGAGTTACGGCAGCGCCCATTAGCTCAGTAGGCAGTAGGAGACGGATGTGCTGTGGTTTTAGTTAACCCGTCACTTTCTACCTCCTAGTAATGCTGGCTGGCTGTTTCTATACAGTTTCAGGCCGATTCCTTCCTGATGATTCTAATGTCCGAGTGACAGAAGTCAGCATATTTATAGACAGTTTACTTTTCTTACAGAAATTCGTGCACAGCTGTAAAAAGTATGAATTTTTACAAAGTGTCCGTGAATTTACAGACAGTTAGCAACTCTCAGCAAAAGGGACCAAAGCTCCCTTGTCTTTAGCTTTGAAAAATATTTAGAAATTTTAGAGTTTCTGTTTTATTGCTTTCTGTATATGGCAGATTTTATTTCCTGTTTAGCAGTCAGGTGTTCACTGGGTCAGAAAATGAAAAAAAGTCTCTTCAATTGGAACATGGTGTGAAAGAATTAACTAGTTTTGCCTGGAATGTTTAATTTAGATTAGCATGATGAAGTGTAGATGGGGGGAATTGGAGGATTTAGGAATAGACACAGTTTGACAACATTTTATTAGCTACTCTCCTAATGGGATTTTTGTACTTACCGTAAAATCCATTTCTCTGAGTTCATTGACAGGCACAGCGCTCCATAAATCATAACTACCGGGTTATATTGCCTCCTTAGTAGAACTAAGCAGATCAAAACACACCTGGCTATGCTCGTGGGCCATCCTTGGCTTAGTATATAACCCCCCTCTCTGCTCTAGGTAATCAGTTTAGTAGCAAGCAGTATTAGAAGTATCAGAACTCCATAGATGGGTGGGTGCTGTGTCCGTCAATGAACTCAGAGAAATGGATTTTACAGTAAATACAAAAAATCCTGTTTTCTCTGAGTTCATCGACGGACACAGCGCTCCATAAATCCTAACTACTGGGACGTCTAATAGCAGTGTCAAAAGGAAAATGAGGGGTGAGGAAAATAACCCAAGGCTAAACATAAGTGCCCTTAACCAGGACACATGAGCCTTAACTGGGTCACAGGAGCCCCGTCTGAAAAATTAAAAGTTTAAAGAAAAAACACCCCTTAGGAAGGAAGAGCCCCTCAAACAGCAGCCTGCAAAACTTTGCGGTCAAAAGAAGCATCTGCAGATGCCAAAGTATCCACCTTACAGAATTATGTGAAGGTATGCACCGAAGACCAAGTGGCCGCCTTGCAAACTTGTGATATTGATGCCTGATGACGGAAGGCCCAAGAAGCGACCAGCGCCCAAGTAGAATGCGCCGTTACAGGGAAAGGTGGAATAGGCCTGAGTCACCGTCTGTCTGATCCATCTGGAGATGTAACCAAAGAAGCAGGCAGCCCTTTTATTGGTCTGTCCGTAACCACAAAAAAACGAGTCTGACCTCTGAAAAGCTGCCAGATACACCCGAATCACACAAACCACATCCAAGGTATGCAAAGCATAATCCTTGGGATGAGCCAGCCTGGGACACAAGGAAGGATACACAATGTCCTCATTCAAATAGAAGTCAGAGACAACTTTGGGCTGGAATGATGAACAGGGATGAAGAACCACTTTATCCCTACCGACCACCAAATAGGGACTGCGACAGGAAAATGCCGCCAATTCCGATACCCTGCTGGCCAAGGTAATAGCCACCAAGAATGTCACCTTCTGTGATAACGTAGACAAGGGAATCTCCTGAATATTCTCAAATGAAGGTTTCTGGAGAAACTAAAGCACTAAATTTAAATCCCATGGTGGAAAAAGAGACCATACAGGTGGAGCCACATGTCGAACCCCCTGAAAGAAGGTACGAACTAAAGAGTGTGTGGCTAGGGGTTGCTGAAAGAAGATTGCCAAGGTAGATCCGAGTCACAGAAAAGGATTGAGGATGGGAGCCAATTGACATGGAAAGTGTACATTTATTGGTGTATCTTGCTGGAAGACTACTTCCTCACCATCACCATAGTAGGGATTGCTGATCCAGACAAAATTCTAACCCTCAGTACCTGGCTTTCAATCTCTAGGCCATTAAAACCAGTAACTGTAAAGCAGAATGGTAGATTAGCCCTTGGGACCACTAGTCTTCTCTAAGAAGAAGCCCCCAAGGGACGTTTACGGCCACCAGGATGATTGAAAGATCCTCGCTCTTGATTCCTCGCACAAAACTGCCAAAAAGGCCTAAGCCGAGGATGATACTGGCCTTACCATGGCCCTTTAACGCCTGTGGCGTCTGCCAGAGGAACCCGTGATCTCACCATGAACTTCGGTATTCTCCTGTGAAGCTGAACCTGCTAAAGGAGCTGCATGTAGGACTGTGCAAACAGAACTGTCTTGAAGGTGGATACCACCAGACTCAGAACCTGTATGCAAATCGGGAGAGAGAATTATCTGTGTGACAGCAACCGGTGAATCGCGGCCTGTGGTTCCTGAAATTTGTCCACAGGAAGGACCAACCTGGTCAGAATTTAAATCAGACCTAGGTAATTCAATTCCCTAGGGGGGACCTTAGGTACTTCAGACATTATCTGAACCTTTGCAGGAATTAAATCCGCACAAGGAGACTCAGGACCTCAAAAAAACTGAAAAGAACCAACTTTGCCCACCTTTCTGGGTTCCCACCCAAAAGCAACATTTTGGGGATCTCTCCTCGAAAGAAGTCCACGGGGCTGGAAACCAGCGAAGATGTCCTCCCACCCCAATAATGGGTGAGGGCAGACCTTCATGCTAAAGGGGTCTTGTCTGCGGGTCCAGGGAAGCTAGCTCTAGGAAGCTTACCAGACCAAGGCTGCTTGGAACCTCCTGGGGAAGATTTGAAAGATCTTTTTCCCCTATTCTCCATCCCAAGAACACAAAATTATTTTCTATGGGCCCCCATCTGCGATGAGGCTCCTTCCTTTTCATTGACTGTGGCAGGAAGGTACTCTTCCCCCCTAAGAGACCCTTAATGATGTCATCCAGGGTAGCCCCAAACAGGCGATCGCTTTAAAAGGGCAGTTTAATGAGAGCTTTCTTGGAGGCTTGGTCTGCGGACCAATTCTGAAGCCACAGCACGCGCTTAAACTACCACCGCTGAAACAGAAAGTTTGGACAGCACAGGAGCTGTATCCAAAGCTGCATCACAAATAAACTGCAGCCCATGGACCAACTGGTCTGCTAAATCAACAAGCAGTGGGGCCCTTCTCACCCCCCAGGCCCTGGCGCAAAAGCTTTGCCTACTCAGTTAGAGCCTAAGACACCAGAGCTGAGGCAAAGACTGGCCGCAATGCCGAACAAGCCATAGTAAACATGCTGCGTGCCACAGCCTCTGCTTTCCTGTCAGCCGGGTCCTTAAAGGATGGGGATTCCTCTACTAGGATCATGGTTGCTTTATTCAACCTGGAAACAGGAGGGGTAACCACTGGTGGACTAGTCCACTTTTTTAAGTGACTCCTCAAAAGGGTAACGTACAGCAAAATGTTTGGGGACCACAAACAGTAATTTTGGTTGTTCCCATTCCTTACAGTAAAACCTGTCAAAATAAGGCACATAAGGAAACACCTTTGGAGTACGATTCGACTTGTGCGCACCAAACGACACAGCCACGTCTGTGGCTACATCAGCCGCATCCTCCATTTTTAAAGTCTCACACACTACAGTGATAAGTGCGTCTACCAGTGCTTTTTTTCTTCGATGCTGCGACCATGGATGAATCATCCTCACCATCGGATGGATCTGGGGGTGATATAATAAGCCCCCTTGAATGAGCCGCGTCCACGGCGGCATCCGGCTCAGAATCAGATGAGACAGACTGAGCAGGGAAAGGCGGGGGGACGCTTCTTCATGTGCCTTTGCCCATACGCCACTTTCACCCAGGACTGCAGGACCACCTTCAGTGAAACCATGGGAAGCTGGGGTTCCAAGGGACTTGCCACTTCCATGAGGGGGTCAGTGGGGGATATGTGACCCTGAGACTCCATAAGGAAAGGAAGACCTTGCAGTACAAAAACAATCTTTTGGCACCACTAAAGGATCCCCTCAAGGCACCCATCAGATAATGGCCCGCAAGGACTCACTCTACAGACCCGGAGGAGCGTTGAGAATTCAAATTTAGCATTATCATGGACGCCATCCCTTTTCATATGTCCCGGGCACAGGAAGAGGAAACTGAGGAGGAAAAGGAAGAGGAGGAGCTTAGACATCCCCAGGAGGCTTTGGTCGTCTCCAGGACTAAGGGAAAATGGCCCCCGTGACATCATCGGGCTACACAAACATAGCAGCCAACTGGAGACCAGCCAGACTATGGTAAAATGACCTATGTGACATCATGCCATCAGCTACAGCAAGCTGCCAGGATCTTCCCTGTGCCCTCTGAAACCCTGCACCCTCTGCAAGGGGACCCCCCTGAAGGTAGGACACACTTTTAGGGGAAACTCCGCTGCGCACTCTGCACTGGGACCCCCCTGCACTATACCCACACTGCAAACAGTAGGGCATGCACCTAGGGGTCTCCTACACTGGGACCCCTCCAGACTACCAGAGCAGGACACACACAATCCCAGGACCCTTACAGGGTGGGGATAGCAGGGGAGACCCCAGGGGTCTCTGCTGCATCCTCTGCCCTGGGACCCCCACCAGACTCCAGGTTCAGACAGGGGGGAAAAGGGAGTGGGGGGAAGCCCAGCTAACTGAGGGATTTAAGGATGGGAGGAGGGAACCTTCAGGCAGGTCCGACTGTCCCTGGAGGTTACCCACGTCCACCCCAAAAAAACGCCAAAAGAGGGGAGTAATGACTGTACTTACCCTTCCATGATGCGGGTAACGCTCCAGATAGAATATTTGCCACCAAAGTAGGGGAGCTGTCAGCCAAGAGACTGATGCAACTCAGACCCAAGCCCGGTCGTATGCGACCCTGCTAGACGTTAACCTCGCGGGCCAGCCTCTGTCCATGAGGCTTTGTTACGGTCGACCAAGTGCGTAGCTGCGGTCTGCACGCGCTTCTTAGCTGAGGGGACCACTGAATCTAGACTATCTAGCCCCTCACCCAGCCCAGCAGTTGATTGTAGATCTCCCGAGAGAAAAAACAAAAAAAGATGTAAGGGAGAACAAAAAACAAATTGCTAGGACCAGAGATCCCAGCCGGGTGCCTAGCTCCTTACTCCGGACTAGACAAATAAAACTGATTACCTAGAGCAGAAAGGGGGGGTTATATACCAAGCGTTTTTTTGTTCTGCCTAGTCCCACTCCTGGAGGAGGCAATATAATCTAGTAATTATGATTTATGGAGCGCTGGGTCCATCGATAAATGAAAGAGAAAAAAGATTTTTGTCTTGCTTGTAAAATCGTTTTCTTAGAATACGGGATCTTATTCTGGTATACAGAAGAGAAGAGGGGGGGATGAGAGAACCTCACGGATCAGTGGGGTCTGTCGGCCCCTCAAATAATTTGGGACTTTGTAGGCATCTAGCACATGCTGAACTCAGTGGGAATGAACATAACAATCACTTAATAAAAATAACATTTATTTGACACGAGCATTCAAAAATGCAAAAATAGACATGTTATAAGAGCAATTGAGGTATTTGGCGCTGCCTAAAATTGTGTATAAAATAGGATAAAACAATAATACCAATAAATAGTATGTAGGAGGATGCTCAGATAAAATATGAAACAGCAATTCAATATGTGGGGAATCTCCCCAGATATAAATATATGCTGGATACCCCTGTAGGGGTGCAATCATCTGGTGAGTGCGGGACAAATTGGGAACAAGAGGGGTGCACTGTCCCCACACCCGGCACCTATACTTCTGGAGCACTTTAAAACACCCACCCACGGAATAGAACATTGCCACAGCTAACCCCTTAATGAACTTTGAAGGACTTTTTTACCAATTGATTTGACCGATTGAATTATTTATTTATTTTTTGCACAGACCCACAGATTCATTTTTTAAAAAAAATTTTGATATGAGTTTTTTTTGTAAACAACATTTCTAAAAATGTAATTATTTTTCACTAATTAGCACTTCAACACCATTCACTACCAACATAGAATACCTTTGACTAATTGCACTTTATTCTGTCATTTATTATATTTATTGCACCCATTCACCTATTATATCTATATAGTTTCTATGATATTGTTGCACAGTTATCTTTTTTCACAGGTTAAACTTAATATCTACTTTTTCTAATTCACTGGTCAGATACCCCACTGGCTAAATTTACTCCAATTAATTTTATTGGGGTTTTGCGCACTTTTTGCACCATTTGCACTTTATATGTTTTAAATCATATATCGATTTGTGATTGTATTATTTTATTGCTTTGCATTTATATCTATTTATATCTGGGGAGATTCCCCACATATTGAATTGCTGTTTCATATTTTATCTGAGTATCCTCTACATACTATTTATTGGTATTATTGTTTTATCCTATTTTATACACAATTTTAGGCAGCGCCAACTACCTCAATTGCTCTTCTAATTTTAAATATTGACTTTATAGTCTATATTTTAGGGGTAGGCAGCAGCCTTTTCAAGAAAACAATTTCTCCATAGCGCGGATATTACCGTTTTCTATCAAAAATAGACATGTGTTCAGTAAAACATGGTATAAACATGCAATTAAATAGTAAGACATACTCCTATATCACTGGAACCCTGATGCCTCATAATCCAAGGCAGTTCATATGGATATGTTGCAGATCATGATAAATCATGATGAATGATCATAAAAATGTAGGGTTCACTTGTGGTAGGTGTGAAATCGCGACGCGTTTCGCTTAATCGCTTCCTCAGGCGATTCCTGAAAGGCTAGGAGATACAATGTATTAACTATACAGTCTTTCATCCAAAGAGTTTTGTTTCTACCAAACAGTTTATTCATTAAAACATTTACTTAATGTACACATTTAAATTTAATTATAACAGTAATTGTATTCTTTTTTAAAAAAAGGATTTCATAGAAACAAATGTCGAAATGTATTAATCATTACATTCATTTTGTGACCCTAAAAAAAAAAGAAAAAAAAAAAACATTTCTCTCTCATGCTGGATGATTACAGTGCACATTCTTGCCCCTTTTTTTTGGTAAGAAGCATTTACACAGGTTGTGATACAAGCACAGTGGTGTTTTTTTTTTTTTTTACCTTTTCACATTGTTTGTGAAGGTGTTCCTTTTGTATTTTTTGTGAGTGAATCTTTTTATTTTTTATTTTCATGGTATTTGGATCATTCACGGGTTCACCACACTTGGCGGAGAGCGACCAATATTTATGCACATTATCCTCCTATTTCTGGTAAGCAGAACATCCATCAGTTGTGGATTCCCCTGCCTAACAACTTGATTGATTCACATCTCACTCATCGGAATTTAAGAACTTTTATTCACTTATTGTACATTTTTCATATTAAGTTACACTTTATATATTTCATTTGTATATACTTTTTATCACATAGCGCGACTTGTTTATATTATTAGGTAGACATCCAAGCCGAGATAGAGTCCAGAAGCAGGTAGTCTGCCGAAGCCGGGTCGTCGTCTGATGCGAGGTCGTCTGCCGATGCGGAATCCAGAGTCAGGAAGGTCGTCAGCCAAGCCAAGTCATCCACGGAGAAACCACAGAGACCAGAGGACTGCTAGCAGTAATGCACCTTGGAGCACAAACACAAGGGCAAGGTCTGAAAGCCATCAGGTGATATATATAGTCAGGTGTGCAACGTCATCACTGAGCGACACCCAGGCAGCAGACAAGTGATGATGCAAACAGAATTTATAAGAGCCAGCAGTCTGCACTTGTCCAAGATGGCTGCCAACAGGAAGGCAAGGTAAGACCTTGACAGAAGGGCCTCAAATTGGAATATTGTATGCCCACAGCAAAGCACAGGACCCATTGATGTGCTGGGAAAAGGAGAATGTGTAAGTACACATTCTTGATATCCACACAGGCCACCTCTTGGGTGGAAAGTAGTAATGACTGACCAGGCAGATTCCCTACAGAACTTTTACAACTGAGAATCTTTTGGTCAAGTATTGGGCAGATACATCCCTTCGCTTTGAGGAGTGAGAACAGGTTGGAATAGATACCTTGAAACCTTTCTTCCAGAGCACCGTGGATTTGTTGCCTTGGGACAGGGGCTGATCCAGAGCAGCATGGTGGTCTACCAACCCTTGCAGAGATCTTGACAACAAAATTTGACAACATGAAGCAGAGTGGAGGCAGGAACTGAAATTCCAATTTGTAGCCCCTGGAGACAAGATTCCAAACTTAAGCATCTGAAAGGTCCTGTGACCATATGGCCACAAAAGACATCCCCCACCTTTTTAAGTTTTTCCACTCCTAATTTTGAGAAATAATTGTCACCCGACTTTGGGAATCCAGGGCTTATGGTTGGTTTGAAGGCTTAGCCTTGGAAACCTGAAAAAAAAAATGAAAGGAGCTCTTTTTAGTTTCAAGATCAGGTAGCCCCTCGAAGATGTTTCCTTATTTTTCTGAGGCAAAAGGTTACTCTCTCTGTCCTGTCAATTCTTATAAGGGTGGATTCACTAAAAAGGAATTCCACGGTGAAGGGCATCCCCCGCTGGGGCTTCTTGTACAGAAGCTGGCCAGACCAACATTTAAGCTAAGTGGTCCTTTGTTAATGCACCTAAAGAAGGTCCATCCTAGAAATATGGGATATTGTAACTGCTAATCTATCTACACAGTAGCCAAAGGCCACAGGTAGGAACTCCAAGTTCTGCAGGACAGAAGGATCTTTAATTATAGAACCATGGTCCCAAGACATGACCTTGGATCAGATGGACATTGTTGCAACAGCAGATTGCATGGCATGGTCAACTCTGGCAGCTTTAAGTCAAGACAGTGTGCGCTGTGTCAATTAAGACCAAAATGTTCTCATTTTTTTAATTATCGGATTCTCTTCCTGTCTGGAGTCCTCAGAATCTGACAAAGCACCTTCCTAATCTTCCACATATGAATGGGACATATTAGCTGATGTTGGAGGAAGTTAAGAGACAGACTATAGAGGTGAGCGGGCATTGCTTCAGACAGAACCTCCTCTCCATCGAAATTGGGGCTGTCAGCCAGGAGGAACGCTGTGACTCAGGCCAAGACCCAGTCGTATGCAACCTTGCGAGGCATTTAACTTGCAGGCCAGCCCCCTTCCGGTGGGGCTATGTCGCGACCGACCTAGTGCGGAGCTGAGATCTGCACGCCGCTCGCTGGCCAGCCAGACTAGGGTGACCACTGGATCGATTGCAGATCTCACAGGAAAAAAATCAAGGAGAAAAATTTCTATCTAAAAAAGAAAACATTGCCAGGACCAGGAGATCCCAGCAAGGAACTAGGTCCTTACTCCTGACTAGGCAGAAAAATAACTGAGTAACTATAGCAGAGAGAGGAAGTATATCCCCTGGGACTGCCCATAGGCAAAGCCAGATTAATTTTCTGCCAAGTGTTCTACTCCTCCAGGGGGCAGTATAGCCCAATGATCATGCAGATCAGGAGATGCGTTCATCAATGAACGAAAGAGAAATGTTATTTTTGGTGAGATACTCCCAATAGGACACGTCTAAAGGGATGCAGGCACAGCAGCTTTCCTCATTAGTACCCTGCAGCTGCTGCAGCTGATTCATAATTATGAAACCACTCCCATTAGACCCACTCAGCACAGAGGAACAAACAGTGATTTCTTCAGAATAATAAAAGGTAGAGATCTGCAACAACGTTTGTTAAAATCCTTACAATGTACATGTGCGTGCTCAGCCAAAAGGGAATGTTTTTTTTTCTCAACTAGAGTGGAGTTATACTTTAATGTAGCAATTTTTAGATTATCTGTAACAATTACTCTCCTTAACACGTGTTGAAATATTATTTACACAGAGGGTACATTATTTTCAATGTGTCAGACAAGTCAAAGACTTATGTTTTGAGAGGAAGAAGCAATAAAACACGACCATTGTGTAGCACTGTAAAGTAGGAGGCGAAAATGGACACATAACTAAATAATTATAAATTATACACAGAAACAGTTTTTAAAATATTGAAATATATTGAAAAGATTATTTACATCCACCTGCTCTTTTTTACAAGTAAATTTATAAAAAACGGATAGAACTATACCTTCCCTTTAAGTGAAATGTTGCCAAATTGATCATTATTACAGTGGTGTGCAGATGACCTTTAAGTACTTTGTTACAGTGGATGATCCATAGTGAATGACACGGTTGGCTTACTCCAGGACACCATTCACATAACTGAAATGTTTAGTATTAAAATTTGGAATGTTTAAGTCCCATAAATACAAAAAAAAAAAGAAAAAACACAAATAAAATAATAAAAAAAAGAGGATCTAACACTGGGATACTGGGCCGTCCAGTATTCTCAGTCTTTGGTGTGAGCAAACATGTATTGTGTATAAAGTCCATTGTCCATCTGTCACTCATCTGGAGTTATTGTTCATGTGCTTGAAGGGTTCCTTTTCTTCCAAATGATTGGTTGTGGATAAAGGAGTCTTTTTAGAGTAATATCGCTGTTTGTCCTTTGATGGCTTGTTGGGCAGAATAAAAAGAACAATGACGACAGTAATATGGAGGTAAAAAAAGAATGACCTAGGCAAAAAGAAATTATGTTTAATTTCACAAAAATGCTATGTTTGAGATGACCTGAACATTTTCATTGTGGACATGGCTTAAGGCTGACCATACACTATGCAAACTGATTGCACAACCTAAGATTTACCATGTAATAAAGGAAACTTTAAAAGAAAAAAAAAACAGCAATTTAAGAGTTGGCAGTTTTCATAGGAGTTGTTCAACTATTGTGATTTCATTTAGATCACATCACTTAAAACACAAGTGATATTAAGAATTAGCTCTGCACATATTGTTATATCATTTTACACACATTTTGTCCTTTGTGGTGCTGGCTGGATACTAGCGCAGTATTCCCCACGCTTATAAGAATCTTAGGCAGCCAGCACCACAAAGGACAAAATGTGTGTAAAATGATACAACAATATGTGCAGCGTTAATTCTTAATATCACTTTTTTGAACGCCCACCAAACTTCCTGCCCCCCTGGACCCTGTTCCTTCTCAAATGCGACGGTCACCCTATGGCTCTATCCTACACTCTTTAACTAATATCTTCAACCTCTCCCTCTCCACTGGCATCTTCCCCAACCCTCTAAAACATGCACTAAACACTCCCATACCAAAGAAAGCCTCACTAGATCCCACCAATCTTAACAACCTAAGACTCATCTCCTTTATGGGCCATACACACTATAAGATTTTTTTAAAGCCTTTTTCTTTAAGACTTACTAAAACCATATAATATGAGGTCAAACCTAAACACTTTCAATTTGTATGCAATCTGGCAGGCTCTTGCACTACATAGAAAAGGTAAATCTGAAGGAAATCTAACAACAAAAGTTGGATAGTGTGTATCCAGCTTAAGCCTCGTACATACGCAACGAATTTCCGCCGGCCGGTCGTCCGTCTTTTGTCCAGAGTGGTGTCTGTTGGTTGGAATGTGCTCTAGACTGCGCACTAATTTTGTCATCCGACAGAATTATACTTCAGAAGTGATGTCATGTGTTGGATTGCTTTCTTTGTGTTCTTTCATCTCTGAGCATGCCCAGTCTTGCTCATAAGATTTTTCCCTGTCGAAATCTATACTGACTGCACGAAAATGGGACCTGTTTTGACAGTGGACAAAAATTTTATAGCCTGCTCACCAGAATTTTTTCGGCCGAAAAGTCGGAGTCGGTTGTCGAGAGCACCATACTAACAAGCCGAAAATCGGCAGATCGGTCGTCGGACGAAAATTCCCGGCCGAATTTCGACTCGTGTGTACTGGCCTTTACTCCCTTTTGCCTCTAAACTCCTTGAACGTCTAGTCTACAACCGCATCTCATCGAGAATAACACTCTTGATCACCTTCAGTCTGGATTTCACCGGCAGCTCTCCACAGAAACTTCTCTCCTAAAACTCACAAATGACTTACTAACAGCTAAAACCAACGGTTACTACTCTGTACTCTTACTCTTGGACCTCTCCGCTGCCTTTGATACAATTCACTACCCCCTCCTCATCAAAAAACTCAATTTGCTTGGTCTCAGTGGCTACGCTCTCCATTGGTTCGAATCTTACCTATCTCACTGCACCTTCAGTGTCACTAACAACTCCACTTACTCCTCTGCAACTCCTCTTAGGGCCCTTTCACACGGGCGATCCGATCGGATCCTCCATGCAGCTCTATGGGGCAGCGGGTGTCAGCGGAGACACCTCCGCTGACACCCTCTGCCATCCGTATCCGATCCTGTCCGTGAAATCTGGACGGATGGAAACCCTATTTTTCCATCCGTTCAGTGATCGGATCGGATGAGAGCGGACAGGCGGTTCGCTCTCATCCGATCCCCCATAGAGGGCAGCGGGGGCTGTGACATCTCCCTCTCCGCACTGCAAGCGGAGACGGAGCTGTCATCCGCCGGCTCAGCGGGGATCGCGGATCGATCCCCGCTGAGCAACACGGATCCGCCTACGGAGGTGGACCTTGTGAAAGAGCCCTTACTGTTGGGGTCCCCCAAGGTTCTGTCCTTGAACTTCTAATATTCTCAATCTACACCTCCTCCCTGGGTCAGCTAATAGCCTCCTATTACTTCCACTACCATTTCTATGCTGATGACACCAAATCTATCTATCTCTCTACCCCTCAGCTCACCCCATCAGTCTCCTCCCGCATCACTGATTTACTAATAGACATATCAGCCTGGATGCCACACCACTTCCTCAAACTAAATCTATTTAAAACCGAGCTCATAATATTTCCTCCCCCACGTGCCCCTTCCCCTAAATTCTCTGTCAAGATCAATGGAACAACTATCAGTCCTTCCACACATGCCAGGGTGCTAGGGGTAACCCTGAACTTTGCACTGTCCTTTCAGACCCACATCCAATCCCTGTCCAAATCATGCCACCTTAAAAACTCTGCAACATCTCTTGAATACGCCCCTTTTTAACCAAGGACACCACCAAGCTACTAATTCACTCCCTGGTTATCTCTCGCCTCGACTACTGCAACTCCCTCCTCATTGGATTATCTTTACATAGACTATCCCCCCTTCATTCCATAATTAATGCTGCTGCAAGACTCATCCACCTTACCAACCGTTCACTCTCCTCCACCCCTCTCTGCCAATCCCTCGACTGGCTTCCACTCACCCAACGAATAAAATTCAAAGCACGAACAATAGTTTACAAAGCCATCCACAACTCTGCCCCCAGGTACATCACTAACCTAATCTCAAAATATCAACCAAGCCGCTCTCTTCGGTCCTCCCAAGACCTCCTGCTCTCTAGCTCCCTTGTCACCTCCTCCGATGCTTGCCTCCAGGATATCTCCAGAATTTCTCCCATCCTTTGGAACTCTCCCCCAATCTGTCCGACTGTCCCCTAATCTATCAATCTTCAGACAATCTCTGAAAACCCTTTACTTTACTATAAAGTAGCCTATATGTCTTTTACTAATACACTGTTTCACTTTCTCCATCAGCTCATCCCCCACAGCTATTACCTTTTGTATCAATTGACCCTTACTTTTAGATTGTAAGCTCTAACGAGCAGGGTCCTCTGATTCCTTTAGTACCAAATTGTATTGGAACTGTAATGTCTGCCTTAATTTTGTTAAGCGGTGCGCTATATAAATCCTGTAGAATATTATTAATAATGATTACACTTGTCTGGGGAGTTCAATTCATTCCCTTTGACCAGGTAATGTTGGGGAGAGCCAATAGACACACAATCATAATCCCCATCAAGCCACCAATGGCTAGATTGGGCAAATGTTCTCTAATGTCTGCAAGTACTCTTCACACCTATTTCTCTAGTGAATTGTGTTAATGTCCATTATCTTGCGCATTAATGTGCATCATGTTAAAGGATAAGTTCACCTTTCATAACCTTACACCCATATTCAGGGTATAACATGTAACATGTTATGAAAGGACTGGCCCCCACTCCATCGCTTTGACAGCTAGCGAGGTATCTTCTCCCCTGCTAGCGGTCACAATTTAAAAAGCAGTCGGAGCAGTGTTCTATTAATGGAAATCTACAAGTCCTGAAAGCCTTAGCGGCTATCAGCTTGTAGATCTCAATGAACTACCACAGCGCTGTGAGCTTGATTCTTCCTATCTGAGTGTATCTGCTTGCTCGTACGAGCAAGCAGATACACTGACAAGCCTGCAGGAGTCCTGCATGGCATCAGTGATCTGCTGGTGGAATGCTTTACAGGCTCTTGCAACAAAAATAATAAATGCTAATTTTTTTAGCTGTAAAAAAAAAAAAAAAAAGTGCAATTATTATATTTTGTCAAAAGGTGAACTTGTCCTTTAAGGCAGCCCATTCTTTCTAATGGGATGTCAATGCACTACAATATATTAGTGATGCATTTCTGTGACTTGTGTTGATTGTAAAGCAGATGCTTTGTATTAGGGTCACCATACATGTTACAAACTTGACATACAATCAAAATTTTAGATTTACCCAAACTATGTAATACGAGCACATACAGAAACTATCCAATTAATCCATATCCAATCAGGCAAGCCCCCTGCACTGCACAGTTGTTGGTAGATCTAAAAGCATATTGTATAACCAGATTGTAATGTGTATAGTGAGCTTTAGTGCTTTGGGGTGGCACTGAAAATGAATTGCACCACAATGCACTAACCTGTAATGTCAGCCGTAGAAATGCTTTACAGCAGTCGCTAAGTAGAGGGTCTATTTGGCAGATCCTTGTGAAGGAGGGCTGCACTGTCAATGTGGTCAGAAGCTACGCCTCAATGTACTTTTTCCACCTGGGTAACAATTAGCAGGAATGATTACCTTGTGCTGAGCTCATTGAGATATATTGATCCAGTAAATTAGCTAAAAATTAAAATACAAAATCAGGCTGCTTGTTTTATTCTGTTTTTGGGAGCCCTTCACTTGTAATTCTGGGCAGCAAATAGACAGCTTAGCACAGGTTTGCGATAAATTTACACTGAAGAGGAGACAGATTTTAACTTGTATAGATGCACAATTAAGTGGTTGGAGCAGGTTTTATTCTGTTGCAGGGCTATTATATAGAGCAGTTGAAGGGAAATTTATGAATGCAGCTGCCTAATAAAATAAATCTGTCCCACTGTTCCTGCCTAGCAGTGCCTGGCTGTGCAACAAAATTAATACATTTCCCCCATTGTCTTCATGCCTGTGTATACAGAACTTTACGCCAAAAAGTGGTTGGTTCAGCAGGAACCAGGCCAACTATCGGCCTATGTGTACAGTTTCCATTCCGACAGAATCGGGTCTCATGATCGACTTCTGTCAGAACAGGCATACTGGAAAACCAGCATCCAATCAGAGCTGGCAATCCAATGGCTGTGATCCATCTGTGAAAACGCGCACTGAGAGGGGCGAAACACGTAGACGCAATTTCCGGCTGGTCAGTAACGTCAGAACGTCACTTCCGATCCAGCGTGGAATGCAAACAAGGAAGTATTCTAACACAGCATTATCACGGGACACGGATAGTTTGAACACTCTGTACTGGCCTGATATTTATGAGAAGCGATTATAAACCTGATGCCTTGTGAGTTGCCATTCTGCTCTTAAATATTAAATAAATATTGGAACGTACCACGCTATGGTTTTTTCATCTTCCTTGCCCTGAGTGAAATATAGAGAGGGACCATAGAGACCACTAACATCTATCCTGCCCTGCGTGACATTTCAAGAGGAGTCCTATGGAGTGCCTACACTTACCAGTCTGAGCCCTTTTGACCCATATGCAGTACTGCTAGGGGGTCCACAGTTTCTGGAGTGACACCGGCCGCTGTATCTGCTAAGCTGGGGGAGTTATCCTGTGAGCATCAGTGTCCTGGTTTCTGTGACCTGGTATCTGCGATATATGACCTGTGTAGGTCTGGCCATCCAGTAAGAGTATATAGATTAATACCTGGTGGTGGACCTCTATCTCCCTGCACTATAAGGCTGGCTGGTGTGGATTGAACTACTCACGTGGACTCTTTTGCTGTATGTTCCAGGGATTTGATTGTCCATTTTATGGACTAGCGCTGCACCTTCACTTTTATTGTTTTTTTAAGATTTTCATTCAGGATCTTTTTGTGTCAGCTGCTTCAGTTTTTTTAAGTGATTATTGTCACTTTTTAGTGATTGTTATTAAGATTAGAGCAGCAATACGCCCATTTTAATGGCTGTGAGTGCTGATCAGTTCAGCTTGGCAGGGGGCGGGATCCCCCTGTCAGTAAACAATAGCACAGCAGGGGAGATCACTGTACTAACATCACTTGTGTTAGTAGTAGTACAGCTATCAGTCAGTTTTTTTGTTTACTTTCACCCCGCTGGGTTGAACTAAAAAAAGAAAAAAGAAAAAAAAAAAAAAAAAAAAACGTAGTGTGTACCAGGCTTTAGTCTGTCCACATCATTGTAATCCTGTTTGTCGGCAGGTCACTATATCTGTATAGATTCAATGGTGCAATAGTAAAGTGTTGGGGAGGAAGACTGCAGTGCTATTAAAAAGAGAAAGCAAAAAGTCTACCTGTGTGACATAACAGAAAATGTATTTTAGACCTCCTATCTGTTGTACCAGTATAGAGTTTAGCACCAAGAATCCAAATAACAACTTCCAATAGAAAAAACTGATGAGATGTAAATGTACTCATGCATATCACTTATACTGAATGATAATTTACACACAGAAATGAGTCATTCTAAACAATACAAGCATATTTACATGGATACATACTTGTACAACTTAAGGGTAGGCTCCACAGCCAGCAAGAAAAAAGGGGCACAAGTGTAGGAGATGGCCAGCTGAGTCACAATCCACGTGATGATGTCATACCCAAGTTTACGCACTCTTGAAATAATGAAGTACTGGCGGAAATTATTTCTTACCTAAAATTTGAACACAGTTTATATGAAGTTTAATGCTTTTTCCCTGTAGGACAAAACTGTTATTCCAAACCCAAAAGAACTGCTTTGAACAAGTTTAGTCAGTGCACTCGGTCTAGAATGTGTACAAAATAGGTTATCTCAAGAATGTTAATGTGGTAGAGCATGCCTTCCAGTAATAGGCACTGATAATATCACATTAGAAAAAGGCAGAACTGCGTCTGTTTCTGTTTGGTGTGGTGTGCAATGGACACAAAGAAACAACAAAACTCGAAATGCTTTTTATAAAAGGTAAGCCTAGATTGCCTTAAAGTGAACCAACCATTTCTTGGTCTAAAATCGGGGTAATGAATTAAAATTCAAGGAGGTCCACTCAGTAAAATTTTCTTCCAGCAGAGGTCTGAACCACCTGTTTGTGCGATTACTCAGATCCTTCACATCACAGCCCCCTCTGTACTTAGGCTAGGTTCACATCTCTGTGGCTGGGGAACATGTGCGAATTCGTATGCATTCCCGACCCACAGGAAAATACACTGCACTTTATTAGATGCATGGGAGTGCCAATAATTCTTAATGGCACCCCCGCGCATTCGCACCTACAGCACATTCTCGAGTGCACCAAACCACATGGTGGTGCTGTAGCACCATACAGCTTGATGTGGTGCAAAAAAAAAAAAAGTGTTGGGACTTCGTTCCCTCCATTTCTCACGGGTAGAGCAGCCCATTAACATGAAAATGGGCTGCCCTACCCGAGCCGCATATCAAAATCCTGTTATTACATCAGCATCCTCAATCCCCCTTTCACATAACAGTCACTGCCCTGGATCCTAGCAACCACTCACCTGCTTGTTAACCCAGGCAGCCCCTGCCTTCCATCCAGAGCTACCCTGCCTCCCGCTGTCGGCTTTGTGAGAATGACATCGGCGGCAGGGACAGCTCTGGGCAGAACGGTTCCTAAATGGCAGTACCGTGGCGATCCGGATAAGACATTGACTCAGTCTGGACTATGGTTTGCCATTTAGTGATGCCTGGTCTTTAATGTTTCTAAAACTTGGCACACACATCCAATTCCGCAATAACCAGACAAATTTCGATCCGTGTGTAGCGATCATTGGACCGGATTCTGCCAAACAGTCCTGCTGGAAAACCAACATTCCATCAACCGCTGAAGCCCTGATCAGTGCATGGTGATAGGTTGGGGCCGGGGGGGGGGGTGATCTCCGCTGTCAGAATACAATAGTGCAGCAGGAGAGATCCCTGCAACCACATTGCTTGAGTGCATGCAGGAATCTGAGTTTTTTTTTTTTTTTTTCTTTTTCAGTTCAGCCCACTGGCTGAATGTAAGTTTAAAAAAAAAAAAAAAAAAAAAAAACCTCACAGTTGGTACCCAGCTTTGGATATTTTTGTGCTAACATGCAGCATTGTGCAATGCCTGCAAGTAACCGCAGTTGAATGATGTGGGGTGGGATTCAAAATAAAAGGTTTTGCCTGGAGTTTTGCCTAAAGGTAAGTATCAGGCCAACCTTAATAGAAATGGATCTGTTGAAGTTTAAAAAAAAAAACAAAAAAACTTACTGGCTGAATCACCAGGTAAAAATAAGGAAAAGATAAGCCTAAAAAAAGAAAAAGCTGATAGTCACCACATCTAAGAATTGGTAAGCTGCAATATAATAAATGTTTGTTCTTGGGTTTAATACTGCTTTAATAGTAATCTTCATCAAATTGGGGCATAGCTAAAATAAATATCTGAATATTTGAATCCATTCGTGTGTTTAACAAATATGGACAGATTGTCTAGCTGTTCAGTCTGGTAGAGTTACAGATTAACCCAGCTATGGTGGAGCATCAAGCCTATGAACACCGCTCAATAGCTACCATCTAAACTAAAGCAAATTTTCATCTTTCACTACATCTAGTATCATGACCAGTCAGGTTGAGCTTGAATCAACAGTATAATACACTTCAATGCTTACATAGATTGTGTCCACTGAAGTGTTTTGCACGGAGCATGAGAGCTTCCATCCACCACAGTGGGAAAGGAGTGCTGTCCTACATGGAGCAATGCTCATCAGAGCTGAAGGAGGCAGCAGGTGCAAAGCTGTGGACGCAGCCCCTCACCTGTAAACGCAACCCCTCACCCATGTGTATAGACATTGCTATTGTTTACTGCCATCATTTTTATTATTCGTAGCACAATACTCACTGCTCTTGCAGCCAACATCACAGGAATACCAGTAATGAAGGTGAAATAGTAACCAGGATAAACTCCATGCCACAGTGCAGAGAGGAGAAATGTTAAAACTGTACGATACTTTGGAGCTCGGTCATAGCAGACGCTGTAGAAACACAATAACCAGGTTATTTTAAAATGTTAAATATTAGTACTGGCAAAACTTTAAAAATTAAATCAGGCCAATCAACCTATAGCACAGATAAAATACAAATGTGGAAGCGTTTTTTTAATGGTAAAGGATTTATATTTTTGTCATTCCGTCCTAGGATTTACACAGCTCTGCCACACACAGGTAGGGCCTCATTCACAAGGGTGATGACTCCATATAGCATGCAGAGGTCGTTGTTTGCTGAGTCTCAGCTTCCAGGAGCTGCATGCAAGCAGTCCATTGAAGTCTTTTATGATGCAGCAGCTGCAATGACACGGCCGCTGGTCATAATGTGACAGCCACCCCCCACTTTTCAGCGATGCTGAGCAAGGGACCCTCTTTGTTCAGTGTGCAGAGGGGAAACAAGAACGTCCCACTGTTCCAAGTGCACCCTATAATCACATTCACTGAATAAGAAATTATAAATGGAGTATATCACATTATACCTGAAACCTTTCAACTAGCCTTAAGTTCATAAGTAACTAAATGGTCATACAAGCCCTCAGAATATTGGATATATTTCAATTTTTATTCTGCAATTATTTAGAGATCTTTTGCATAGTTTTCTTGTTAAAGATTTGTGCTCTAGGAACTTTTTTTTTTTTTCTGGTCTGTTTTTTAAAATAGTGTCAGAAAAGGATACCAGGCCTGGCCCAGACCATGTCACCCCATTGTTAGGTTGTCACCTAATAGCCTTGTCCCAGGATCATGCAGCAAGTAGTTACTGGTGCCTATTCACTGCCTGCATGAGCCATTTAGCCCCCGTTCACACTAAGGCGACCTGTGAGGCGACCTGGTCGCCTCACAGGTCGCCTCCCATAGGGAAGCTGTGGACCCATTCTAATAGGAGCGACACAAGTCGCTCCGACTTAGAAAAAGGGTCCGAAGCTTCTTTGGGGCGACCCGGAGGCGACCGCCATAGACTTCAATGTTATGAAGTCCGTGGCAGCCGCTCCGAGGTCGCGGCGCGCTGCTCACACCGCGACCTCGGAGGTCGCGGTGCGAAAGTAGCGTCGCTCGTATGTGAACGGGCACTTATGCTTTTGGCATGTTGGGCAACTCAAATGTTATGGCAAGGATCGACACAATATTATGGCGCTGTTTAGCAACAAGTCCAGAGCTAGTTCAGCCTGAGCACATAGGCAAGGGTTACTTTAGTGAAATATCACATATCAAACAAATCATTGAAGAAATAGTTATATGCAAATACTGATTTCTCCTGTAAAAGTTGACTTTAAACCCAGCTCCCTTCTGCCTCCCTATTACTCAGTCAAACCACCCATAGTATTAAGAGAAAAGAAGGGTGGCTCAAGAAGCAGGAGGGTTGGGGCCAAGTTATACTTTTACAGCAAACATTGAGATTTGCTTATAAACTTGCTGAACCTACAAGTTGTGTTGACATGCTGTTTTCCCTAAATTATAACTTTTGTATTGCTTCATCATAACATTGGATTACATCACAGCATTACACAGGTTTACTACAGATTAACTTTAACCTGTAACATGCCACCAGTGCCTGAAGTGGAACTTTGATCAGAAAATTAAGTCCTGCTAGATCACTTCAGGCTGGCCCCCATTTGCAGGTATAGCTATGTAAAACATTAAAAATAGATGCTTAAACTGTTTAAAGCTGGATACACACTATCCAACTTTTGTGGTTAGATTTCCTTCAGATTTACCTTTTCTATGTAGTGCAGGGCCTGCCAGATTGCATACAAATTGAAAGTGTTTAGGTTTCACCTCATATTATATGGTTTTGGTAAGTCTGAAGGAAAAAGTCTTCAGAAAATCTTATAGTGTGTATGGCCCTTAAAGGATAAGTCCACCTTTTCTAACATGTTACACCCATATTAATGGTGTAACATGTTAGTGCTGCAGCTGCCCCTGTGCCCCCCCTAATCCCCGCTGTGACAACAGACCAGAATCTTTTCCCCGTGTCTGCTGCCACAATTCAAAAAAGCTGCAGCCATGCGGGGCTCCACCCACCCGGCTGAGTCACTCATTCATAGCATTCTGTGAATGGGAAACAACAACTACAAACAGCCTTTGCGGCTGTCAGGTTATAGTTCTCAATGAACTGCCATTGTGGTGTTGAGCACTGTGGTTAGTTGATTGAAAGTTAATGTCAGTGTGTAACAGAATACTTGTACGACTTACAAGCACACAGCTTACACGCAGAGTCTGCAAGAGCCCTGCACAGCACCCATGATCTGCTGATGTAGGTTCCCAATAAAAAAAAAAGTGCAGATCCTTTACCCATTTAAAGAACAAGCCTTTTCTGACACTTTTTGTAAAATTAAAAATCTAAATTTTTGCTAGAAAATTAACTAGCAAACCCAAACATTATAGAGAGAGAGAGAGAGAGAGAGAGAGAGAGAGAGAGAGAGAGAGCGCAAAACCCACCATTTTGTTCACTAGGGCCTCTGCTTAATTTTTTTTTTTTTTTTTTTTATCATTTACTGTGTGTATCTATCTATCTACACATACACACACTATCTCACAAAAGTGAGTACACCCCTCACATTTTTGTAAATATTTTATTATATCTTTTCATGTGACAACACTGAAGAAATGACACTTTGCTACAATGTAAAGTAGTGAGTGTGCAGCTTGTATAGCAGTGTAAACTTGAGGGGACAGCAGTGTAAACTTGCTGTCCCCTCAAAACAAGTCAACACACAGCTTTTAATGTCTAAACCGCTGGCAACAAAAACGAGTACACCCCTAAGTGAAAATGTCATTTTCCCTCTGCGGTGTCATGTGACTCATTAGTGTTGCAGGGTCTCAGGTGTGAATGGGGAGCAGGTGTGTTAAATTTGGTGTTATCGCTCTCATACTGGTCACTGGAAGTTCAACATGGCACCTCAAGGCACAGAACTCTCTAAGGATAAATAAAGAAAAAAATAAATAAAGATGGCCTAGGGCTATAAGAAGATTACTAAGACCTTGAAACTGAGCTGCCGGACAGTGGCTAAGACCATACAGATGTTTAACAGGACAGGTTCCACTCAGAACAGGCCTCATCATGGTCGACCAAAGGAGTTGAGTGCACGTGCTCAGCATCATATCCAGAGGTTGTCTTTGGGAAATAGACGTATGTAGACGTAGACTCAGTAACCCGCAGCGAGATCTAAGGCTAAAGATTACGATTTTAACTGTAAGTTACTGCATATTTTAAAAATAAATATTCTTAAATACTACACCATGATGGCCCCTATCTTTCATTGAGCCATAAAAGGAGGAGTACCCCGCTATATAACACACAATCAAAAGGAGCCAGAACCCCCCCTGAAAGCCGGCAGCTATAAGAGGAGTGGAGGAAAGGCAGCCATCCAGGCATACATATTAGAAGCGTATACAAAGAGGTAATAAGGTAAGCAGTTAGCACATCTGCACGTGTGACCACCGGAGAGCACCACTGAGCACTGGTGGAGGAAACCTTTGGCTGAAATAAGGACTTTTAAGGAATATTTAAAGAGAAAACACCACGTATATGGACACTCTAGCACTATATTGAATACTGCTTATTGTTTATAGGCATACACAATGAAATATTGAGTCTAAATGCACCAATAATATTTGCACTAAGTGTATAAATCCACACTAGCACTGTTGGAATGCACTAGCACTTTATTTATTTTTACATCACAGCCCCATTGGTCATTTTTTGTGCACTTTAATCTACATTTGCAGTGATATATTTGTGAGTATTTATTCATTTTGCACATTAATTAAATTTTTAGGTTTTTGCATAATCTTATATTCAGCACATGAGCATCTTTTGTGAATAATTCACTTATTTGATACCTATAATGGTTAAATATGTATGAGTACCTTGTAAATTATTCCGTGATGTAATATTGAATATTTTAATGCCTTGAAGCGCAGTACAAAACCCCCTTATCTATGATCTTTTAAACTGTGAAGGTAACAGTACTGTACTTGCGGAATCAGGGGTGTATAATTTATTGTCTACCCGTGATAGCGCAATAATCACACACCTATACAGATTGGCTGTGTGTTGATTTATTTTGAGGGGACATCAAATTTACACTGTTATACAAGCTGTACACCTACTACTTTACATTGTAGCAAAGTATCAATTCTTCAGTGTTGTCACATGAAAAGATATGTACAACTGTCATGGTGCTGTACATGTGATCATTTATGACACCAACCATTTAAGGGGTTTGACAGTTTGGTTGAGGACATAAGCAAATGTGACAGCAATCCCGACATTTCAGGAATGTAACTTTTTTAAACCGGTAAAGTGAAACTTTACCCATAACAACTTAATAAAAAAAATAATGTTGTTTAGCAAGAAGCAAAAACATTCCACATTTATAATTACGCTAGCAAAATGATTGTGTGCTGTAAATTGCCTCCAGCATCGCTCCCGGTTCTTCTTGAGGGAGGCTGACATTTTGCCAAAGCCCAGAGTCCCAGAGCAGAAGTAAATCATAAAGCGGAACTAAACCCATTGATTTACCGGCCTCAAAAAACAGTTACATTCCTGGAATGCTGGGATTGCTAACAGTCACATTTGCTTGTGTCCTCAATTAAACTGTTAAACCATTAAATGGCTGGCAAGTGCAAATCCAGCAGAGGCTAAGGGGGTAGCTTCCTTTGCTGAAAAGGATAAGAGGAATTATTTCCACTTTAGGAATGATGAAGTACATTGCAGTTAGGAGTTAAAATGCTTTTCTATTCTAACAACAGTCTTCATAACTGCATCAATGATTCAGGGACAGGGATCTATGCCTTCCCTTAGGAAAAGCACCTCCACAGTGAGAAAACACGTGTTAGGCACACATTTAACCCTTTGATTGTCCCAGATGTTAACCCCTTCCTAGCTAGTATCATAGGTACAGTGACAGTGCATATCTTTAGCACTGATCACTGTATTAGTGTCACTGGTTCCCATAAAGTGTCACTTAGTGTCCGATTTGTCCGCCACAATATCGCCATCCCACTATAAGTTGCTGATTGCCGCCATTAGTAGTAAAAAAAAAAAAAGCGTACCTGGATTTCATTTTAAAAATCTGGTCACCTTACTTTATTAGGCTTTTATCCAATACAATATTTACCCACACTTATAGCCAAAGGTCTTTGGACTTTTTGGATATTACCATTTATGTAGATGAAGATGGCATTTTGGGCTCCACCCTCTTCCGCAAAACCACTGCAGGCAACACTATATTGAGGGCAGACAGCTCCCACCCTCAACCTTTAGTATCTAGTATACCATACAGCCAGTATTTAAGATTGCGACGTAATTGTACGAAATCTAAAGATTTCGAGAGAGAAGCTAAGAGCTTACAGAGGAGACTCTTGGGAAGAGGCTACAGTAGGGCTTGTTTGAAAAAATCTTACCATAGAGCAAAAAAATGGAACAGGACTGATTTGATTTTTGGCAAAAAGAAGAACAAAACTAATACTGACGGGGTACGTCTAATTACACGATATTCTGGTCAACATGACCAGGTACGGTCAATTCTTAAAAAATTTTGGTACCTTCTAGAGGCAGATGAAAAGGTATCGAAATTTATTGATGTCCGCCCCCAGATAACGTTTAAAAGGTCTCGTTCTTTAAGGGACCAATTGGTTCATAGTCATTATGCTCCTTCAAACAAATCCAAAAAAACACTCACAGGTACATATTCCTGCAGAAAATGTAATTTCTGCAGATATCTACCTAATGTAAGTGAAATCATTCTCCCTAATGGAAAACTGTATAGACCGAATTTCTATGCGAATTGTCAAACAGTAGGAATTGTCTATATAATGTATTGTAGTTGTAAAGCCTTTTATATAGGCAAAACAAAAAGGCCTTTCTTTAATCGAATTCGTGACCATGTCAAACTTGTCAAAAACAAAAAGTTCGTAAGTCCCATTAGCCGACACATGGGTTTATACCATGGCTTTGATGATAGGATGATGACTTTTTTTGCCTTGGAACACATCCCACTGAATGAAAGAGGTGGAAGTGTAGATAGAAACCTATTGCAACGTGAAACCAAGTGGATATTTAACCTTTCAGCTACTCAGTATCCAGGTATAAATGAATCCATTAGTTTCAAACCCTAGGTTTAGGCTAGATAATGTCATTTGTATTCATTGCTGATTCAACACAGGATCTCTGTAGCTGGTCAGCATTTTGGATCTTGTACTTTGGCTACAAAGTCCTCTCCTTTTAGGTGCCTTTATTGGCACATCCTATATATTTTGGCAAAATTGCCTACATGTGTTTATTTCTGTGGATGTGGTTTAATTACCGTTTAAAGAACAAGAATATTCTGTGAATTGTTCATCATATATTTTTTCCTGACCCCCGCCGTTACGTGGATGCGATTGTAGGTGGCACACCCCGGGGCAGGCACATTGGGGGACCTTTTTGGATTCGAGCCTATTTTCAGCCTCCATTATGGTTGCCCATATGGGCACCCGTGGTGCCCTACATTTATTTTCCAGGAAAAATGGTCCAACCTGGTTAGTAGCAGCACCGCTTTAAAACGCCCAGTTGTCCTTTTATGGAGTTTTCACTAACATCTCTTTTCTATTTAATTGTCATCTGTATCACTATACTGATTTATCTATTAGATGGGGTAATTTTCTCTTTTTTATGACCCTTTTGTGTCTTTGGATTCTCTCCCCATATTATAGGCATTGCGGATATATTTCCTTGAAATCCGGTCTTCGGCGATGCTGTCAGTTTCATTTTGGATCCCTTTTTAGATTGCCTCTCGGCAACCTGTTACCTCCTCTGCTTACATTCATGTCCGGACCGGATGTTGTCATCCCCGACCTTCCGGTTCCGGCGGAATCACGTGATGCGGTCGCGTCTTAATGACGCACTTCCTTCTCGGCCTCCATTGGACCACTGGGCGTACCTCGCTCTCACTCCCTCGGTGACATCAGACGCCGAGGGAGTGGAGGGGGTGTATAAATGCCGGCGCCACATGGTCAGTATTACACTAGACCACCGGGGAACGATACATGATCTTTGAGACCATTTGCGGTAAATGAAATCTTTTAAACCCTGCTTCTCTCCATATATTTTTGGTAGATTCCAACGCTGATGATGTTCTTCCATGCCTTTTTCTTTTTCTTCCCGTGCAGTCTCCTTCATTTTTGTGTACTATTGAAAACTTGTTGAATTGAAATGGCGGTGAACTTTTGAATACTGCATGACAATTTAGGTGCTGAATCTTGTCAATTTTGGGTAAGTATTTATACCCTCAAAACTTGACAGACCCTTATTATATTTATTACTATCTTCAACAAATTCCATTTCCTTTTGTTTCAAGGGATACCTCCCATTTGGGGGATATTAAGGGGACTTCATTTTCCCTTCCTGTCTTTGTTACACTGAGGTACCTAGGGAATCAACTGCACATTTATTCATAATCAGGTGACTATCTTGGTAACTTTTTCTACCTGATATTTAGCCTCATACCAATTGGAGAGATAGCAATTTTGGGTTGAAATGTATTTCTATGCTCTGGTTTTATTATCTCTACCTATCATTTCTAGCCTGGCTGTCACCCTCTCTATGGGTCAACTCTAGGAGTCTGAGGGTCTAGGCTCCCCTCCCCCTCTGTGCTTGCTTTGGTGGTGTCACCTCTATTACCTCCACCTTCGGCATAAGAAAGGGCTCAGGTCATCTGAAGGTACTTTATTGGTATCATTGTCTTTATAATTATGTAAATTAATTGGGCACTCAATATTAGGACCATTGAGATAAGCCCTATATACATACACATGTCATGTTTTTTATGTCTTTTCCCTTTGTTACCTAGAAATGTTAACTCTCGAGAAATGTCTATGAAAACTCCTGAAGAAGCTATTATGAATATGGCGAAACATGTAGAGTTGATATTTTCAAGTGCATTTTCTTGATTTTATCATTTTATATTGATGTATTGTCTTGTCCTCACTTTCTATGTGTAATAAAATGTACAATTTTTGAGAATTCAGATTTTTCTCCATCATTTAGCACCGTTAAAGTCCCACTTGCCCCCCTCTATTGTAGTTTTATCCAATACAGTTTACAGTCTATTTTACTTATGTTTAGATTACCTTTTCAACCAAGCTGCTGTCTGGATATTCCAGTTGTCTATGTACATTTTAAAACTTGAAGCCATCTGCAAGAAAAAGGGAAAGAAGAATTAGAACATTGATTTCATTTAAAAATCTAAGAAGCACTGTTTTTACCATTCAACAATGCCCTAAGGTAGAGAGCACATGTATATCAAACTATTTAAATGTCTACATATCTGTTATCTTTGACATTGGGTCATATAAATAAGGACTAGTGTTCTTGCTCCAATAACCATGTTAAATATTTAAAGTACTAGAAAAGGAAATGTTCTGAAGTGCTGAAAAAAATGGGCACACTACTTTCAAAGTCAGCAAACAAAGTTTGCCATTCAACATGTTCTGATGAATCATTATGCAACACCCTGCAAGGGAAGAGGAGGAACACTCTTCTTTCTGGCGAGCTGTGTTTTGGATCTTGGTCTTATAAAGCAGTGGTCCTCAACTCCGGTCCTCAGGGCCCACTAACAGGCCAGATTTTAAGTATTACCTTGGGGAGATGCAGACTAGAATACTGCAATCACTGAGCAGCAAATTATATCACCTGGGATGGATTTCAGTTATCTTGCAAACCTGGCCTGTTAGTGGGCCCTGAGGACCAGGGTTGAGGACCACTGTTAGAGGATACAGGTTCTGCTGTGGTTCCTCCTTTTAACTCCTAGATTGCGACAGTCTTCTGTAGTAACAGGGATAGGTGAGAGGAACCACAATGCCCAGTAGGGGGGAAGACACACTATCCGGTAAATCCAGAAGTGTTAAGCTAGCCATAAATGGCTTGAAATTTGGCCGGTTCAGCAAATAGAACACAAATTTTGATCCATTTATGGTTACTGTGGATCTATCGATCGACTTCTGTATAACCGCCCTGTTGGATTTACCCTGCTCAATCGGCGCTGCAGGCTATAGTCTGCAAAGTTGATCAGTGCATGCCGACTGTGGGGGAAGTCTCCCCACTGTTAGAATACAATACCTTGAGTACATTGAGCGTGTGAAAGGGCAAATGTTTTTAACTCAACACGCTGTTTGAACAAAAAATAAAAAAACAGGTGTATCTATGGGATGCCTTAGGTAGCAGTGGAGCTGTGCTCAGATAACTATAAAAGAGGGAAAATTCAATAAGACACCTGCCAAAAAGTGTGTATTCATACTCTTCTCAGGTAGGATACTATCAGTTTAACTGAGTCGGGTAAGGGAAAGGGTTGCTTTAGCCTGGGTTCACACTACTGGGATGTCAGACATTGCATGTGATTCGCACTTAACTCCTGTGCAGATCACATGCGATGTCTGTGCAATGTGAATTCAGCCATACAGTTGCATGGCTAAACTTGCATTGGATTTGAACGAAAAAGGTACAGGAAGCTTTCTCTTCTCCGCACTGGAAATGTGCTGTAGCCCATCTGCTTTAAGGTTTGATGTGTTGTGCGTTCAGAGATGGTATTCCGCATACCTTGGTTGTAAGGAGTGGTTATTTGAGTTACTGTTGCCTTTCTATCCTATTGAACTAGTCTGCCCATTCTCCTCTGACCTTGTCCACACAACTGCCACTCACTGTATATTTTCTCTTTTTTGGACCACTCTCTGTAAACCCTAGAGATGGTTGTACATAAAAATTCCAGTAGATCAGCAGTTTTTGAAATACTTAGACCAGCCCATCTGGCACCAACAACCATGCCACGTTCAAAGTCACTTACATCCTCTTTCTTTCCCATTCTAATGCTCGGTTTGAACTTTAGCAAGTTGTCTTCACAATGTCTAGATGCCTAAATACATTGAGCTACTGCCATTTGATTGCCTGATTAGCAAATTGTGTTACCAAGCATAAGAAATTGAACAGGTGTACTTAATAAGGTGGGCGGTGAGTGTATATCAATTTTTATCAAAGTTAGGCTGTTTCAGTGCCTAGGGCAGCAGGGTTGGGGGATGGGCATGTTATATTAATTGTCATCAATACTTGACTTGTCCTTTAAGCTCACCTCAATGTTCCATATGTTGAGATTATTTATTAAATCCCACTGGGGATTGCCTTTCTCATCTACCCCACTGAAACCATATCCCGCAGCATTGTTCACTGCATCAGCTAGAAAACAAAAAAAAAACAGTTAAAAGATAAAATCTACAGAGATGATTCAATATGATATTATAACCTTACCAATCAGATGTTTGTTTACAAATTAGTTACATCTACCTTACTGGTTAATAAAGGAAGTACAACCTTGCAATAACTTTTTAAAACGCAAGCCTGGTAAGAAAAACTCAGTAATCCCATAAATTAGCTATAGACCAATATTGAGGTGATAACAATGAGTACAATGCATCTACATATTAATGATGTGCATGTAGGGGCCTAAGGGGGCCGCCAGGAAAGCTACACTATATTACCAAAAATATTGGGACACCTGCTTTTACACACACATGAACTTTAATGGCATCCCAGTCTTAGTCTGTAGCGTTCAATATTGAGTTGGCCCACCCTTTGCAGCTATAACAACGTCAACTCTTCTGGAAAGGCTGTCAAAAAGGTTTAGTAATGCGTCTATGGGAATGTTTGATCATTTTTCCAGAAGCCCATTCGTGAGGTCAGGCACTGATGTGGACGAGAACGCCTCGCTCGCAGTCTCCGCTCAAAGAGTGGGCCAACTTATTATTGAACCCTACGGACTAAGAGTGGAATGCCATTAAAAGTTCATGTGCGTGTAAAGGCAGGTGTCCCAATACTTTTGGTAATATAGTGTATTCAGGTTACAGGAATTCAGATATTAGCCATGTCGATCTGTAATCATCACTTGTACCTCTTTACTGGCAAGCAGAGCACGTGCCTTGCTTTGGGGTCTGAGATATACTTTTTTGGGTCTAGTAAAATAATGGAAACTCATGGCCCTCAGATAAACACTTTTTAGCAAAAGTGTAGGTTAACACAAGCATGGATGGAAGTGGTGGAGATCATAAAATGGGTTTGAGTAAGTGAATCAGACCCACATACAGACATATTCTGTACACTCTTACAAATGAATATACTCACACATTCATAAATGAACACATTCTTGTAGATGCATACACACGCTGGGGTAAGTTTACTAAAACTGGTGCACTCAGCTTCTAAGTTCAGCTTGTTCAGTTAAAAGGTAACTCCACTTTTGTGGGGGGAAAAAATAGCAAATAAAAAAAAAAATTATATACAATATGCCAGTCTTTATCAACCAGGGGTGCCTTGGCAAAATGTGCTAAAAATTAGGGATTGACCGATTATCGGCAAAGCCGATATATTGAGGGCCGATATGTACTTTCCCCGATATACCTGAATTGGCCCCGGAGGTTACTGATATTGCCCATATTTCAGGAAAGTGCTGTACCGGAGGTATGCCTGCAGCTAGAGGCATCACCCCGGTACCGGCGTCCATAGCCGACGGTCAGCTGTCTTGTAATGACAACCGATGCAGCTGAGAAGCCGCTCGGCTGTCATTACAAGGAGCGGGAGGGGGGGGAGGGGATGTCCCCCCCCCCCGCCATCTTCTGCGGCTCGCCTGGGTCTCCTGTCCCACCAGGACACCCGGGCGACCAGCCTACACGGCCGCCATAGACCCAATCAATGCCGCATTCGGCTCTGATCGGGTCTCCACGAAAAAACCCAGAAGTGATGTCATACTCGGCGCCAGATTTAAAAAAAGGACAGCATTCAAAACAGCCAAACTTGGCGTTTTGAATGCTTTTAAGTGCAAAGGAGGGGCTTGGGGTCTTTTAGACCCCCCAGATCCCTCCAAAACAGTACCTGTCAAGTGCTAAACATAGAAAAATATATATATATTTTTTAAATGTATGAAAATATCGCCCGATACCGATATTCAATGGCCAAAATATCGGTATCAGCAACGAAAAACCGATATCGGTTGATCACTACTAAAAGTTTATCAAAAATTGTATACAAGCCAGCTTGTGGATCAAGCCTGCCTTTTGGTTACACAAAGCTATGGGTTTTTATTATGCACTATTAAGACCTTCTAGACGCTGGCATCCCAACAACTAATTACATCATAAGTTAATAAGAAGGATGTATGTTGCCTCCACAGCATTCTTGTTTGACCCTCCTGTGCCCTCTCCCTCATCACTGGGGGACATTAGCTGACAGATGGAGAGAAATTGAGGGAGAAGAGAAACATTGGAATACTAGTCATTACCAGTGTGCAAAAGTGTATTTGCTTTGGAAGAATAAATCCCTTCTAATGTTGGGTGTCCTGTTGGTGTGTATTGATGTTGCTGCAGCACCTAAAATAATTAGAATAGTTTTTTAAATTTTAGAACGGGGTGCCTCGAGACTGTCCATAATTTTAAAGGATGCCTTGACTGAAAAAAGGTTGAGAAACACTAGCATATACAGTTGTGACACAAGTCACAATTGAATGTTGTTAAAAATGACCTTTCCTTTTCAATCTGCAGCCATTGTAATGTTCTGTAAAATGCAATGCAATATGGCTACCTGAAGCTGTACATAGAATGTGTACTGACCACACCCCGGAAACAATTTCCTGCTTGTGTGATTGGCTCATCGATTTTCCTAGAAGTCTGCACTAAGATACAAGTCAGATATCAGGCATCCCCTACAACAAAAATGTCATTTTTGGTGAGATACTCCCAATAGGAAATTACGTTTAAAAGGGATGCAGACTAGAGCTGCACAGTTCTGGATAAAATGAGAATCCCAATTATTTTGTTTAGGCTAAAGATCATCAATCTCTCACGATTCTCAGCATATTATCTTTCACATTATGCAAACAAATTGGGCTAACTTTACCGTTTTAGCTTTTTTTTTTTTTTTTTAATTCAGTGAAGTGTATTTTTTCCCATAAAATTGCTTTTCAAAAGACCGCTGCGCAAATACAGTATGACATAAAATATTGGATCAACTGCCTTATTTTCTAGGGTCTCTGCTAAAATATATTATATATACGGTGTGTAACATATATATATATATATATATATATATATATATATATATATATATATATATATATAAATAAAATGTTTGGGGGTTCCAAGTAGTTTTCTAGCAGAAAAATCCTGATTTTAATTTGTAAGCAACAACTGTCTGAAAAAGGCTTAGGCCTGTTCACACCTGAGCGTTTTTCAGCTCGTAAAACGCTCATCTCTAAAGTCTCAAAATGCCCAACAAGCAAAATCCTATTCATCTCAATGGCCCCTTGTTCACATGAGCGTTTTGTCGCCTGAAGCTCAAAAAAGTACATGAGCTTTTTTTTTTGGCAGATTACAAGCGTTTCTGTTAGAGGTCAATGCCTTCCTCCAAAAAAATGCAAAAAAACGCCTGAAAAAGTCCCAAAGAAATGCCTGAAAACAATACGCTCAGGAGTGAATGGAGCCTTAGTCTTTAAGTGGTTAAACTGACCTCCTTTGCAGACCGAAGTTCGTCCCTTGGATCTAAAAGAACCAAATACAATGTTTATTTTTATCTCAGCGATGAGCAATGTTGTGATAAACTTTCCTAGCTGCTTTTTTTTTTTGATGGCTCTGAGCAGACAAAGGCACTGCACTTGTTTGAAATGAATCGTGGAAATGCCAGATTAGGATCAGGAGGAGGGTTGAATCAAGGTTATACAAAGACTAATTGTGCAGACTGCCGACCCTGCAATTTACCTCATTAGAGCCCTGCAGATGCAGCAGCTGATTGACAGTTATAAAACCATTATAAAAACACTCCCATTAGACTCACTTTGCACATGGCCACAGACAAACACACAGGGATTTCTTCAGAATATCAAAAGGTAGGAATGTGAAAAAAAGTTTGGTAAAATCCTTGTAATATACATAGTATCACCCAGAGGCGAATGTGTTATTCTAAAAAAAAAAAAAGTGGAAATACTCTTTAAGGTTTAGCAATAAAACCTGGAAATGGATTGGTATGCAGAGTTGCACCAGATTTTGCACACTCCAGTTTTAGTAAATAACCCCACTGTGACCCACAATCTCACATTTTCACTCATTGATCCCTCTATTTACGCACATACCAAGGGGTTAAATTAATGCAGGGAGCCCAAATACTTCCCATAGAGAACTTTCTAGGACTTTAAAGCTGCAGAGTTCAAAAATCAGATAAATGACGCTTACAGAAACCTAGGACTCTCACACAGGGATATTACACACAGTGGTTTCTCTAGATTGGGTCATTCCTAGTGAGGAAAGCTGGCCATACACGCAGAGATTTATTCCATTCAGCCTGTTGGCCGAACAGAAGAAATCAAACAGAATGCCCCATCTATGCTAAACAGATGGCTATTAAAATCTGACAACTGGTGCAATAGTTACTGCAGCGGATTGCCTGCAGTCACTGTTTGGCTGACAATGTTTTTGCCTGGCTCATTCGATCTTCAGATCCAAGTTTGTTGAGCCAGGCGGTGCCAGCAGAGCCACCCACAGATCAAATTTTGTCTGATGCCACAAGAAAAGGAGAAAATTCGATCTGTATATGGCCAGCCTAAAGCAGTGCTAAACCTGAAAGAAAACATTATATTGCAGTTTACCAATCCTTAGAAATCAAAGCTGCATTCATTTTCCGTTTTAGGCTTTCTTTCTTATATTTTTGTCTAGTGATCCAGCCAATAACTTTGTTTTTTAAAAGAACAAGCTCTCTTGCAGATGTATCAGTTACAGGGATGAGACAAACCATTTACTACTACAGTGATCAGCTTATATTTATGTAAAACCTTTATCCCAAAAGGAAAAACAAAGGCTCATTGTAAGGCCCCTTTCACACTAGTGCGACTTGTCCCGCGATTTTGGACCGCAAAATCGCATGACAAGTAGTTTTCCATTATTTTCAATGAGCCCCATTCGTATCAGTGCGTTTTGAAGTCGCACCGACTTCAAAGTAGTTCCTGCACTACTTTGGCACGATTTTAATGCGTTTTGAGTTATATAGCCATAGCAATTGCTGTCAAAATCACGGCAAAGTCTCGTCAAAATCCTGTCGCAAAATCACGGTTAAATCGCGTCGCATAAGTGTGAAAGGGGCCTAACTGATTATAAAGTATTAGCTGGAGTTTGTTTTCAATTTGTTAGTGTATTTAAATCCGATAGCACATATAACACTCCATTCCCCCCAGAATAACAATGCTGCTGTCCAAATGTTCCCTCTATGCTCCTTCAGCCACAGTGTTGGCACTCTAACACAGAAAGTGTGTCAATGGCCAGATTGCCAAAGAAAAACACGGGGAGGGGGAACTAAAAATAGAAAACAAATGCAGCTACCACATGTAAGGATTGGTACACAGCAATATATTACATGTTTGGTTTTGGGGTTAATATAGCTTTAAGAGCAGTAGACACTAATGCAGTGATGGCGAACCTTGGCACCCCAGATCTTTTGGAACTACATTTCCCATAATGCTCCGCTACCCTGCAGAGTACATGAGCATCATGGGAAATGTGGTTCCAAAACATCTGGGGTGCCAAGGTTCGCCATCACTGCACTAATGCATATAGAGTACAGGATGAAATGGCTCAAATTAGCCAGGCCAAAAAGTATTCAATAGACACCTAATCATATTAAAATAGGATTCCAAACCTTATGTTCAGCCTCATGAATTTAGAATACATAAACATGTTTATAGAAAAATGATTCTACTCTATAATAGTCTACTCTATATTCACTTACCCAGAGTCCATGCAAAATAGTACTTAGGTTTGTTAGCCATTGCAGCAATGTAAAGGTAGACTAGTCTTGTCACAAACGAATATTCATTAATGAAAGTATCATCCACAATACGGGCAATGGGGAAAGCCTTACTTATGGTCAGGAAAAGAATAAGTGATACCACACATATGCAAATCTTGTGAAAAACCGCTTTCTAAAAGAAAAAAAAATATTTACACAGTAAAGAATTTTTCTACTATCGTCATACTGGTGCAGTGTATCGCTATGTGAGGTCACACATAAAAAAAAAAAAGAATACAAAAATCACAGATGTGACATTTGCAAGGTTCATACACGGTTCTGATGTTGGGGCTTCATTTTGCAAATCCCTTCCAAATTTAAAACTGAACTCCAGCAAGTACAGTAGCTAAATGCAAAATGCATATATGAGAATAGTATTACTTGTCAGCGGTTTGGCAATTCAGTTCGGCCAGTCTTGGGATTCAGCTATACAGAATAGCCAGATCTTTGTACTCTGGTACAGCAACAGCACAGCTTGGAGGAACAGTCTCATAACCCAATAATGAAGAAGTAGCACAGCGAGGAGGAAGCAATGATCTCTGATAACTCAGTTCTTGGGTTTGCTCTGAGCACAGAGCAGTGACTGTCAGTCTGTGCTCATCCCCTCCAGCACTCACTGGAGCACCAGGCTGTGGAGGGGGCGGAGCCAAGACTGACTGTGAAGTCAGTAGACAGCAGGCTTTAGTCCACTGTCAGCTGAATCGGAGTCACAGGAATGCAGAACTAAATGCACTCCCGTGACCCACAGGTGAAATATGGCCAAAGGAGTTTTAGCCATACTTCTCCTTTATTTGTCTTTAATAAAAATACAGTACTATGCAAAAGACTTAGGTAGGTGTGAAGAGGTTTGAGTAAGCACTGACTTTAGAACAAACTATGTTACCTTTTATGTACCTGTCATACCTGTGATGTGATTTTAATGCTTCAACAAAGATACCTGGATTTTTGCATGCTACAAGTGGGAAGAAATGCTGTAAGGTAAGAATGTTTTTATATATATATTTATATATATTTATTATTTATTTATAATTATGTATTTTTATTAATTTACAAAATGTAAAGTTAAAGTAAGCGAATAGAAGAAAAATTTAAATGAAATCCATATTTGGTGCAACTACCCTTTGGCTTTAAACCAGCATCAACTCTTGCACAAAGTCAGGGATTTTAGAAAGTTAGAGTCAGGTGTATGATCAACCAATTATACCAAGCAGGTGCCAATGATCAAAAATTTCATATGTAGGTTAAAACACAGTCAGTCATTCATTGAAACAGAAAACTAGGTGCGGAACAGCCAAACTCCGCAACTAAGGTTGTAGTAGACAGTTTCACGCCACAGGTCATACACCATGGCAAGACTGAGCACAGCAACAAAACACAAAGTAGTTATACAGGCATACCCCGTTTTACGTACACTCACTTTACATACTCACGAGTATGGACACAGCTTGGTTAGCTTGGCATGGCACTACTCCTGGTTTTTAACATTGGCTTCTATAGGAAATCTTGGTCCGCTTGACATGGCACTGCTCCCCGTCTTAACATTGGTGTCTACGGTCAAATCTTGGTCAGCTTGACATGGCACTGCCCCCTATCTAACATTGGCGTCTATGGGAAATCTTGGCCAGCTTGACATGGCACTGTTCCGAAACCATAAGTGACAGGGATACCAGGAGCACCGAGAGGGAACCCAGGACTACAACATATCCTATTTTGTGGCCAGCCAGCTTGCCTAGGTAATCTACCATGTCATGGTCCTGGGTCCCCTTAATATGCTCCCCAAGTTTGGTGTCCTCGTCACTTATGGTTTGGGAGTAAGCTCACCAAGATTTCCTATAGAGCTAGTGTATTTACATGCATTAAGTAAAATAATGTATTGCTTCACTTTAAGTACATTTTCATTTTACAAACATGCTCTGGTCCCATTGTGTACTTAAAAGTGGGGTATGCCTGTACTGCATCAGCAAGGTCTCTCCCAAACAAATATTTCAAAGCAGACTGGGGTTTCAAGATGGGCTGTTCAAGCCCTTTTGAGGAAGCACAAAGAAACTGGCAACGTTGAGGATTGTAGACGCAGTGGTCGGCCAAGGAAACTTAATGCAGCAGACACATCAGGTTTACTGCCCTTTAACATTGAAAGATGTACAGCAGTGCCATCAGCAAAGAACTGGCAGAAACCAGTGGGACTCAGGTACACCTATCTACTGTCCAGCAAACTCTGAAAGGAAGTGTTCTTCGTGGAAGAACTTTGGCCAAAATGCCATATCTCCGACATGGAAACGAGGCCAAGGGACTCAACTATGCATGAAAACATAGGAACTGGGGTGCAGAAAAATGATGCTGTGGACTGACGAGTTTTTGGCTTTAGCAGGAGGCAGTTTGTTCCTCAAAAGGCTGAAGAGCGGTACAATAATGAGTGTCTGCAGGCAATAGTGAAGCATGGTGGAGGTTCCTTCCAAGTTTGGGGTTGCAATTCTGCAAATAAAGTTGGAGATTTTGTAAGGGTCAATGGTGTCCTCAATGCTGAGAAATGCCACACCATCAGGGAGGTGTGCGATTGGCCCCAAATGTATTCTGCAGCAGGACAATGACCCCAGACAAAACAGCCAATGTCCTTAAGGACTATCTTGAGCATAAAGAAGAACAAGGAGTCCTGGAGGTGATGATTTGTCACCCACAGAGCCCTGATCTCAACATCATTGAGGCTGTCTGTCTTACACAAGACACAGAAAGATTTGAGGCAGCCTACATCCACAAAAGATCTGTGGTTAGTTCTCCAAGATGTTTGAAACAACCTACCTGCTGAGTTCTGCAAGTGCTGTGCAACTGTGTGCAAGTGTATCTAGAAGAATTGATGCTGGTTTGAAGGCAAAGGGTGGTCACACCAAACATTGATTTGATTTGGATTTCTCGTCCATTTATTTTTCATTTTGCTAATAGATAAAAATAAACTATTACTACTTATTTTTCTTCATAAATTTACATTCTTAATTTATAGCATTTTTTTCACACCATCCTAAAACCTTTCCACAGTATTGTAGAAGTGCATTAACTGGTGTTTTTATAACTGCTTGGAGGTAATCTTTAAGCTTTTAAAAATGGAGATCAGCAGCAGGATGCCATGATTTGTCACAAGTATGGCAGTAGTACTAAAGTTAGGGAATTCATTGTAGTAATTTTTAAAGAATGGATATTTATTAAATGCACCAACTATCCAGGGACCTATCAGATGGACTCTAGTATGATTTTGCCAATAATATCAGCATGGGATTTGGTAACAGACAAGTAGCCAGCTATTTGGCAAAGTGACTAGGTCATAAAACAAAAGGTTTTTGATGACGCTTGAATGGTTCTTTGCATAGATGTCACCATTATTAATGTAAATTGTATTGTACGGTGGATTACATGAATGAAGTCTTTGACAAGCCACTGGTGCAGAACAAATGGTACTTTCACAGAACAATCTAAATATTTCCAATGTGACAAACTGGGCAAGTGCAGAAGAAGATGTTGACCTTTTTAAACTATTTTAATCAACATATACAATGTGGCATAACAGTGTGACTTCAAGCAACTGAATACAGAAGCAAACGAAGAAAAATCTATTCATTGCAATGTTTGGGGTCTCTGCATAGAAAACTTGATGGGAATAAAAATTAATGAAGAAAGTATACTTTTTTTTTTACCCCATTACCCTGGCCTAAACAATCCCATTCTCCCCCTTCCTACGTGTATGCTTAAGAAGGCCATAGACCAGTCGAAAACCGAACAAAAATTCTTGTCGATCGTCTGGTCGTTCATTTTTCACATCATTAGTATGACAGCTGCGACATGCAATTTTCATTCTGCAATTGAAAGTGCCTGATCCAACATGCTGGATTTATTTTCAGATGGCGGCACAATTTTAGTTTAGAATGTTTTTATAGGTGAAAGAAAGCTGGCAGCTTGATCTTCTGCAATTAGTTTATTAATCCAGGCGTAGTACCAAATATTACAGGGCTCACGCATTTCAGCATGTAGCCTTAATCATAGCTACACGCGAAAACATACAAGCCCTGTATTATTTTGTACTAGCGTATTTCCCCGAAAATAAGACCTAACCTGAAAATAAAACCTATCGCGATTTTCTAGGATGGCTGCAATATAATCCCTACGAAAAGAAGCCCTAGTTAAAAGTCCTTGTAAAATCATGTATTCCACACTGTAAAAGGATTATATAATGTCCAGTGTGTGTCTTTATGTAACATTATTGAGGAAAATACCTTATTTACAGCGCCGTTGGGCGCTCACGTGACCCGCCGGAGCTCTCATCCACGGGTAGCGGCTAACTTCAGCAGGGATCTCGGCCCCTCACTTTGCAGTGCTCAAAGCAGGGAAGGAGACTCTGGCCGATCACGTGAGCACCCAGCAGCGCTGTAAATAAGGTATTTTCCACAATAATGTTACACAAAGACACACCGGACATTATATAATCCTTGTACAGCGTGGATTACATCATTTTTAAAAGGACTTTAACTAGGGTTTATTTTTGAGATTACAAGATTTTTTGTAATGCTGACTCCTGAACGTACAGGGAGGGAGAGGAGAGAAGACAGGGGACACAGGGACTTTTTTACATACCATTATTACAAACAGTATCATGTACATAGCGTAAATAAATAAGATACTCCCTGAAAATAAGCCCTAATGTGTTTTTTGTAACCCAAATTAAATTTATGACCCAGTCCACCTGGTACACTTTGATTAATAAACTCATTCATTGCAGAAGATCCAGCTGCTGACTTTCTTTCATCTATAGGTTTGCTTGAATGCTAGAAAGACACTACAAGCCAGTGCACCTGCTGCTCACCACCTCGGGGAATTACAACATGTGTTTTCTACCATATTTAGGCTTTGATAGAACATTCTGTTTTTGACTCTTCAATAGCCAGCTTTACTGAAATTCGAGGCCAGGAGACAGAGGAAAATCAGTTCCATAGATGTCTATGGGGCTGTAATGTACAGGAGTAGCTAGAAAAGGATGTAAACAGTTAAAACTGCGGCCCTTGGATCTCAGTAAAGTATACTCTCTGGAGGGAGAGGGTGGGATTAGTTAGGACAGTGAAAAGGGGCAAAAAAAATAAATGCACTTTGTTTGATCCTTTACTTTGAGGTAGATTTAGTTGAACTCCAGGCAAACTGCTCAAAACACAGATTAAATACATATAAGGGAGTGGTTCTACCTGCCAAATATGTACATGTGTTCAGGCTGTGCAGGTATAATTGAGGAGAAATGACGTAGTTAAACCCGTCACATCTTATTATAGTCCTTAAACGTCCATCAGTGGCAAAATTTCAAAACAAGGGGTTAATTCCTCCAGCAATAGTCCAATCCACCAAGTGAGAAACACCACCAAGTGTTGGGGTCACCACTGTTCTACACCTCCACCGATGTGATAATGGGGGGAATGGCAACTCACCAGAAGCTGTGGCCCATCTATTTGCATAGGACAGGCAAACAAGCTGTTGTAACACAAATCCCACTCAGGAGCGATTACTGCTGCTATTACTGGATTTCAATCTCGGGTAGTCACGTGTCTCCCTTCTCCTCCCGATAATTGCTCAAATGGTGAACATAGGGGGAAAGAAGGAACCGCACTAGTGTGATATTGTTTCACCCATCAGATAATTTATTCAAAAAGACCCCAATACAAATGTACTCACAAACGCATTAAAATCATATGCCTTCAATATCCTAGTAGATATCAGTGCTACGGGTACCGTAGTATGCTGTGTCGATCCTGCTCACCCTCTCCACGCTGGTGTCTCGGATCTCCAAAGCTGCCGCTCGTGTCCCCCGTGCACTTCCGGTCGCCGTAAGGTTCATGCCCTGACGCGTTTCGTCATTTCCGACTTTTTCAAAGGGCGTGAACCTTACGGCACGGCGTCCGATTATATAGGAGTGTCTGCTGACGTTTTTGACGAGGATCTAATGACCCGCCCTCATATGTAAATTGGGCCGCTCCATGACAGCGAGCACTTCCGCCCACATCGGACCGCTGAAAAGGTCCTACATCCTGCTTGTCTTGCCCATACTTCGGTCCTATTCCCGTAAGGCTACACTACACGATTATCTGGTTTCCCATTAGTCATACTATGTGCAGTGGGCGGTCGTACCAAATACAGTATACAGCCGCCGTTATCATAATTGTATTACATTAATCTACGGTGTCCCTTTGATTAGAATGATATACATTTTAGGTGGTCTTGTGAATACAAGACATACCCATATACCGTCAGCATGCTCCTCCCATATTCATGTAATAATAAATATACACTGAAATACAGGCTAATTATCCCTATACACCTCATAATAATGTGCATATCGAAAATTACATAGAAAATTACATAAAAATCACATTCACAATATCTACTACACTCCCCATAACAGACAGTGTAAGTAACAATAAATTAAAAAATATTTTATAAAATTCCATAAAATTAAAAATGAAATTGAAAATAAAATTGAAAATAAAATTGTGCAACACTCAATGTCCAATACCACATGTGTGGTCACGAATGATTTCCCAAAAGATGCCAACCAATGCAACACATCAGAAGTCGATATGGATAATAGTGGGATCCAATAGGAATCCACACAAAGCAATTAAATTATATTATATATAAAAGGTCTAAAATTTAAAGTTAAAATTTTAAAATTTAAAATTAAAACACTTATTAGATGGTCTCAAAACTTGATCCTCACACTACAATCCCATTTTCTAAAAAGATCTTTACGGGTTAAAAAATACAATTAGAACTGTAAACTACAACAAAGGTGCATACTCCCCCTATGTACTGTCCATCAAAGATCACTGATGAAACAGTTCAGGTCCAAATCTATGTTTAACCCTTTGGGGACCAGGGCCTGGGTGAGAAAAATCCATCTGGTTTCGCATTTGGATAGTTCTCGAACCCAGTTAGATCCCCTCCAGGATGGAGTCACCCTCTCTACACCCCAAAACTGTAAATCAGTGGGGTCCTGGTTATGATGCCTCCTAAAATGCTCCGATACGCTGTGGTCCTTAAAGCCATTTATAATGTTTGTGATGTGTTCACCTACACGTTTCTTAACGGTCCTTTTTGTTCTACCAATGTAAATTAAATTACACGGACACATTAAGGCATATACTAAGTGTGTGGTGTCACAAGTTATTAAACTTTGAATTTTAAACTGTTTCCCTATAGCTGGGACCTCAAACACTTCCCTTTTCCTCAAATTATTTTTAGTGAATGAGCACGCCCGACAACGCCCACATTTGTGGAAGCCTTTTCTATCAGGGAAGAAAGTAACGTTTGGAGGGTCCAAAACCTTTTTTACCACTCTGTCCCCAAAATTGGGGGCTTTACGGTATATAAAGGAGGGGTTAGTTGGAAGAACTGGGCCTAGTACCCTATCTTTTAAGAGCATAGGCCAGTGCTTTTCAAAAATTGCCTCAACATTTCTGTAGTCACTTGAAAAGTCCGAGAGGAAACTCCATTCCTTCCCATTATCTACAGACTTGGTTTTGTTTTTTAAAACCTCAGATCTAGGCAACTCGAGAATCTTTTTAATCTCTAAATCCAACTTATCTTCCTCGTATCCTTTTTGAATGAACCTCTCTTTGATAACAGCTGATTGTGTCATGAAATCATCATCAAACGTACAGTTACGCTTCACCCTCATGAGTTGGCCCCTGGGAATGTTCTTCAACCACGTAGGGTGGTGGCCACTCATGATGGAAAGGTAACTGTTACGATCTGTTTTTTTAAAAAAGACCTTTGTTGCAAACCCTGTAAAATGTCTAAAAATGGTCACATCTAAAAATTGTATACTTGTCCTGTCCCAGTGAAATTCCAACTTGATATTATTGGGATTGGAATTTAGATGGGACATAAATAGTAACAGAGACTCCTCCGAGCCTTCCCATATGAACAGGATATCGTCGATGAACCGTTTGTAATAACGTAATTCGTTTTTTTGTTGGTTAAATACAAATTTGTCCTCCCATTCAGCCATAAAGATGTTCGCCAAGCTGGGAGCAAATTTGGCTCCCATGGCGACACCTGTCTTCTGACTGAAAAAATAATCCTGAAACCAAAAATAATTATGCGAGAGACAGAAATCCAACGCTTTATGGATGAATCTCTTTTGTTCAAAGGGAATCTCATCCCTCTTACTCAAAGCCCAATTAAGGGCCAACAGAGCATCATCATGCTGGATGATGGTGTACAGCGAGGACACATCGGCCATCACTAGGAAGGCCGATGAGTCCTCGCCCAACAACACATCATCCAGCGTTAACAACAAGTCTTTAGTGTCCTTCAAGAAGGCTCTCGTAGTCAACACACTGGGTTGGAGAAATTTGTCAAGATATTGGCCCAACCTAGCGGTGACGGACCCAATCCCATTAACAATAGGACGGGCTGGAGGACATTCCACGTCCTTATGAATTTTGGGAAGCGTGTATATTGTGGGTATCCTACACACGCTAGGGGTCAGATATCTTTTCTCCTTTTTTGTTAAGGCATATGTCCTATAACCAAACTCAACCAGGTTTTTCAGTTCCTCATCAAACCTGGATGTCGGATCGGCGGACAGCTTGATATAAGTTTTCTCGTCATTAAGCATACTAGACAATTGATGGTGGTAAAAGCTTTTATCAAGTATTACCACTCCCCCTCCCTTGTCCGCTGGTCTAATAATGATCTCTTTCCTTTTTTCCAAGGATTCGAGACCTTCTGTAATATGCCGCATGCTATTCTGAATTTTCTTAGTGTTGGGATTTAACTCCTGCAAGTCTTCCAGAACTGAATTTTTAAAGACTTCCACACAGTGATTGTTGTTCACTTGAGGGTTCATGGTGGATTTGTTTTTTAAACCACTATTCAACATTGATCCCTGGTTCCCATTATTCACAGAGGTGTTAGAATTATTACTCACTGGGGTATATGGGTATGTCTTGTATTCACAAGACCACCTAAAATGTATATCATTCTAATCAAAGGGACACCGTAGATTAATGTAATACAATTATGATAACAAGCAGGATGTAGGACCTTTTCAGCGGTCCGATGTGGGCGGAAGTGCTCGCTGTCATGGAGCGGCCCAATTTACATATGAGGGCGGGTCATTAGATCCTCGTCAAAACCGTCAGCAGACACTCCTATATAATCGGACGCCGTGCCGTAAGGTTCACGCCCTTTGAAAAAGTCGGAAATGACGAAACGCGTCAGGGCATGAACCTTACGGCGACCGGAAGTGCACGGGGGACACGAGCGGCAGCTTTGGAGATCCGAGACACCAGCGTGGAGAGGGTGAGCAGGATCGACACAGCATACCACGGTACCCGTAGCACTGATATCTACTAGGATATTGAAGGCATATGATTTTAATGCGTTTGTGAGTACATTTGTATTGGGGTCTTTTTGAATAAATTATCTGATGGGTGAAACAATATCACACTAGTGCGGTTCCTTCTTTCCCCCTATGTTCACCATTTGAGCAATTATCGGGAGGAGAAGGGAGACACGTGACTACCCGAGATTGAAATCCAGTAATAGCAGCAGTAATCGCTCCTGAGTGGGATTTGTGTTACAACAGCTTGTTTGCCTGTCCTATGCAAATAGGTGGGCCACAGCTTCTGGTGAGTTGCCATTCCCCCCATTATCACATCGGTGGAGGTGTAGAACAGTGGTGACCCCAACACTTGGTGGTGTTTCTCACTTGGTGGATTGGACTATTGCTGGAGGAGTTAACCCCTTGTTTTGAAATTTTGCCACTGATGGACGTTTAAGGACTATAATAAGATGTGACGGGTTTAACTACGTCATTTCTCCTCAATTATACCTGCGCTACCTATACCATTGTATATGTTCCAAGGGACGATATATATTGGAGTATACTTCTACACATTTTCTTTCTTAAAGTAGCTGCGGTATTGTCTGTTTAAGACTTGTTTTGAGGTCACTTGTGCGCAGGGGATATATTTGTATCACCAGTAGAGGGCACATTTGTGCTACACATATATATTTTTTCATATGTTCAGGCTGGGTGTGCTGTGTAAATCTCAGAAATTAATGGTCACCTGACTTTTCTCTGCTGCAATAAAGTAATGCAACTAAATCGCATCCCTGTCCCAGTCTGATTGGGCAGTGAAAGAGAAGCAGCATACTGTCTCTCTCCTCCTATCAGCATGCTCCTTGTTAGCCAATAAGGTGTGCTGCAGTGCTCATGTGCTACTTATGCAGCTTTTCAACCTCCCAGTCTGAGCTCTACTGTACAGGGGATTGCAAAAGGCTGATGTCAGGTCAAATTGAGGTTCTTATACTAGATTTGTTTTTTTAAATACACTTATTCAGTATGAAACCATACCCGTGTAAATTGGTGTTTTTATCTGCCTGGAGTTCCCCTTTATTGTAAATAATTTCATCAGTAAAGGTCAAAAAAAAAAAAAAAAACTTGTTTCTACTTTATTATTCTATTTTACCCAACAAAGAATTTGTACAGCTGTCCATCCAGTCTTGACTAACACAGGACAGCCTGAAGGATGACATCACTTTCTCTCTTTCATTGAAGGAGGACAGTAGTTTCATCTCTCTGCACCCAACCTGCTGATTCTAATATAAAGGAGGAGCTAGCAGACTAATAAATTCATCTCTCGGATCACTTAGCTCTCCACTTTCCTCCGGTTAGCTTTTCCCTTCTCCGCACACTGGCACGCTGCACTCATGATTGGCTCATAGTACTGCCCCCTCCTCTCCCAGTCATAAAGCAGAATTTTACTCTCTCAATAAACACGGACTATTTTAAATCCTTATGCTGCTAGCATTAGTAAATAGATAGGCAGGTGTATTGTATTTACTAGTTTTAAACTTATTTTTACATTTCTTCCAGGCTTATAGGCCTAGGAAAATTGTGTCACACATCCCAGGAGTCTTTAGGAGGGGAGGGGATTTCTAAGTTAAGCACACCCTCCTGTCTGCATGCCGGAGCTATGGGTAGATGGATTCCAGGAAGTAAATGCTATAGGAATCATCTGCCCTTATTCAAGATAGCCACGGTTAGAAATGCTAGGGAGGCGTTTTTCAAACATGGAGACATGGATGGATAGGAGTTTGCTTTGAAATATTAAAAATGTATCTGTGGTGCTCAGATTCAGTGTAGTTCCACATTAAGCTGGCCATACACTGATAAAAATTCTGATCAGTGTTTTTTCGTCCCCGTTCAACAGACATTGATCATTTGAAAAAATTCTCCCGAAGGAACATGTTGGAAAAGGTTTCCTCTATTAGCAGATGATCAGTGTATTCTGGCAGCTGCTGGTCCCATTGTGAGATTACAAAGTCCTGGCAGGAGTGGATTCTTCCACCCACCTTGTTTCTGTGGATGGAGAAATCAGTTATACACTAACCATGTATAGCCAACTTTAGGCTACCTTCGCATGTGGGCGTAGCGGACCGCGGGCAGAATCACCGCGATTCTGCCCGCGATCCGGAATCATTGCAAATCGCGGGGACACCTGTGCAATGCCCGTGATTTGCAATGACACCCCAAATGCTGTGCGATGTTACCATGATTTCCGCCTGCCGAATTGCGGTGACATCGCGCAAACAGAATCACGGGACGCATGACGCTCAAAAAGGTACAGGAGCTTCTTTTGTGTGTCATGCGTCCCGTGATTCTGTTTGCGCGATGTTACCGCGATTCGGCAGGCAGAAATCGCGGCAACATCGCACAGCGTTTGGAGTGCCATTGCAAATCACTGGTATCGCACAGGCGTCCCGCGATTTGCAATGATTCCGGATCGCGGGCAGAATCGCGGTGATTCTGCCCGTGATCCGCTACGCCCACATGTGAACATAGCCTTAGTGCTGCTATACAAAGAATTGAAGAGGCTGATACCAAGTCAAATTGGAGAACTACTTGCACATGTTGCAATTGAAAATAAATGTAATGAATGTTTTATTGAAATCAAAGAAAATATAGCTGCATGTGTATTATGCTCATTTGTGCCTTTCTTTTTTTTTTTTTTTTTTTTTTTTCTGGAGCTCAGCTTTAATCATGGGCAATAGATGGTAAAAACGAGAGAAAATGCCAAGTGCAGCTATCATCTATGGGCACGAAGGTAAAAAATACAGTAAACTTTTCATTCTGACCATTTCTATTTAGCCAAGACCCAAGATAAAGAGCAAAAGCTGGCTATAAAAAAGGTGAGAAAAGGAAGCTGAATACCTTTAGTACTCACATTTGGGGAAGGATCTGACACATGTCGTTTTTCTTTCAAGCTGACTTCCTTTAACTTTGATCGTATGTGACTTCCTTCAATGAAAGCAATGTAGTCCTGGAAATTGCTGCAGGGCCCAGCAAGGACACTCATAAAATTCAGGTGGTAGCTAAGGTACTCCAAAAGAGTTGGTCTTTTCCTGCAGATAATATAAATTTCAATTCTTTGTATATATATGTGTGATCTAAATTATTGTACCTTATCTGTCTATTTCTGGGTACTGTTCAGTTTAAAAAGAAAAAACACATACCACTATATTACCAAAAGTATTGGGACGCCTGCCTTTACACACACGTGAACTTTAATGGCATCCCATCCCAGTCTTAGTATGTAGAGTTCAATATTGAGTTGGCTCACCCTTTGCAGCTATACAGTGCCTTGAACAAGTATTCATACCCCTTGAAATTTTCCACATTTTGTCATGTTACAACCAAAATTGTAAATGTATTTTATTGGGATTTTAGGTGATAGACCAACACAAAGTGGCACATCATTGTAGGGAAATAATGGTCAAGGAAAATGATAAATGGTTTTCCACATTTTTTACAAATAAATATGTGGAAAGTGTGGCGTGCATTTGTATTCAGCCCCTCCTGAGCCAATACTTTGTAGAACCACCTTGTGCTGCAATTACAGCTGCAAGTCTTTTTGGTTATGTCTCTACCAGCTCTACCAGAGTGTGAAAATTTTGTTCATTCTTTGCAAAATAGCTGTCAGGTTGGATGGAGAATGACTGAACAGAAATTTACAAGTCTTGCCACAGATTCTCAATAGGATTTAGGTCTGGACTTTGGCTGGGCCATTCTAACACGAGAATATGCTTTGATCGAAACCATCCATTATTCTGGCTGTATGTTTAGGGTGGTTGTTTTGCTAGAAGGTGAATCTCTGCCCCAGTCTCAAGTCTTTTCCAGACTAGCAGGTATTCTTCTGAAATTGCCCTGTATTTAGCTCCAACCATCTCCCCATCATCTCTGACCAGCTTTCCTTCACCTGCTAATGAAAAGCATCCCCACAAAATAATGCTGCCACCACCATGTTTTACAATGGGTATGGTGTGTTCAGGGTGATGTGCAGTGTTAGTTTTTCACCACACATAGCATTTTGCTTTTAGGGGAAAAAAGTTCAAATTTAATCTCATCTGACCAGAGCACCTTCTTCCACATGGCTTCTCGCAGACTGCAAAGATGACTTCTTATGGCTTTATTTCAACAACGGCTTTCTTCTTGCCACCACTCCATAAAGGCCAGATTTGTGGAGTGCATGACTTATAGTTGTCCTGTGGACAGATTCTGTCACCTGAGCTGTGGATCTCTGCAGCTCCTCCAGAGTTACCATGGGCCTCTTTGCTGCTTCTCTGAATAATGATCTCCTTGCCTGGCCTGTCAGTTTAGGTGGACGGCCATGTCTTGGTAGGTGTGCAGTTGTGCCATACTCTTTCCATTTCCAGGTAATGGATTGAACAGTGCTCTGTGAGATGTTCAAAGCTTGGGATATTTTTTATCACCCAACCCTGCTTTCACATTCTCCACAACTTTATCCCTGATCTGTCTGGTGTGTTCCTTGGCCTTCTTGATGCTCTTTGTTCACTAAAGTTCTCTAACAAACCTTCACAGATAGCTTCACAGAACAGCTGTATTTATACTGAGATTAAATGACACACAGGTGGACTCTATTTACTAATTAGGTGACTTCTGAAGGCAATTGGTTCCACTGGATTTTAGTTAGGGGTATCAGAATAAAAGGGGGCTGAATACAAATACACACCACACTTTTCAGACATTTATTTGTAAAAAATGTGAAAAACCATTCAACATTTTCCTTCCACTTCACAATTATGTGCCACTTTGTGTTGGTCTGTCACAAACAATCCCAATAAAATACATTTACCTTTTTGGTTGTAACATAACAATATGTGGGAAATTTTAAGGGGTGTGAATTCTTTTTCAGGACACTGTAACAGCTTCAACTCTTGTGGGAAGGCTGTCCACAAGGATTAGGAGTGTGTATGGGAATGTTTGACCATTCTTCCAGAAGCGCATTTGTGAGGTCCAGCACGGTTGTTGGACAAGAAGGCCTGGCTCACAGTCTCCGCTCCAATTCATCCCAAAGGTGTTATATCAGGTTGAGGTCAGGACTCTGTACAGGCCAGTCAAGTTCCCCCACCCCAAACTCGCTCACTAATATCTTTATAGACCTTGCTTTGTGCACTGGTGCGCAGTCATGTTGGAACAGGTAGGGGCCGACCCCAAACTGTTCCCACAAAGTTGGGGGCATGAAATTGTCCAAGACATCTTGGTATGCTGATGCCTTAAGAGTTCTTTTCACTGGAACTAAGGGGCCAAGCCCAAACCCTGAAAAATAACCCCACACCATAATCCCTCTCCACCAAATGATTTGGACCAGTGTAAAAAAGCAAGGTCCATAAAGACATGGATGAGCGAGTGTGGAGGAACTTGACTTTCCTGCACTTTGGGATAAATTAGAGCGGAAACTGGGAGCCATGCCTTCTTGTCCAACATTAGTGCCTGACCTCACAAGTGCGCGTCTGAAAGAATGGTCAAACATTCCCATAGACACACTCCTAAACCTTGTGGACATCCTTCCTAGAAAAGTTGAAGCTGTTATAGCTCAACAGGGTGGGCCAACTCAGTATTGAACCCTACGAACTAAGAATGGGATGCCATTAAAATTCATGTGTGTGTATAGCCAGGCGTCCCAGTACCAATACTTTTGGTATTATAGTGTACATGTACTAAGGGGTGGATAACACCAAATGCAGTGTATTTTTATTCTGGATCAAGAACACAGACAGTGTTTAGCATGGATTTCAATGGCCCTAGCTAACACTAGTGCAGTGCATTCCAGTGCAGTCAACAAAAGTAGAACATGCTGCATTTTTTCTGTTTGGAATTCGGCATAACATCAGAAATGTACCAGAATGCATGTACTCAATTGAGAAGAAGACAAAAAAAAAAAAAAGGAGGGGAAAAACACACCAGAACATATCAAAAACATGCATGGAGAAATGCATCCGGAATGCAGAAATTGTGGTGTGAACCGGCCCTTAAAGGATAAGTCCACCCTAAAACTGAAACTGAAATCCCTGCATCTATAGATCTCCACAATCTAACACTAACCTATCTAGCCCTGTAAAGAATTCCGTATGCATTTATCCTTATCCTTTAATGCAAAACAATCTTTCTCCTAATACAATAAGCAAGCGTAAGTGAAAGTACAACCAACAGTAACCCAACACAATCCTACATGTATTGGTCAGCTTTAAATGCAATTCACTGTTTTGTTTTTTAACTAAAAGGCAAAACTTTTTATGTTTTCTGGAAGAGTGGAGCAGGATTAGAACACTTGTCAGTTTTTATTGCAGTCGGTGCCCCCGAGATTTACCCTCTCTATTTGTCCTGTTTAACATTATCATTGAAAGTGAAAGTAAAAGGAAATCCTACATTTTGGTTGACATCAGAACACTAAAAGAGGGGTAATTGTCCAATAGGGACAACAGTTCTAGTGACACACTGGGATTCACCCATTTTGGAGGGATTTCCTCTCACTTCCTGTTTTGGCAACTGGACAGGACTTGAAGGGAAATCTCCCCAACAGGACACAGGTGGCAAAAACAACTGTCAGGGGTTATAACCCCCCCAATTCTATCTAAAAAAAAGAAAGGGATTTTTGTCTTACCGTAAAATTCTTTTCATTGACAGACACAGCTCCATATCTTTTTTGACCCTTGGATTATGCTGCTCTCCTTAGGAGTAGGACACTAGGCGGAAAATAATTGACTACACCTATAGGGCAGTCCCAGGGAGTATACTCCTAATTCCTGCTATAGGACTTCAGTTTTGTAACAAGCAGTGTCAGAATACATAACCTAGCTCAACAGAGGGATGGGTGCTGTGTTGGTCAATGAACATCAGAGAAAAGGATGTTACGGTAAGACAAAAATCCAGTTTTCTCTTTCATTCATGGACGGACACAGCTCCATATCTTCTTTGACCCTTGGGACGTCCCAAAGCAGTGTCAACATAAGGAGTGGGAAAAACACAGCAATAAATATATTTCCCAAAAGGGCCAAATGTAGCCAACCAGGTAAACCAGGAGCTCAATTAGGAACAACTGGAGCTCACCTACTAAGAAAAATACACCTTCAAGAGGCAGGAGCCACTGCAACAGCAGCCTGCGAAACTTTGCAGCCGAACGCAGCCTCCGTAGATGCTAGAACATCCACATTGCAAATTTTTGTGAATGTGTGTAGACGACTATGTGGCCGCCTTGCAAACCTGTACCACTGACGCTTGATGATGGAAGGCCCAGGAGGCACTAAGCGCCCTTGTAGAATGCGCCTTAACAAGGAAAGGAGGAACCTGACCTTTGATAGAATAGGCCTGCACCACAGTCTGCCTGATCCATCTGAAAATGATCGCAGCAGATGCAGCCTGCCCCTTACAAGAACCATCTGTAAGAACAAACAAGGAATCTGATTTGCGAATCGACTCAGTCGCCGCCAAGTACACCATGATGGCCCGAAGCACATCCAAGGAATGCAAGGCACATTCTTTTGGATTATTCAAAAAGTAGAAATCAGCGCTCTCCTCTTAAAGTGAGCCACTCTAATTATTTAAATGACGGTAATACAACTGAAGATTCTCAAAAAAACTGCTGATGCATAAACAACGTAAATGAATCTAAAATCAATATCCTTGAAACCCAGCTCACTAATGGAGACAATAGAGATGAAATAATTCTTCTATTCTAATAAGTCACAAAGCACGGAGGTGTTGCAGATACAATGGGACGAAATTCCCAATAAAATTATTATTTGAAAACAAATGTGAAACTAAGTGAGTGAAGTGAAAAAGCTTTGAAAAAGCTACGGGCTGTTGTAGCGCAACGCGTCAGGGACAAGCCGTGCCTACGTCACTTCCGGTCTTCGGCCGAGACCGGAAGCATCGGAACTCGCCGCATCGACGGCTGCTGTACTTTGTTTGCTTCTCGCTGACATATCATCTACTGTCTAGTAAGTGTTTAGTACTTATTTACCAATAAATTTATACCCTGAAATGCTACACTATGAGAGTTTCCATTCCTTGAGCACCTGACAGATGCATGGAGTGATTGGCAAGCCGGGATCATTTTATTGCCGTTTACAATACTGAATTTGTAATAGTGGAGATATACCGAATTATATACTGAAGATTAAGAGGCTGGAGAGGAGTCTAAGTAATACATCGTATAAACGCTCGCTCCGAGTGTGTTTGAGGTGAGCGGCCATTGCATTCGGTGTCGGATTGCATGCTCACCTGTGCACATTTACCTGGCCTGAATTGGAAGTCTGAATGCACATTTACCTACTATAATTTGAAGTCTGAATGCACCTTGATTATTCACTTGGATTTCTTCTTCTTGTTTTGAATTTCCTGAGCACTTTGCACTTTTCATCACAAAAACTTTTTTCTTAGAAGGAATGATGGACATTATGCACCTTATTTAGCACCATTGCACTTTGAATTCATCTTAATATTAATTGGTTAAACTGTATTGATTTTTTTTGAATATTTATATTCTGATTTGCCTACTTATTTATGTTCCACAGGGTCATTGATCAATTTTTTTATTTTATTTAATATCAGTCAACTACCTTTACGCACTTTTTGACATCAACTTTTTCTCATTCACTTCACTCACTTAGTTTCACATTTGTTTTCAAATAATAATTTTATTGGGAATTTCGTCCCATTGTATCTGCAACACCTCCGTGCTTTGTGACTTATTAGAATAGAAGAATTATTTTATCTCTATTGTCTCCATTAGTGAGCTGGGTTTCAAGGATATTGATTTTAGATTCATTTACGTTGTTTATGCATCAGCAGTTTTTTTGAGAATCTTCAGTTGTATTACCGTCATTTAAATAATTAGAGTGGCTCACTTTAAGAGGAGAGCGCTGATTTCTACTTTTTGAATAATACTTGGATATGTGGTGACACTGCCAAATCAGCAGCTTTCTCTGTGGTGTTCCACGATTGTCTTTGTGATTTAGGGTGTCGTTTACCCCGTTTTAGCGCACAGGTCTTGTTTTTACCTACATTCTTTTGGATATTTCGGCTTAGGACAGAAGGCAACACAATGTCTTCATTTAAGTGGAACCCCGAGAAGACCTTAGGAAGGAACGACTGACCAGGACGTAGTACCACTTTGTCCCTGTGAACCACCAGGTAAGGTGACTAACAGGACAACACAGCCAGTTCTGAGACCCTGCCTGCAGAAGTAATAGCTACCAAGAAAGCCACCTTCTGTGACAGAGTAAGCAGAGGAAGTTAACAAATATTTTCTAAAGGCGGTTTTTGAAGAACCGACAGTACCAGATTAAGATCCCACGGAGGCACCGGGGACCTTACTGGAGGAGCCAAATGGCGAACCCCTGCACAAATTTGTGAATCAAGGAATTCGTGGCCAACAGGAGTCTACTGACTAGGCAGAAAAAAACTGAAGTACTATAGCAGGAAGTGGGAGTATACCCCCTGGGACTGCCCTATAGGCGTAGTCAATTATTTTCCACTTAATGCCCTACTCCTAAGGAGAGCAGCATAACCCAAGGATCAAGGAAGATATGGAGCTGTGTCCGTCAATGAACAAAACAGAAAAATAGTTTTGCCTGTAGTTACACTTTAAGTCGGGTTCTTGTAGTGATCCAACAAGGCTGCACTAAAATCTCCCTAAATTTTCTTTGTGAATTACAGAACTCCTTCCCCTATGTCACGGAGATAAGGAAAGAGAGGTGTTCTGCAGTCCTAACACACATCCTGCCATAGGTTACAACTGTATTCCTTCATAGATACAATACAGTAGCATGGTGTTTATTTAAATGGGCTGCCTGCCTAGTGCTCCACAGTGGACCGAATATCAGTCCTACGTAACTTTCCCTAGCGCAGTACAGTGCGGTAGTGCAATACTGCGTGTTATAGTGCATTGCAAAGCAGGTGTGTCAGGAGGTGCGTTGAATGAGTGGCACCACAATGCATTAACCACTTGCCTACCGGGCACTTTCACCTCCTTCCTGCCCAGGCCAATTTTCAGCTTTCAGTGCTCTCACGCTTTGAATGACAATTGCGCGGTCATGCTACATTATACCCATATGAAATTTTTATCATTTTTTTCACACAAATAGAGCTTTCTTTTGGTGGTATTTAATCATCTCTGGGTTTTTTCTTTCTTACAAAAAAAAGAAAGAAGACAGAAAATTTTGAAAAAAAATGTTTTTCTTATTTTCTGCGAGTAAATTTTGAAAATAAATACATTTTTCTCTTTCACTGATGTGCGCTGATGAGGCGGCACTGATAGGCTGCACTGATGGCCACTGATGAGGTGGCACTTATGGGCACTGATGAGGTGGCACTTATGGGCACTGATGAGGTGGCACTGATGAGGAGGTACTAATATGCCGCACTGATGAGCACTGATAGGCGGCACAGATGAGCGCTGATATGCGGCACTGATGAGCACTGAGAGGCGGCACTGACGGGCAGCACTGATGGGCACTGAGAGGCGGCACTGCTGAACACTGATGGGTGGCACTGAAGGACACCGACGGGTGGCACTGATGAGCACTGATGGGCGGCACTGATGAGCACTGATGGGCAGCACCATCAGTGCCCACACTCAGTACCCATAGTGCTGCTAGTCAGTGCCCATATGAGCAGGCACTGATGGGCACTGACTGGCAGCACTATGGGCACCGATTGTGGGTACTGATGGCGGGCACTGTGGGCACTGATGGTGGGCAGTTATGGCATTTATTTCCTCTTGTGTAATCAGGGCACTGGTGATCAGTTCCCTGATTACATTTCTCTGTGTCGCTGAGCAGCTCACCTCTTCCTCACACGCAGTCTCTGTGTGAGGAAGGAGAGCTGGCGATGAGAGATGATCTCATATGATTACATATGAGATCATCTCTCATTGCATGGTCCGATCACGTGGTAAATGGCCGCTGTGATTGGCCATTTACCACGATCTGTGATTGGCTGTGTCCAAGGGACACGGCCGACACAGATTTTCCCCGATGCGCGCTCGCGGGAGCGCGCGGGGAGCCTGTTTCTGGGAGGCCGTATAAAGACGGCCTCCCGAAAATTAGAGCCCGCGCTGTAACAGTCTTTCGGCTATAGCGCAGGCGGCAAGAAGTTAATGTGCGTTACCACATCGCACTGGTGTGAATGAGCCCTAAAACTTTCCCTTTTTGCTGTAGGAACTTTAGACAAAGCTTATGATTAGAACATGAACTGGATGGCTGTCTCTAAACTGTATGTGCTACATATGAAAAATCATACAGTAATGACAAAAATCTTTTAAAAATACTGTACCCACAGTACCTTCTACTTTTAGGAACTATTTGGCCAATATTGCCAAACGTCCTGTGTATCTGATTGGTGTGAGACAGATTAGGATGCAAGGGGAAAAGCTCCAAAATGTTTTTTTCTAAAAAAAAAAAAATTGGAATCTCTGTCATTTTTATGTGTTTGCACCTAGTAAAAATTTCCCTCACTTCCTGTCCAAGTGACTGATATCAAACAGAAGAAGTAGGGGAACTCTCCTGAATGGGGACACACACATCACTGAAATCCTGACAGGGAATATAACCTTTCCCCACTCTATCCAAAGTGAAAAAAAGTTTTGACTAAGGAAGGGCTTTAGAAAACTCTGCTTCTCGATTGTATGGACCATGTAGCAGTCATGCAAAGTAACATCTATTTTAGCAGGCATTCTCACTGATCTGCAGAGTGCCTTGTAAACAGAATTATGATATGTCCACTTTGTTTTAACAAGAGAACACACAGCCAAGATGGGGTTAAAGCTCACATATATTTCTTATTTGATGTGCCAATTCTAGAGATCTATGCACGGATCTCTAGAATTGGTACATGCATTTTACCATCACCCCTATGTTCTTATTTCAAACACATTCATCAATAAAAAACATTCATATGAAATCTCTTACTTAACGCAGTTTTGGAGTTGCTGCTTTGTGAGTGATTCAGCATTGTGACTCATCCCTTTAAAAGGAGAAGTAAAACATAAAAATAACGGCTGAGGATTAAAAGGGTAAAAGGAAAATTTCAGCTAATATGGACATACACTATATTCTCAAAACTATTGGGACGCCTGCCTTTACATGCACATGAACTTAAATGGCAACCCAGTCTTAGTCCGTAGGGTTTAACCACTTCAATACAGGGCACTTTCACCCCCTTCCTGCCCAGGCCAATTTTCCCCTTTTAGCGCTGTTGCATTTTGAATGACAATTGCACAGTCATGCAACACTGTACCTACACCAAATTTATGTCATTTTCCCCCCACAAATAGAGCTTTCTTTTGGTGGTATTTGATCACCTCTGGGTTTTTTCCTTTTTGCTAAACAAATAAAAAAAAGACCGAAAAGTTTGAAAAAAAAAAAAAAAGTTTTTTTGTTTATGTTATACAATTTTGTAAATAAATATGTTTTTTCCTTCACTGATGAGCACTGATGAGACTGCACTGACAGGCACTGATGAGGAGGCACTGATGGAGTGGCACTGATGGGGTTGCACTGATAGGCAGCACTGATAGGTAGCACAGATATGCAGCATTGGTGGGCACTGATAGGCGTCACTGCTGGGCACTGATAGGCGGCATTGATGGGCACTGATAGGTGGCACTGATGGGCAATGATAGGTGGCACTGACGGGCACTAATGGGCACTGGCGGGCACTGATAGGCAGCACTGGTGGGCAATAATGGGCACTGGTGGGCGACACTGAAAGATGGCAATGATGGGCACTGGTGGGCAGCACTGATAGGGAGGGCACTGGCGGGCAGCACTAGTGGGGAGGGCAATGGGGGGCTCCCTGAGCTCTGATTGCCATCCCTGGTGGCCATAGTGGGCATCCCTGGGGTCATGGGTGGGCATCCCTGGTGGTTCTAGTGGCACCCCCCCCCCCCCCAAGGGTCTGCACCGGTAATCAATGATCTGATTACCAGTGCCGACCCCCCCCCCCCCCCTGTCAGGGGAGCCGCCGATCGGCGCTCCTTTACTCGTGCCTGTCAGGCACGAACTAAGGAAAGCCGATCAACAGCTGTTCCTGTTTACTATGTGACCAGCCGTGATTGGACATGGCTGGTCACATGGTAAAGAGCCTACGTCAGAGGCTCTTTACCGAGATTGGAGATGCAGGGTGTCAGGCTGACACCTCGCATCACCGATCGCCGCTCTGCGCATCCCCGGGGGGGCGCGCAGAGCTGTAGTATCCTGCCGCCGTCATATGACGTCAGGTCAGGATAATACAACCACATTCCCGCCGTCAATCTGCTATAGGGCGGACGGGAAGTGGTTAATATTGGGTTGGCCCACCCTTTGCAGTTATAATAGCTTCAGCTCTTCTGGGAAGGCTGTCCACAAGGTTTAGGAGTGTGTCTATGGGAATGTTTGACCTGTGAGGTCAGGCGCTGATGTGGACAAGAAGGCTCGCAGTCTCTGCTCTAATTCATCTCAAAGGTGTTCTGTTGTGTTGAGGTCAGGACTCTGTGCAGGCCAGTCAAGTTCCCCCTTCCCAAACTCGCTCATCCATGTCTTTATAGACCTTGCGTTGTGCATTGGTCCAAATCATTTGGTTGAAGGGGAATTATGGTTTGGGGTTGTTTTTCAGGGGTTGGGATTGACCCCTTAGTTCCAGTGAAGGGAACTCTTAAGGCGTCAGCATACCAAGGCATTTTGGACAATTTCATGCTGCCAACTTTCTGGGAACAGTTTGGGGATGGCTCTTCCTGTTCCAACATGACTGCGCACCAGTGTACAAAGCAAGGTCCATAAAGACATGTATGAGCGAGTTTGGGGTGGAGGAGTTCGACTGGCCTGACCTCAACCCCATAGAACGCCTTTGGGATGAATTAGAACGGAGACTGTGAGCCAGGCCTTCTCATCCACATCAGTGCCGCACCTCACAAACACGCTTCTGGAGGAATGGTCAAAAATTCCCATAGACACACTCTGAAACTTTGTGGACAGCCTTCCCAGAAGAGCTGAAGCTATTATAGCTGCAAACAATGGGCCAACTCAATATTGAACCCTATGGACTAAGACTGGAATCCCATTAAAGTTCATGTGACATCAATCCTATTTGACCCCGGTTAGACTGCAAGCAATGCACCAATTGGCAGCCCCTACATGCTCTAGATGTACCTGTCCACGCGCAGACTTTGCCCATGTCATCTGGCTGTGCCCGGTCACAGCAAGGTACTGGCAATGGGTGACCGGTATATTGTCTGCGGTCCCATCTGTCCCGGTTCCATGCGCCCCCATTGATTTGTTTCTTGGGGGTTTTGAATGAAGTACAGTGGCAGAGACATTCTAGAACTATGTTAATGGAGACACTATGCCTGGCCCGAAGGGCTATAGCGCTTAGGTGGATCCAGCCTAACCCTCCCTCTGTGTGCATGTGGTTGCAATTAGCAAATCAACTGTTACCTAATGAAAAACTTGTATTTGAACATAGAGGGTGCCTGGCTAAGTACAATAAGGTCTGGGACGTCTGGTGCTCCTCTGCCCTCACCGTATCCAGTGCCTGAAGAAATCACTGAGCGCACTAGATATCTTACTAAGAAGGGTTTCGAGCTTGGCAGACTATAGGTCTGATGGCTTTGTTACACTTTGGCATTCATGACTATGAATCTGTTGCTTTGCATATATAATAGCTCTGTAATGATGTGGAATGCACATATTGCTGCTTTGAAATTTATTTTGTAATGTATTGTACCTTACTATTTTATGCGCTCATTTTGAGCGCTTTGTTTACTGTACCAAATGTCTTATCTCCTTCAATAAAAAGTTAAAAAAAAAAAAAAAAATTTCATGTGCGTGTAAAGGGAGGCATCCAAATACGGTTGACAATATAGTGTATATACAGTATTAAACACAAAGAAAACCTACTGACCATTTCTTTATTAACGACTATTATCTATATGCACTTTCTGCAAACTAAGATTAAAGTGACTATCTGGGTAAAAGACGCCTATAAAGCCAACAGCAGTAGCAGTAGGTGGCTGCCAGAATGCTGTATGCCAGAATGAGATTGCTGTCACTCCCTTTATGGAGCCTTCTGATTTGAAGGGACAATAAACTCTGGTTTAAAAATAAAATCTATTTAAGTATGTATTCTTAACTCAAAGGCCTCATTCACACGAGGTGTAAAAAACAAGGCTGTTGGGGGCGTTTGACTTTTTTTTTTTTTTTCTGCCTCTAAATGCCCCTCTATGTTAGCCTTTGTGTCGTTGCACACAGAAATTTACAGGCAGAAAAACTCATTACTTGCATGTTCAGGACAGGAGTGAACAGGAATATACAGTGAGGGGAAAAAAGTATTTTATCCCCTGCTGATTTGGTACGTTTGCCCACTGACAAAGAAATTATCAGTCTATAATTTTAATGGTGGGTTTATTTTAACCACTTAAGCCCCGGAAGATTTTACCCCCTTCCTGACCAGGGGGTATTTTGCGATTCGGCACTGCGTGACTTTAACGGACAATTGCGCGGTCGTGCGACGCTGTACCTAAACGAATTTGACGTCCTTTTTTTCCCACAAACAGAGCTTTCTTTTGGTGGTATTTGATCACCTGTGCGATTTTTTGATCACGCGCTATAAACAAAAAAAGAGCGACAATTTTGCAAAAAGAACAATATTTTTCACATTTTTTTTATATGAAATTCCCCCCCAAAAAAAAGTAAAAATCAAAATTTTTTAAAATTTTCGGCCAATTTGTTTTATGCTACATATGTTTGGTAAAAAAAAAAATCGCAAAAAGCGTATTTTGATTGGTTTGCGCAAAAGTTATCGCGTTTACTAACAAAGGGAAAGATTTTTGTCATTTTTGTTGTTTTTTTTTTTAACGCGTAATGGCGGCGATCTGCGATTTTTTTTGCGGTACTGCGACATTGGGGTGGACAGATCGGACCCTTGACTGACATTTGTGACACTTTTGGGGTTACCAGTGACATTTCTACAGTAATCAGTGCTATACATATGCACTGTTACTGTAAAAATACACTGGTTGTGAAGGGGTTAACTTTATTTGGAAGAAAGGGGCTGTGTGTATCCCTAGGGGCGTGCTTTCTACTGTGATTGGCTGTGGCTTGAGCTGTAAGGACACTGATCAACGGATCTACATACTAGATCCGTTTTATCAGTGTCTTTACAGCGAGGAGAATGACAGGCAGCTTGTTTACACAAGCTGCCTGACATTCTCCCTCTCCCCCGCCGATCGCCGAGTGACCGGCGGACATCGGGTCCGCTGGTCACACGCGCGGGGGGGTCCGTGACCACACGGGAGCGGGAGCGCGCCTCCGGGGGCGCGCGCTCGCTCCCTAGACCCTCACAAGCTAGTGACGTAGCCCTACGTCACTTTGCCTGTGAGGGGCTGACTGCCGACGTAGATCGGCGTTAGGCAGTCGGCAAGTGGTTAACAGTAAGAGACAGAAGAACAACAAAAAAATCCAGAAAAAATGCATTCCAAAAAACTTTTAAATTGGTTTGCATTTTAATAAGCGAAATAAGAATTTGACCCCTTTGCAAAACATAACTTCGTACTTGGTGGTAAAACTCGTGTTGGCAATCACAGAGGTCAGACATTTCTTGTAGTGGGCCACCAGGTTTGCAAACATCTCAGGAGGGATTTTGTCCCATGCCCCTTTGCAGATCCTCTCCAAGTCATTAAGGCTTCAAGGCTACCGATTGGTAACTCGAACATTCAGCTTCCTCCACATATTTTCTATGTGATTAAAGAGGTTGTAAACCCACTTCACAAACTTTGACCTATAGGTAAGCCTATATTAAGGTTTACCTATAGGTGCTAAAAAATATCTCCTAAACTTGCAGCGTTAAGGAGATATTTACAGTGCATGCTGCTGATGACGTCATCGGCGCATGCGCTCTGAATTAACGGCCACCCGTGCCGATCCTTCAGAGCCCAGTGCCGTAAACGGCGGCTCCCGCGCGCGCGCACGCACGGGAGTGATGTAATCGCGCCTCCGGCCAATCAAATGGCAGGAGGACGCGAACCAGGATGGCTGGACATGTCGGCAGTCCTGTCGCTGAGGGGGCGGCATGGCGGGGGCTTCATTTTGAGGTAAGTACTTCATAATTAGCTAGTATGCGATGCATACTAGCTCATTATGCCTTTCTCTTTACAGGACTTTTTTTTCTCATTTTTTTTAAATGACTTTACTTCCTCTTTAAGGTCTGGAGACTGGCTAGGCCACTCCAGGGCCTTAATGTGCTTGTTCTTGAGCCACTCCTTTGTTGCCTTGGCTCCGTACTTTGAGTCACTGTCACATTGGAATATTCATCCACGATCCATTTCCAATGCCCTGGCTGAGGGAAGGAAGTTCTCAGCCAAGATTTGACTGTACATGGCCCCGTCCATTATCCCTTTGAAGTTGCCCTGTCCCCTCAGCAGAAAAAAAAACACCAAAGCATAATGTTTCCTCCTCTATGTTTGATGGTGAGGATGTTCTTGTTGTCATAGTCAGTATTCCTCCTCCTCCAAACACGGTGAGTTGAGTTGATGCCAAAGAGCTCAACTTTGGTCTCATCTGACCACAACACTTTCACCCAGTTCTCCTCTGAACTATACAGATGTTCATTAGCAAACTTCAGACGGGCCTGTACATGTGCTTTCTTGAGCAGGTGGATCTTGTGGATGCTGCAGGATTTCAGTCCTTGGCAGCATAGCGTCTTACCAATTTTTTTCCTAGTGACCATGGTCCCAGCTGCCTTGAGATCATGTACAAGATTCTCCCGTGTAGTTCTGGGCTGATTCCTCACCATTCTCATGATCATTGAAACTCCACAAGGTGAGATCTTGCATGGAGCCCAGACCAAGGAAGATTGAATGTTATTTTGGGTTTCTTCTTTTTGCGAATTATCGCACCAACTGATGTCACTCTCTCACCAAGTTGCTTGGCGATGGTTTCATAGTCCATTCCAGCCTTGTGTAGGTATACAATCTTGTCCCTGACATCCTTGGACAGCTCTTTGGTTTTGGCCATGGTGGAGAGATTGTAATCTTATTGATTGACTGCTTCTGTGGACAGAGTGCTCCTAATCTCAGCTCATTACCTGTATAGAAGATAACTGGAAGCCAGAAATCCTGCTGATTGATAGATGATCAAATACTTATTTCACTCGAAATGCAAATCAATTTATAACTTTTTTAAATGGGTTTTTCTGGATATTTTTGTTGTTCTGTCTCTCACTGTTAAAATAAACCTACCATTAAAATTATATAATGAGAATTGTCAATGGGCAAACATACAAAATCAGCAGGGAATCGAATACTTTTTTCCCCTCACTGTAGGGGAAATCATGCAATAAGGAAAACTTTTTAATGATCCATTGAAAACATGCTAACATACCATTAGGAACAGGCATGTGAAGTTTGATGTGACAACCATGTGAAGAGAATCTAAAAAGAGACTATCCACTTCGCAACTAGTCTGCAATATTTTCTTGCAGCTGAATTTGCTACAGAATCACCTGGTATGTCAAAAACTAGCGCCATCGACAGCCAAAATGTTTTTCTACGTACACAAAAGGCCTATTTTTCTCAAATATTGTTCGCAAATCTGTGTTAGTGAGCACTTCTCCTTTGCTGAGATATTCCATCCACCTCACAGGTGTGACATATCAAGATGCTGATTAGACAGCATGATTATTGCACAGGTGTGCCTTAGGCTGGTCACAATAAAAGGCCACTCTAAAATGTGCAGTTTTATCACACAGCGCAATGCTACAAGTTTTGAGGGAGCGTGCAATCAGCATGCTGACTGCAGGAAAGTCCACCAGAGCTGTTGCCCGTGAATTGAATGTTCATTTCTCTACCATATGCCGTCTCCAAAAGGTGTTTCAGAGAATTTGGCAGTACATCCAACCAGCCTCACAACCGCAGACCACATGTAACCACACCAGCTCAGGACCTCCACATCCAGCATCTTCACCTCCAAGATCGTCTGAGACCAGCCACCTGGACAGCTGCTGCAACAATCGGTTTGCATAACCAAAGAATTTCTGCACAAACTGTCAGAAACCATCTCAGGGAAGCTCATCTGCATGCTTGTCGTCCTCATTGGAGTCTCGACCTGACTGCAGTTCGTCATCGTAACCAACTTGAGTTGGCAAATGCTCACATTCGATGGCTACCGGCACTTTGGAAAGGTGTTCTCTTCATGGATGAATCCCAGTTTTCACTGTACAGGGCAGACAGCGTGTGTGGCGTCGTGTGGGTAAGCGGTTTGCTGATGTCAACGTTGTGGATCGAGTGGCCCATGGTGGCAGTGGGGTTATGGTATGGGCAGGCGTATGTTATGAACAACCAACACAGGTGCATTTTATTAAGGGCATTTTGAATGCGCAGAGATACTGTGACGAGATCTTGAGGCCCATTGTTGTGCCATTCATCCAGGACCATCACCTCATGTTGAAGCATGATAATGCACAGCCCCATGTTGCAAGGATCTGTACACAATTCCTGGAAGCTGAAAACATCCCAGTTCTTGCATGACCAGCATACTCACCAGAAATGTCACCCATTGAGCATGTTTGGGATGCTCTGGATCAGCATATATGACAGCGTGTTCCAGGTCCTGCCAATATTCAGCAACTTCGCACAGCCATTGAAGAGGAGTGGACCAACATTCCCCAGGCCACAGTCAACAACCTGATCAACTATGTTGCACTGCGTGAGGCAAATGGTGGTCACACCAGATACTGACTGGTTTTAGGACCCCCCCAATACAGTAAAACTGCACATTTTAGAGTGACCTTTTATTGTGGCCAGCCTAAGGCACAGCTGTGTGCAATAATCATGCTGTCTAATCAGCATCTTCATATGCTACACCTGTGAGGTGGTTGGATTATCTCAGCAAAGGAGAAGTGCTCACTAACACAGATTTACACAGATTTGTGAACAATATTTAAGAGAAATATGCCTTTTGTGTACAAGTCTTAGATCTTTGAGTTCAGCTCATGAAAAATGGGGGCAAAAACAAAAAAGTGTTGCGTTTATAATTTTGTTCAGTGTAAGAATAAAAAAGGTTAGTACCTTTGTCAGGTTATTATTACTGTTTTTGTCATCTGGTTTTATTTACAGCGTGTACTTCTGTCACAAGGACAGGAAGGGAGGTGATTTTTTTTTTTTAAATGACTGGTCTGCCTAAATGTCCATACATACCATCATGTAACTGGAAGGCCAGTGTTGTGATTTTCTGAGTGACAATCATCAATGGTCTAGAAGAGAAAAAAAATATACCATCACAATATCACTAAACATTACAAGTATATACATGCACCTAATAGTGCAATATATACTGCCTACTTGTTAAGACAAGCCACTTTAACAAATAGTGCTTAGCAACAACATTTTCTATTCTGTGTAACTGACAGTTGTGCGTAACAGTTAGTTTACACACATTTCTCAGGTTATTTCCTGTTAGGTGCTTACTGTGTGCACCTACCCAGAGAAGTCCGTAGTCAGGATGCCATAGTTAAATATGTACACTCTGTTAATCTGGCACAATGTTAGATAACTCATGGCGGTTACAAAAGAGTACCTGTAAAAAAAAAAAAAATAAACAAGTAAATGTAAAATACACATTTTGTCTCGCTTAGCTGCATCCAAAGATAAATTCATTCCAACATTATTCAGGATGAATATAAACAGCTAAATCACTATCTTAACCACTTGAGGTAGATTTTACCTATTTTTCTATTCAACACTGCACTACTTTAACGTAATTACGTGGTCATGCAACTCTGTACCCAAACTAAATTTATATCATCAAAACACAAAATATTTTTTTCTTTCTGCTACAAAACATAGAACAGTTAAGCTGGCACATAAAAATAACAGTGCTACACAAAAGGAAAGGCTTGTACAGTAATAGGAAACCTTCTGGGTAAAAGTTGTAGAAATATACAACCAATATTTACCATTATTAGCCTTCTCCTGCCTGTCTCAATTGGTTATTGTGGCTATCAATCACAGGGATCAGCCAATAATAGCAAGCTGCAGGAGGTCAGAGTGTGCAGGCCTGTACTTCAATTTACAGAAAGAAAAGTCACAATAGAAATGTGCTTAGGGCTGCTGGGATGGGTAAAATTGTAGGCTGCTCTAGGTACCCAAATTTTATTCATGGAACCAGTTATACCAGTTTGTAAGACAAGTATCTTACAATTTACCGAAAGCCAAAACTTTTCTCTTTCTACTTTGGCTAGAATGGGGAAATGTTGAAACTCCTGTTTTTATTGTTGTTGTCTGTCTGCTTGGGGAGATTTACCCTCTCCTACATAACCTGATAACCATTGTCACCGAGACAGAAAGTGACTGGAAACACATGTTACAGTTGTCCCCAGAACAAGAATAGATGGGAAATCTTCCAACGTGTACTGCTTGGTGACAGTTGTCTATGAAAGGATTTCCTCTCACGTGTCTTCAGATCAGGAAGCGTAGAGAAAGATCCCCAATAGGTCAAAAATAAAAAAATGAATAGGAAATTTAACCATTCTCCACTATCAAAAACTAGAACAAAAAGTGTGAGCTTTAGATAAACTAAAAGAGATGTATGTTTTTTTTTTCTATATTAGAATCATACCTACCTAGGTGGATGCAGCATCATTCCGAAGCTGCATCTGTCCCCTGGCGCCTCTACACTGAGAACCGAGCGATCAAACACCGCCGATCACTTGTTTCCCACAGCTCCCCGAGCAGAGAGCTGCTGTCAGTCAGCAGCTCTCTGCTCTAGCCCCCCACGCTCAATGGAGCGCTGAGCTGTGGAGGGGGGCGGGAGCGGGCAGCTCAGGCTCTTAACGGCTCACTAAAAGGCTGAGCCGTGTGTCGGTCTGGGCATGTGGGTGGATCCCGACTCTGTGGTCGTGAGGACACACGAGCCTGGACCAGCTCTGTGACGTCAGCAGAGAGCAGACTTCAAAACAGCTCTATGCTGAAAACGGGTCACAAAATCGAGCTTTGGCTGTACTTCTCCTGTGGAACTTTAGTCATAAAACTAAGTCCTGCTAGATCACTTAAGGGTGGCCACTTTTTTAGATATATCTATGCAAAATATTAAAACCAAGTGTCTATACTGTTTAATCACTTATGGACCAGGCCTTTTTCTGACACTTGCTGTTTACAAGTTGAAATCAGTATTTTTGCTAGAAAATTTACAAGAACCCCCAAACATTTTATATATTTTTTTTTTTTTAGCAGAGACCCTAGACAATAAAATGGAGATCGTTGCAATACTTTATGTCAAACTGTATTTACGCAGTGGTCTTACAAACGCAATTTGTTTGGAAGAAAATACACATTTTGAATAAAAAAGACAACAGCAACGTTAGCCCAATTTTTTTCTATAATGTGAAAGAGAATATTACACTGAGTAAATTGATACCTAACATGTCATGCTTCAAAATTGCACAGGCTCGTGGAATGGCGACAAACTTTGGTAATTCAAAATCTCCATAGGCAACGCTTTAAAAATTTCTACAGGTTACCAGTTTAGAGTTACAGAGAATGTCTAGGGCTAGAATTATTGTTCTGGCGCCATTGATCGCGGTGATACCTCACATGTGGTTTGAACACCTGAACACCGTTTACATATGTGGGAAGTACTTGCGAATGCATTCGCTTCTGTGCGCGAGCTCAGAGGGACGGGCGCTTTAAATCTTTTTTTTTTTTTTCTTATTTTACTTTTTAATTTTTTACACAAAAAAAAATAATTTTGTATCACTTTTATTCTTATTACAAAGAATGTAAACATCTCTTGTAATAGAAATAAGCAGAACAGGTCCTCTTTAATGTGAGATCTGGGGTCAAAAAGACCTCAGATCTCACATCTATAACTTAAAAAAAAAAAGTATTTTTTTTTTTTTTTTTGCAGGAAAAAAAAAAATGGGCCCTTTAAGGCCATTGGGAGGAAGCAACGTATGCTGTCGCTCCGGTCCTCCAAGGCCATGGAGTCGAGTGGGGGCCATCTTGTCCTCACTTGACTTCCTGCCTAGGACTCCATCGGACCGGACCGTTTACCCCGCTACCAACGGCTTCGGTAAGTGGGAAAACTACCAGGAAGCGGTGAGGAGGGGGCACCGCCCACCGTTTAAAAATATACCTGGGTTATGGCAGCTATCTGCTGCCATAACCCAGGTATTTAATGTCAAAGTAACAACGTAAAACTGCGACGGGCGGTCCGTAAATGGTTAAAATCCAGAAATACAATGGATCACCCTGCTCTGCATATGCTCAGTTGCTCTCCATTTTTAGACACTGTGCCAAATTTGTAGAGGCCTATCTGCTGACAGCCTAAAGATTTAATCCTGCTCAAAATTTTTAGCTTCAACAAAATGGCAGCCTCCAGCAACAAAAAACAGGACCAATACTAGAGGCAATTTACAGCACACACTAATTTTGGTAGCATGAATATTATTGTGAAATTTATGTTTCTTGCTAAAGAACATATTTTTTTTATCAAATTGTTATGGGTAAAGTTCCGCTTTAAAAACTTCTGTCCATTTTTGAACACAGCCACTAGGAAATTCTGTTTATACTAACTAGGAAAAAGTAGTATTTTCAAAGTAGTAGCCATAAAAAGCACCGACACCAAGCATAGCAGTGCATGTGCTTATCCCTTTAGCAAGCAGTATCTACCCTTTCCCTTCATATATTCATTCTTATGATATGTAGAACGTACAATAGGTTATGTGAAGAATACAAAATCCATAGACCTTACCTGTGAACTCTTTCTTGACTTGCATTCATCATGATTAAGTAGCATACAAGCACCAAGGCAAATATGTGCAAAGAGTACCTGGCATTTAAAAACACAACATACATTTACTATTTCATTTCCATAAAAGCTTTTTGATAGCAGTAAGTCTGGCATTACAGAGATTTATACTAAGTCTAGGTAATATAACTGAAGACTATATATCAAGGCATACATGAAGAACAGCATATCATTAGCAGAAACCATAAATGGTAAGAAAGTACTACTGCTGAACCCACAGTATCTGGTGTAAACGGATAGTGACCACAGTGACTAAGGTTGTAGGGGACAGCCATACTTCCTGTGATCTGGTGCAGTTTCTAAGATTGAAGGCCCATCAGCATAAATTGTAGATCAGGGGCCTCCAAAGTTTTCAAACAAAGGGTCAGGTCACTGTTCATCAGACTTTAGGGGGGCCGGATTGTCTTCAGTGGGGGTAGAAAATGTCCCAAGCCCATTATCAGTGAGAATAAACATGGCAAGTTGTACCCCGTCATTGGTATTAGTGGAAGGAATAGTACCAGCATCTACTGTATCGAATAGTATCAGTATTAGTATCCATTTATGAAACAGGATCCCATGGTTGGTGTCAGTGGGGCGAACAGTGCCCCATGGTTGGTGTCAGTGGGGCGAACAGTGCCCCACGGTTGGTGTCAGTGGGAGGAACAGTGCCTTATGGTTGGTGTCAGTGGGAGGAACAGTGCCTTATGGTTGGTGTCAGTGGGAGGAGGAGGAACGGTGCCCCGTGGTTAGTGTCAGGGGGAGGAGGAGGAAGGGTGCCCGTGGTTGGTGTCAGGGGGAGGAGGAGGAAGGGTGCCCCATGGTTGGTGTCAGGGGGAGGAGGAGGAACGGTGCCCCATGGTTGGTGTCAGGGGGAGGAGGAGGAACGGTGCCCCATGGTTGGTGTCAGGGGGAGGAACGGTGCCCCATGGTTGGTGTCAGGGGGAGGAACGGTGCCCCATGGTTGGTGTCAGGGGGAGGAACGGTGACCCATGGTTGGTGTCAGGGGGAGGAACGGTGACCCATGGTTGGTGTCAGGGGGAGGAACGGTGACCCATGGTTGGTGTCAGGGGGAGGAACGGTGACCCATGGTTGGGGTCAGGGGGAGGAACGGTGACCCATGGTTGAGGTCAGGGGGAGGAACGGTGACCCATGGGTGGTGTCAGTGGAAGGAACAGTGCCTTATGGTTGGTGTCAGTGGAAGGAACAGTACCCCATGGTTTGTGTCTGTGGGAGGAATAGTGTTCCATCCTTGATATTAGTGGGAGAAATATTGCCCTATCAGTGTCTGTGGCAGAAATGATGCCCCACTCTTGGTGTCAGTGGAAGAAACAGGGCCCCGTTGTTAGTGTCAGCAGGAGGAATGACTGGATTAAGCCAAGGGCTGGATTAAGACTAGCAAAGGGCTACATCGGGGCCTCGGGCCGCAGTTTGGAGACCACTATTGTCCATAAGGTAATTTCCTTCCACTTCTGATCTTCCAGACCCCTCTTTAGAAGTATTATTTTACAAGAACAATGCTTAAATGTCTAATGGATGTACCACAGCAGTGGGTTAATTGGCCTTAGTAAGATCACAGCATGTAATGCCATTGGTGCTGGGGAAAACAAACTTCTACAGACTATAGTCCAACATTTAAAAAAAATGAGAACTTGCATTTCTGGGCTTACGAATTTTGTGTTTCAGGACTTTCACAAATCTATCTTTACATCTTGGATTATTGGTGACTGATGACGGCAAACAATACTCCCAGTTTCAGGCATTACTTGGGATTATCAGGCTGTTGCTGAACTGCAAGAGGGAAAGGCTGAAAGCTCATGACATGTTCTTTCTCCCTTACAACTAGTGAAACCTATGTGTTGGAGGCAGCATGTGTTTTTCCTGTTCTAATATCAGATGTTTCTGGATGGTTGAAACCTGGTTACACCTGGCCTTGAATGCAAGCGGAGCAAGTTTACCCAGCAGGGGGTTTGCGACAAGGAGTCATAAATGGGAATTCATATCCTCACAGGATGTTCTCGCATAGGTCTGTTGTGAGGTATGGGGGTAGAGGAGCCTCAGATAAGACCTCCTGGTGAGGTTATACCAACATCAGAGGCTAGCTGTTACTGAAAGATGCCCCGGTTTAAAAAACAGTGATATAACATGCTTCCTGGAAAGATGAGATACGTCCTGTTGATTAGGAAGGACGGCCTCTTATGAATTGTCATTGGACAAGCAGACAGTGGGTTTTTATGTGGGTGGTGTCTGAGTGGAATTTAAAAGCAATCGCCAGATAGAATTCTGTCTCTTTTGCCTCTTGAGCACAGCTGAAAGATACCGAATTCCGAGGATGCCCATATGTAAAGTATTATCTGTGCTTGTTTTGTCTTATATGCTCTGTAGTGACCTTTTAGTGTTTTATGTTAGCATTTCTACTTTCTAATAAATTAGATCCTTGCTTATTAAAGCAGTGTGTTTATTTTTATAGCTAGCATTGTTATTGTACCCTCCATTACCTTATTAGAGCTTTGATAGACCATCATAGGAATAGACAAGAGAATACATGTTTATAATAAATAGAGGAGATATAAAACCACCTCACGTTTATTTCACTATGGTAGATAACTGCTCATGTTTTTAGGGAGATTTCTGTTAGTTTACCATCAGCCTAATGCTAGCCATACATGACTACATCTATGCTAGTTATATATGGCTTTAATTCTGAGACGTGGGTGGCACAGTTAGCACCACATGGTGTGACAAAATTTTGATCTAAAAATCAAAAGGAGCCGGGTGGTAAATATTTAGCGGATCACTGATGGCTGCCAAACAAACGCAGTCCCTGTTGGGGTATTCTGCCAGTCACAGGAGCAGCGGCTGTCAGAATACAATAGCCCAAAGGAGATATTCGTCCAACCACGCAGTTTAGCATTGATGGAGAAATCTAAGTGTGTATGGTTAGCCTTATATTTATTTTCTGCACAGATACTGCAACAAATACATAACAATGCATTGAAGAAGAGAACAGTTCCATATTTACTGTGGCCTGAAAAACTTGATTGAGGCTCCTTTCACGCAGGCTGTGCGCCCGACGGAGTCCGTTCTGCTCAGCGGGGGATCGATCCCCCAATCCCCGCTGAGCAGGTGGATGACAGCTCCGTCTCCGCTCTGTGTGCAGAGACTGAGCTGTCAGATCTCTGCTGTCCTCTATGGGGATATCGGATGGGAATGAACCCCGCCTGTCTTTTCTCATCTGATCCAATCCTCCAGAGGGATGGAAAATAGGGTTTCCATCCGTCCGTATTTCACGGACAGGATCGTATAGCAGCGGGTGACAGCGGAGAGGTCTACGCGGACATCCGCCGCTCCATAGGGCTGCAAGGAGCATCCGATCCGGTCCGCCTAAAAAACTGACAGGCGGATTGGATCAGAAAGCCTGTGTGAAAGGGGCCTACCCACTTTTATTCATAATTCTATCTGAAGCATGATGAATCTAAAAACAATGCTAGATCTGGCAATCACAAGAACCTTGACTGTCAGAGCCCGTTCACACTGGGGCGACCTGTCAGGCGACCTGGTCGCCTGACAGGTCGCCGTAGGTCGCCTGCCATAGAGAAGCTGTGGACACGTTCTAATAGGAGCGACACAAGTCGCTCCGACTTAGAAAAAGGGTCCGGAGGTTCTTTGGGGCGACCTGCATTGACTTCAATGATATGAAGTCCGTGCCGGCCGCTCTGAGGTCGCGGTACGAGCTGCGCACCGCGCCCTGTGAGGTCGCCCCGGCAAGTAGCGTCGCCCCAGTGTGAACGGGGTCTCATCGCTACAGTTTGCAGTAGTGACACCTTAAAAAAATAAATAAACAAACAAACTTTAATTTATTTTTTTTTTTAAGGAGAAGTTCTCTTTTGGGAACAGGTTACATGTTTCACTAGATTTTGGGGTGGAACATGGAACATGATCGCAGTGTTGCAGCCACCGCCTGCTGCCTCCCTACCTGTGACAGCAGTACGGGGAGAAGTTCCGATTACTAGCTGCCAGTTTTTGAAAGAAGCACAGCCACGTCATTCATGCACAGAGCTCTGTGTATGAATAACAAAAGAGAACCCCCCTAAGGGATAGGGACTTTAAAGGCCAAAAGTAACACCACAAATATAAAAATTATAAATTTTAAATATGACACATTAAAAGTCACAGAGATACATATAGAACCCAGACGGTTTTTTTGCTTATTTGCATCCACAAGTCATCAGGGCTCCTGGTCTACAGGCTTGGATTGCCACTATTATTCAGTGCAAGTCATGATCTACCAGTGCTTTGTTTATGCTGGTTACCCTAAGGACCATATTTAGACACTTGCCTGTGATTGTCATCTATTCAAGAAATACAGGCGGGCATCTCATACAGGGACCTGTGTTGGAGACACTTTTGGACCACCTCTCCACACTTACATTTGATGTTCCATCCTGGTCTGTTCTTTCACGTTTTAACCTTTTGGATCCATACCCCACCCTGACATGGTCAGCTAATCTACCTATGACAAACGATTCATCCATATGAGTTCCCATATTCACACACCTGACAAAAGGGTACTTCCCGTAACGTGTAATGTGTCTACTGGAAACCAATGCTTCATCATCTTTACTATTATTAGGATACCTTAATATAATATTTTCTATGTATCACTGTGACTTTTAATGTGTCATATTAAAATTTATAATTTTTATATTTGTGGTGTTACTTTTGGCCTTTAAAGTCCCATTCCCTTAGGGGGGTTCTCTTTTGTTTTTCACAATTGGGGATGTTGGCCTATTAACACCCTGCCCTGTTTAGATAAGTGTCCTCTAGACTCTCTGTGTATGAATGAACCACAAGCCCTGACATCCTTAGTGGCTGTAGGCTTGTTACATAGTTGTTGTTGAGGTTGAATAAAGACAATAGTCCATCCAGTTTAACCTGTGTAGGGGTGTGTGACTCTAATCACCTCTAATACCCCTGAATGTTCTGATCCTTGAGATGTACGTCCAAAAATCTTTTGAAAGTAACCATACTTCCCGCAGAAACCACCTCTTGTGGTAGAGAATTCCACAATCGTGTAGCCTTAACAGTAAAGAACCCCCTGCATTGCCTGAGGTTAAAACGCTTCTCCTCTAATTGCATTGTATGCCCTCGAGTCCTCATGCAATCCTTTCGACTGAATAGCTTTTTTTCTATGCTGAGATCACCATTGAGGTATTTATAAATTGCTATCATGTCCCCTCTATTCTATAGTTCTCAAGGAACTGCCATGGCGCTGTGGAGCGCCATGATAGTTCATTGAGTCTTCCTGTCAGCGAGTATCAGCTTACCCGTACAGTAAAGCCCATACACTGACAATTTACAGGACACCTGCATGTCATCAGAGATCTCCTGATCCCTGGTGCAATGCTTTCAAGGCTCCTGCAAAAAAAATATTAATGTACAGCAAAAACAATGTGCATTTATAATTTTTTGTACAAAAGGTGAACTTATCCTTTGAATTTTTTTTTTTCTTCTTTTATATGCATAAAACGGTTTAACCAGGTACAAATGAACAACATAAAGAGTTAACCCTCATCATTCATGGTAAAAATTATTATTTATACAGAACATGATGGGGGAGATTTACTAAAAACTAGAGCACTCACAGAATCTGCACCTCTGCATGGTAGCCAATCAACTTCTAACTCCAGCGTGTTTAATTAAGCTTTGACAAAAAAACAAAACCTGGAAGCGGATTGGTTTTCTATGCACAGCTGCACCAGATTTTTCACTCTCTAGTTTTAGTAAATCTCACCTATGTGTCTGCCCAATGACAAAGAGATCATAACAAAAAGTTTTAGGGTTATCAGATGAAGCTGATACAGACCAGCACAAACAATCTGACAGGAAATTATGTAGGTGGGCTACCAGCAGCAGAAAGGGAATCGGTCATGAATTCCAAACTGAATGCCACTCATTGTTTTCTGTTACATTTGACTCAATGAAAAGAAGCACATTTCCGAAACTGATGCACTTTTCTGCAAAAAAATTTTCTTAATCTTGGCAAACTTTGATCCCATTCACACTTCACGTGTCACTAATAAGCCTCTTGCACACTGGACGTTTTTACAGCTGCTGTTTTCAGTGTCAGACGTTTTTTATTTTTTTTTACAGCCAGTAAACTCCCCAGCATGTTATCCTATGTGTCCATGCACAGATAGGCTGTTATTAGCATTTTTTGGCAGGGGTATTTTCTGGCTGGAAAAAAACCCCCAAAACTAGTGGGTTTTGAGAGGAGATTTTCAGCTGTATAAAAACGCTCTAACTCTGATAAAAGCGTAAAAACACTGGAAAACGACAAAAAACGAAAAAAAAAAAAAAAACACAAAAACACCCAGCATTTGGGGGTTTATCAACATTTTTAAACCGTAAGCTTTTGTGGAGTATAGTTTTGCTTAAAAAAAAAAAAAAAAAAAAAACGCTACAGCTGAAAAAAAGCTAAAAAACGCTACTGTCAAAAAGCTTTAAAACTCCTTCTACAGCTACAGCTTTCTACTGGCGTTTTGATAACAGCCAGTGTGCATGAGGCCTCGTTTGAGTTTGAGCTCTCCTTTTTTTCTGCCTGGAAACTCTCCTCCATGTTAGCCAATGTGTCCATGCACACTATGGCTTTTTCAGGACTTTACCAGGCACATGCTCTTACAGGCAGAAAAAAACCCCACCAAACTCACGTTTTTGAGAGGAGTTTTCGAGCAGAAGAGATGCCTAAGTGCCCTAAAATGCACAAAAAAGCTTATAGAAAAGCACACAAAAAGAAAAAAAAGGGAGCTGAGGGGAGGGTTTGTGAAAAAAAAAAAAAAACTGCTTATGCTCAAAAAAAACTCAAAAGAGCTCAAAGAAGCTAAATAAAAGCGTGCAAAAGAGCATAAAAAAACACAAGATTCTTCAATCTCATGCACACTGTAGCTCAATAAAAAAAAGGCTGCTTTTACAGATATTTGAGCTTCTATTTCAGCTTGAAGCAGCTTGTCCATGTTTTTTTTTTTTTTTTTAGCTTCTTCAAGCTCCTTTGAGCATAAGCGTTTTTTTTTTTTTTCAAAAACCCTCCTTTATAGTATTTTCTTAACCACTGTATAAATAAAGCTAAAAGCTGGAATAAACTTTTTCGCACATTTTCAAGCTGCTTTGACCGCTTTGGGGCACTATCTCCTCTCAAAAACACGAGTTTGGTGGATTTTTTTTTTCTGCCTGTAGGAGCCTGAGAACCCCCGGAAAAAGCCATAGTGTGCATGGACACGTTGTCTAACAGAGGGGAGTTTACAGGCAGAAAAAAAAAAAAAAGCCGCCTGTTTGAGCTGCAGTGTGCATGAGCCCTTTGGTAGAGAAATAAAAGCTCAAATACCTATAAAAGCAGCTTTTTTTTTTTTTTTTGAGCTGCAGTGTGCATGAGCCCTATAGGTGCATGCCGACAGAATAGTACATCATAACAAGTTCTATATTACTTACCATCCAAAGCAAAACACTGCAAGGTAAGCACCAATGATGGTGGCAAAAGCATGGCGCACAGTAGCGTGTGCATGGCTTGCGCTCAGGTAGGTACGGAACCAAACGGCGACGCCAAGAGCAAACAACTGACATGCCACAAAGTTGACCTGCAAAAGCACAAAAAGCACATTCATTTTTTCTTCAGGAAGCTTATAGACTTATTAACTTTATTAACTAACCACATAGAACATTTGGTGGTGAACTTGAAGTAGCTGCTGTAAAGTTAACGTGAGCTTGCACTTTACCCATGTTGGGTAAAGTAATTGACTTACATTTCAGGAAGGACTTTTATAGTGAATGTTTACATCATTTAACCACTTTACCTCCGGAAGATTTTACCACCTACATGACCAGGCCATTTTTTGCTATTTAGCACTGTACTATTTTAACCGGTAATTGCACGGTCATGCAAGAATTTTCCCCAAATGAAATTCGTATAATTTTCCCCCCCCTACAAATCCACAAATAGAGCTTTCTTTTGGTGGCATTTGATCACCACTGGATTTTTTTTTTTTTTTGGCGACCGACATTTTTGGAAAAAAAAAAAAAAAAAATCACCAATATTTTTTACTTTCTGCTACAAAACATATCCAATAAATAAAAAAAGTAAATAAATAAAATATCCAATAAAAATAAATAAATAAATCAAACGACTAAATTCTTCATAAATTTTGGTCAAAATGTATTCTGCTGCAGGTCTTTAAGAAACTATGTTATATATACTGAAATTTTTTTTTATACTACTAATGACGGTGATTAGTGTCTTATAATGGGACTGTGATAGTGTGGCAAGAAATCTGACACTAACTGTCGCTGGGGGGGAACAAACTAACTGGCACTGACATCACCAGTGACACTACAGTGATATTATAAACTGTCATTGTACTAACACTGGCTGGGAAGGAGTTAACATATTGGCAATCAAGGGGTTAAATTTGTGGCTAACTATGTGTAATGTGTGTTGCTTTTACTAATAAATCTCTATGTTTCCCATCAGAGGAATCGTTCCCTCTTACAATCAACACAGAGCCCTGGGCTGTGATCGTGCACAGTTGATCAGCAGGTCCCGGCCGTGAATCATTGGACACGCGCGCAACACAACCATGAATCTTAGCATTCACATGCAAAACCCACAAGCAGGCAGTGACATACACCGTACAATGCAGGCGAGCAATTTGCAAGTGGTTAATATGGTCATAACAAAATACATTAAAAAAACATTTTTTAGATAAATACTGTATGAAAGGTAGCAAATTAAAAGTTAAGTATAGGCAAAACTTTTTGGCTATATTTATTTGGGTCTCAGGAGTCCATTTACTTTTGTACTCCTGTAACCCAGAGTGGGCAGGCTATTGCATGCTGCTGACAGGGCAGAGCTGTGCTAGGCTTGGGAAGGATCCCTACAATATTGTTGGGATTCACTCTGCTGCCTGACTACAAGATTATCAAAATCATCTGTAGACCAGAGGTATAGACAACTGAAGGTATAGGCAAATCAGGATTATGCAGTAACATTTAAAGGAGAAGTATGGCCAAAGCTTTTTTGGACATACTTCTCGTGGGTCACAGGAGTGCACTTTTCTGTTCTCCTGTGACCCCGAAAGTGGGCTAAATCCCATTGTTGGCTGACGCTGCAGAGCTGGTCTAGGCATTGCCGGGATTCTGACAATAATGTCGGAGGATCCACCCAGATGCATGGCCGGCAGCCAGCTCAGCCTCTTAGTGTGCCACTGAGAGCCGGAGCCAGTCGCTCCCTCCCCCTACCTAGCCCGACACCCCAGTGACCACTGGAGGAGGGGCAGAGCAGAGAGCTAACAGTCACCGCTTTCTGTTCAATGAAGACCAAGAACTGAAGTAAAATCTGTTTGTTCTTCTATGGCTTTTGAATACGGATTTGGATAGGATCCAGGTCATCCATAATTAGTCATGAAGCAATCTCTTCTGAAGACATACACACTGCATGTACCTTGTGGTCAGTAAAAACGTGCTTCATCAGTAGGAGGACGCCATCCCATACTCTGCCATCCACTGGTCAGCCTTGTAAATGCAACTATAATTTCTTAAAACCAAGATGGCCAACAGAAAGCCAGAGAGGCTGAGCAGCTTAGGAATATCTTGACTAATCCTTCTATAGGAGGAAACCCTTGGAGCCGGAGGATCTACTATTGGTTGGCGGTGATTGCTTCTACTATCGAGCTTTACAAGAGATACACTTTTTCATGGTTCTCTAATCTGGATGGTGATTATGCCTAATAGGAATGGAGACCATTTACGTTGTGGGGAACCACGCCTGGGGTCATTGGAGTTAGTGTGGATCTCTGTTATGGGGATCTACACCTTTTGGTGAGCTGCTGCACATTTGGGTGACTGGTGGAGGCTCTTTTATGCAGTGTCACTTACCGGTTTATCTGTTATCATCCATCCATCCATTTATTGGATTGATTACTCAGGGGATCCACCTTGGTGACTGTCTCTTATTTATGCCCCTGGGGAACCTCATTACTGCATGGGATTGCATCCATATGCACTTTATTAGTAGTTTTGGGACTCTGTCATTTTAGTTTATATTTATTTATATATCATTTAGCGTTGCACACTATGTATCATTTTGTCTATTAGTTGTAATTCAACAGCTTTTTGTGCTGGCTGCTATTTTAATCAGTATTAATATTTTTTAATTAAGCGCAGCAAAACATTGTACATATGATCACTATACTGGCAAGCTGCCGGTATCCTAGGATTGCTGTGACCAATCACAGCCGATCAAATGCCAATTGTAAACAATAAATGGCTTCTTTCATGCCATCCATTGTATACAATTGTGTTAATAGCTGTGATTGGTCACAGTGATCACATGGTACAGACAGGGCAGATCACAGACCATCTGTACCATGTGATTAGCTTTGGCCAATCCCAGCTAATCACAACAAAGACAATGAATGAATCAGTTTCATTCAGTAAAAATGGTTGCGTATACCAATGAAACTCACTGCTATAAGCAATTATAATGTGTAAAAAAAAAAAACCTGATTATTTCCCCAGAGTAGTACAGTGTTATTATGCTAACACAGTATTGCTCTAATCACAGAATGTTAAAAAGGTTGTAAACCTCAGAATTATTATTTTTTTTAAATTACACCTGAAAGACAAACACATAATAAGGTAGTATTCATCGCATACTAGCTCATTAATGATATACTTACCTTAGAATGAAGCCCCGAAGCGCCGACCGCTCACCTCTCCCATGGGTGACGTGTTCTGTCACTCTTCTTCCGGGTTCGCGGCATCCGGCCATGTGATTGGCTGGACCCACGATTACGTCACTCCCGCGCATGAGCGCGGGAGCCGACGGTCACGGCACAGGGCTCTGAAGGAACGGCACCAGCAGCCGTTCCTTCAGAGCGCATGCGCCAGTGAGGTCACTGGCTGCATTTAAGGTAAATATCTCCTAAACGGTACATGTTTAGGAGATATTTACAGTACCTATAGGAAAGCCTTATTATAGGCGCACCTATAGGTACAACTTGCAGAGGGTTTACTTCCTCTTTAAAAGAAAAAAAAAATGACGTCACTTACTAAATACCTCGGACTGTCTTCGTTCCAAAAAAAGGGGTTATCAGGTGTACTGTCCTGGAATTTTCAGGCCTCAAGAATGGTTTGTGGACACGTTTTTTATTTATTTTTTTTCTTTCAAAATTGTCAGCCTTTTTTCGTTTATTCAGCAAAAAATAAAAAAGCCAGTGGTGATTAAATACCACCAGAAGAAAAATATATTTGTGTGAAAAAAAGAGAAAACATTTCTTGTGGGTAAAGTGTTGCATAACCGCGCAATTGTCATTCAAACTGTGACAGCGCTGAAAGCTAAAAATAGGCCTTGGCAGGAAGGAGGTAAAAGTGCCCGGTATTGAAGGGGTAAAATAAATAAGCTAAAATTTAAATATTACATGAAGTTTAATTTTCTTGTTTGTGATAATGAACAAAATCACTAGGTTTTTGCAATTACGTTTTGGATTTGTATTTAGAGAAAAAAAAAAAAAAAAAACAAAGACATCAGCTATACAATTTTAGTTTCCTTGGAAAATTGGTAGACACAGCAGTCAGCAGCTATAATTATAGTGAAAGAGAGAGATCACCTTTTCTTTTTTCACATGCTGCGGGTTAAACTCCAGCATGCTTGGCAGATGCCTGCACTCCTTCTCTCCAAGAATTACAGTAGGATTCTACACAGCCCACTCCCTAGCAACTAATCATGCTGTTCATTGCTCAACCGAACAAATGGCAGATGTGAAGCCACATAAAGGTCCCGTTTAACAGGATGGGGAAAGCAGTTATGCCATTTCCTCGTGGTAGTCTGCTTGTGGTTTCTGGAAATCGGTAACAAAAAATGTTCAATCTGTTTTTCTTTATATGAAATGAAAAATAAAAAGATCCAACAGGGAAGAAGGTGTGCGGTTTCATTTATTTTAAGCAGCAAAAAAGTCACAAATACAGAAGGGAGGGAAGTCGTAGCATAGTGGAGATTTATAAACCACCTGCGTACCCTTTCATTATCAAGCCTTTTTTCAATTTTCAGTGCTCGGATAGTTTGACTGACAATTACTACACCGTTTTTGAAAAAGAGCTTTCTTTTGGTGTTATTTTACCACTTGCTTTCTGGGGCATTTTTTTTTTCCACACACACCATTAGCTTTTTTTGCTAAAAAAATTACTTAAATAATTTTGTTAGGCTCTGAGGAAGAGGCTAAGCCTTCGAAACACGTAAGCCTTTACAGCTTCAGGGGACTGTGTTTCCTTAGATCTCGATGCTGAGGACTATGTACCTTGTTTGATATGCTTTTATCAAGAACTCGTTTGTGAGTATTTTTATACCTTTTATTCTCAATAAATCTTTTAAAGGATAATGCACTAGGCCAGTGCGCCCTTGTGTTTGTTTGTCATAAAATGTAACATGTTACAAAAAGGTGAACTTCTCCTTTAAGACCCTGTTCACACTGGGGCGACCTGTCAGGCGACCTGGTCGCCTGACAGGTCGCCTGCCATAGAGAAGCTGTGGACCCGTTCTAATAGGAGCGACACAAGTCGCTCCGACTTAGAAAAAGGGTCCGGAGCTTCTTTGGGGTGACCCGGAGCGACCTGCATTGACTTCAATGATATGAAGTACGTGCCGGCCGCTCCGAGGTCGCGGTGCGAGCTGCGCACCGCGACCTGTGAGGTCGCACCGGCAAGTAGCGTCGCCCCAGTGTGAACGGGGTCTAATAGTTTGCTATTGCTGCCCATAGCTTTTGTATATACCGTATTTATAGGCTGGTGACTGGTTGTCATCTCGCATGCACTATACCAATTACCGGTAGTTTGGTCAGTAACAAAGTGTGCATGTGTAGTGTTTACTTTGCTGTATGTTAGTACGTAAACCTGTTTATTGTAATAGAGTTTACATTCAACTCCTGTTATTCCAGTAAACCCTGTCCCTTCTGGTCTGGAATTCAATAACTAGTTTTAGCTAAGGGCTCAATAACTGGCACCGACTAGAACTAGGTTAATTATCCAACAGCCACTTGATAGTTATCGGTCAAGTTGCATGGCAAATTAGAGACTGCTAGGGTCCAATATACAGTGTAGATAGGGGTACTCTAAGTTCTAGTATCATACTGTGGTTTTGACTAGTGAGAAGCTCCGTTCAAGGCTGGTAGGACAAGGGTTAGAGAAGTTCCTCATCACAGGACTCCTATCAGGCCCTCAATGAGAATACCGGTTTGTACCTTGGATGTATGTACTAGCATTAATCTTTTATTATAGCTTGTATCATTCCTAAACTAGTGCGTAATTATTTAATTATGGTTAAAGTTATACGTTGGTTGCAATAGCTCATTTGCTTCTAATTAGTTTCACAGGATTACTCGTTAATTTCCCAGGAAGGGAATCCCCTCAGTTTACAAAGGCCCTGTCCTGGGTGAAGGCACTGCCAACTTTTAACTACAGTTTTAGTGCTGTATCCTGTTTGCCGAGGGCCATTTCTTTCCACTTCAGTTCAGGTCCACTTTGATATATACTAATGCATATCTACAAAAGTAAAAAATTGTCATTTCAAAAATTTGACTGTACTATACTTCACAATAAATACATGATCACTAGATGACAGGTAGTGCGTCACATTTTACATATACAGTTTTGCTGTATCTATCCCAACAAGCTATTCACATGCTTGATATAGTACAGCAGTATAGAGGAATGATCTTTAAGGGGGCTCTACAAGAACTGCATTCCACACAGTACATATTTTTCTAGAAGACAAAGATCTATTTATACAAATTGGTGAACAACTGCTTTTCATCGTTGTTCCTCAGAATAATTCTCTATGAAATGTTGCCTGTAGTTGGCTTGCAATGTTTTAAAGAGCAATGCAAAAAAATGTGCAAAATATAAGGAGAAATTACACCAACATGTGCCTAGTTTCCCTCTGCACATATTAATGGATTATAAAAGCCTATATGTTTTGCACCCGATTGGCGATTTGAAACCTTATTTTAAAGGCCAGTAATATTTGACTTGGACCATATGGAGATGTATACAGTTATCTGTACAGATTTCTTCTCACTTCCTGTGGTCTCTCTCTGTTCGTAAGTAGGAGTCGGTAAGTAGTAAGTCGGATGTTTGTAACCCAGGGACCACCTGTAGTATTATTTTTGCCATGCATTTCTTCTATCCCTCTAACCTGCTCACAGAGACTATAACAAGACTGTAAGTGTGTTCTGGACTAACACCTACTATTAAACCATTTGGGACCATTCACACCAAAAACTGCGCGTTCAGTGACACTTTTGCATGCACAGTGATGTGCATTTGACGTGTGGGGGGGGGGAGGTGACTGAGTGACAGAAGGACAGATCGGATGTCCAGCTATGCTGAACACTCCGATCTGTCAGTCCCTGCCACTATGGAGATCCGCCCGCTGTGTTTACACACAGCGGGTGGATCTCCAGACTCGATCCCCGACGATCGGGGCAGAGCAGCGGCAATCGCCGCTGCTCCTCCCCTGGCCCGACTCCCGCTGTGAATGAACACAGTGGGAGCGAGCCTCCGGCGGCGCGCGAGCGCCGCCCACAACGGGCGAAGTCCAGCGACGTAGGTCTACGTCGCTGGACGGGATCGCGGCACTTTGCCGCAGTAGCCTCCATGTGAGCGGAGGTAAAGTGGTTAAGTATATCTGCTTATTCCTTGCCCTCTAAACCGGGGGTCTCAAAACGTACTGCCCATTAAATATTAGGGGGGCCGGACTGGGGCCAGTGGGAGTAGAAACTTCCCTGGCATCAGTAGGAGTAAACAATCACATAGGCTTGGAGGTCTTAAAAATTTTAAAAATTTAATTTTTTTATCAGTAAGAGGAATAGTCCCCCCATCATTGGTGTCAGTGGATGAAATAGTTCCCCATCTCTGGTGTCAGTGGGAGGAGTAGTACCCCATTGTTGGTATCAGTGGGAAGAATAATGCTCCGTCATTTGTGTCATTGGGAGGAATAGTACCCGATTGTTTGTTTCAGTGGGAGGAATAATGCCCCATCATTAATGTCAGCTGGAGGAATAGAACCCAGTCTTTGGTGTAAGGGAAAGGAATAGTGCCCAAAGGGAAAGCTACGGGCCGCATCCAGCCCCCAGGCTGCAGTTTGGAGACCCCTGCTCTAAACAAAACAATCATTTCATATTTATGTGGGTGCATGCTTATACAGTAAGCAGACACTATGGAGGTGAACATCATTTTAAAAAAAGCCATTCAGCTAACAACATCAAACTCAGCCAACTATTCCCCCCCCCCCCCCCCCCAAGAACAGAAGGGCTGTTTGCATTGCACTATTAAAGTGGCCATAGAGTTAAAATGACAAAGAAAAAAAAAAATAGATTCTACAAGTCTACTGGATAGAGGAATCCTTCCCACTGAGACATTGTATTCTGAAAGTGGGCTGCAGTGCTGATCTAAAGGGTTTTTCAACATTCCTGTTCAAAAGAAGTCAACCCAACAATCAACTTCTGTTGATCAGGGACGACAATATATGGATTGAAGTTTGGTCAGTTCCTGCTGGTTAGGCCATTCCTAAAGATTGGGAAACAGCAAGTGCTGGAATGTGCACGGTTCAGATACTCATCCACCCAGTGGATCCAGCATTTTCCTGCTGAGAGTTACATGCATAGCCTAGTGGATCCAGCATTGTCCTGCAGAGAGTGACATGCATATCCCAGAATGCACTGGGGAAACGGACGTTGTTCACCTAGGCGAATGATGGAGGAGGGAGAGCGGGCCGAAACCTTTTCCCTAAAGTAGAACTATAGGCAAATTTTTTTTTTTTTTTTTAATTATGGATAGAGTAAAGGAGGGTTATAGCCCCTGTCATTTTTTTCGCCATCTGTATCCCATTGGAGAGATTTACCTTCACTTCCTGTCCCATAGCCAAAGCAGGCAGTGAGAGAAAATCAAATTAAGGGAACTCCTTGGGGTCCCCCAGGTCACCAGAGCTATTGTCCCCAATAAAAAAGGATTTCCCCTCTATTAAATTTCTAGGGACAACCCAAAATGTGTAATTTTCTTTGTACTTTCAATGATAATGGTATGCAGGACAAATAGAGAGGGTGAATCTCCATAACTGGGGCACAGACAGCAATAAAAACCAAATAGGTGTTTGTGTTCAAACATTTTATTGAAAGAAACAAAAAGGAAGTACAAAGGTTCAGGTAATATTGATCACAAGTGTACTGGGAGACTAATTCTGGCCATACACTATACGAAAAATCGTTCAAACTCCTTTTCGAAAAACGAACATTCGGTCGTGAGAGCAAACGATCCTGCCATCATGTAATGCTTAATAAATCGTTCAACGTACATAAATTAGTTTTTTTTTTTTCCACATTTACCTAGTGCAAACAGTTTGGATGAGAAACACATTAACCTTTCAATTTATCGTTCGATCAGCAGAAAATTTCCAAACTTGTCCAATTTTTGGCTCAAAAACGTCACAACCGATCACCGATTTGTGCCCATTAACTGGCCGAAAGACGAAAAAAAAAAAAAAAAAACTGTCCAAATGACCGAATTTTGGCCAATTTTCTGTATTGTGTATGGCCAGCATAGGCCAGAATGGGTGAGAAGGGCATGCTTGGGGGTAGGCCTGGATAGAAACCCAAACTAGGGGTAGGAAGGCTGCTGGAATACACTAAAAAGGGATAGAGGCTGAAAGGAAGAGGGAAGGACAGGGGATGAGTGAGTAAAGGGAGCAGGAGAGAGTAAAACAAAGGGAAGGGGGGTAGGGGAAGGGGAAAGGGGATGGTAGGCTAAGGAACCCACCTAGGGAAGAATAGGGAAGTGGTGGCAGACTCAAGGGCAGGATAAATAAAGTTGGCTAAAGACATGGGAGCAATAGGGTTTTATCAAAATCAGGGGATAGGAAATGGATCACCCAGGGGTTCGAGAGCTTCTCGAATTTATGAACTTTATCTAATAGCACAGCTTCCAGTTTAGCGTGAATCATTGCTTGGGTATTTCTGTGTTTTGTCACGAGTACACACAAGGAAGTGGATTTCCAGGCTTTAGCTATGGTCTGCTTGGCAGCAGTAGTGACATGGAGGAGAATTGGCAGTGGGACAAAGACATGGGTTTGTTGTTCAGGAGAGCTACAGTTGGGTCTGGTAATAGGGGTGTGGCAAAAAGTTTAGATAAGATTACAAAAATCTCTGACAAAAAAGTTTGCACTATGGGGCAATCCCACGAAATGTATGCCCCGCTACATCCACGGAAGCAGTGTGGCTGGTATTGCGGAAGGAATTTATTAATCCTGGATGGGACCAGGTACCACCTGATGAGCACCTTGTAGTTTTTTTTCTAAGGCAGCAATGTTTGCAGAGGAAGATTTAGTCGCCTGCCAGATAAAATGACCAATCAGCATTGTCGAGAGTAAGGTAAAATCTCTTTCCCATTTGCTAACATAACCTGGGGGTTTTGCAGTTTCTGGGGGTTAGAAGATGGGTATAAAGCTCAGAGATTAGCCCTCATCTATGAATGGCCGATTTTCACACCCATTCAAAGGAGTGTAAAGCCTGGCTACATGAAGTAAGAAAATGTTTAATTTGCAGGTATCCGAAGAGTTCAGAGGAGGGAAGATTTGAGGTCTCATAGTGTCGAGAAGGAATTGAAGGAAGTGGCTGCAAAGAATTGATGGGCCGGATCAGGCCATCTCTTAACCAAATGAAAATGAAGCCAGGGAGAACCAAGCTGGATAGAGTGATGTGTTTCGAAGAAAAGACTATTAGAAAAACCAAATAGGTGTTCTAATCCATCTCCACTCTATCCAAAACTTTTTTTTTTTTTTTTTAAATATAACTAATGGAATATAATAAAGTAACCATTTGAGGTCTCACAGTGTCGAGAAGGTATTGAATGAAGTGGCTGCAAAGAATTGATGGGCCGGATCAGGCCATCTCTTGACCAAACTGAAAATGAAGCCAGGGAGAACCAAGCTGGATAGAGTGATGGGTTTCGAAGAAAAGACTATTAGAAAAACCAAATAGGTGTTCTAATCCATCTCCACTCTATCCAAAACCTTTTTTTTAAATATAACTAAAGGAATATAATAAAGTAACCAAAAAAAAAAAAGACTTATTTGTATAGCGGAGGAAAAGTGGGATCTAGAGCAGCAAACTTATTTGAAAGGGTGATCCACTTAAAAAAAATCAAGTTAACTAAATGCAAACTTGCAATTTTTTTTCTTTCCCTATATAATTTGTTTACTCACTTGTAATGTGTCTTTGAACTTGCTATAATATTTGACAACTCCAGGAGAGACAACTTTAAGACCCCATTCAGACTAGCGCGACGCTGTGCACCGCGACTTCACAGGACCGACTTCTGTGACGTCAGTAGAAAGTGGACTTTAGCCCGCTCTCTGCTGAAAACGGGTCACAGGAGAACGGAACAAATCACACTCCTGTGATCCATAGGTGACATAGAGTCAGAGGAGCTTTGGCTGTACATCTCCTTTAATCTTCTAATAATCTTCTTATGTTAAAAAAAAAATAATGTTTCAGATCGTACAATCAAAACACTTAGCAATGCTCCTTCGATACGACAGAAAAACACCACGTGTCTTCCTATAAGTGAATGTAAATGCAAAGTCCTATCTGGACATGGTGTTGATCCAGACAGCCAGTCCTTATAGTCCTTGAACAATCAATATGAGTGTTCCGTCACCACACCTCATCCACATTGTTCTACATTAAATAGTAAGCTCAGAACCTGCTCGTCCTGCACAATCTCAGTCACCTATCCCAAATGGAATGGTGATCCCCGGGTAGAGATGAACAGCTGGTAGTGTTGGGTGTCACGTAGACGTGACACACGGGAATCACCGCTCTCAACCCATGTGGGATAGGTGACTGAAATTGTGCAGGACGAGCAGGTTATGAGCTTACTATTCAATGTGGAACTGTACAACTCTCACATTTTTGTAAATATTTTATTATATGTTTTCATGTGACAACACTGAAGAAATGACACTTTGCTACAATGTAAAGTAGTGAGTGTACAGCTTGTATAACCATGTACATTTTCTGTCCCCTCAAAATAACTCAACACACAGCCTATAATATCTAAATCGCTGGCAACAAAAGTAAGTACACCCCTAAGTGGAAATGTCCTAATTGAGCCCAAAGTGTCAATGTTTTGTCTGGCCACCATTATTTTTCTCAGCACTGTCTTAACCCTCTTGGGCATGGAGTTCACCAGAGCTTCACAGGTTGCCACTGGAGTCCTCTTCCACTCCTCCATGACGACATTACGGAGCTGGTGGGATGTTAGAGACCTTGTGCTCTCCACCTTCCTTTTGAGGATGCCCCACAGATGCTCAATAGGGTTTAGGTCTGGAGACAAGCTTGGCCAGTCCATCACCTTTACCCTCATCTTCTTTAGCAAGGCAGTGGTCATCTTGGAGGTGTGTTTGGGGTTATCATGTTGAAATACTGCCCAGTCTCTGAAGGGAGGGGATCATGCTCTGCTTCAGTATGTCACAGTACATGATGGCATTCATGGTTCCCCCAATGAACTGTAGCTCCCCAGTGCCGGCAGCACTCATGCAGCCCCAGACCATGACTCTACCACCACCATGCTTGACTTTAGGCAATCCACACTTGTCTTTGTACTCCTCACCTGGTTGCCGCCACACACGATTGATACCATCTGAACCGATTAAGTTTATCTTGGTCTCATCAGACCACAGGACATGGTTCCAGTAATCCATGCCCTTAGTCTGCTTGTCTTCAGTAAACTGTTTGCGAACTTTCTTTTGCATCATCTTTAGAAGAGGCTTCCCTTTGGCACGACAGCCATGCAGACCAATTTGATGCAGTGTGCGGCGAACGGTCTGAGCACTGACAAGCTGACCCCTCACCCCTTCAACCTCTGCAGCAATGCTGGCAGTAAAGCTTGTTTGGCTGTACCCCTCCTGTGGATCAGAGGAGTACAGTTTGTTTTGCACTCCTGTGACCCGTTTTCAGCAGGGAGCGGTCTAAAGTCTGCTCTATGCTGACGTTACAGAGTTGGTCCAGGCTCGGGTGTCCTCACGACCACGGAGGCGGGATCCGCCCACATGCCTGGAAAGGCACCCGGCTCAGCTTGAGCCGGCCGATCCCGCCCCCTCCACAGCCCAGCGCTCCAGTGAGCGTAGGGGGGGGGGGGGGCAGAGAGCTGCTGACTGCTCGGGGAGCTGTGGGAACCGGGCGATCGGCGACGTTTGATCGCTCGGTTCTCAGTGTAGAGGCGCCAGGGGACAGATTCAGCTTTCGAATGATGCTGCATCCACCTAGGTAAGTAGGATTTAAAAAAAGAAACACATACATCTCTTAAGTTTATTTAAAGCCCACACTTTTTGTTCTAGTTTTAATGGTTAAACTCTGTATTAATTTTTTATTTTTGACCCATTAGGGATATTTCTCTACGCTTCCTGATCTGAAGACACGTGAGAGGAAATCCTTTCATAGACAACTGTCACCAAGCAGTACTCGTTGCAACATTTCCCATCTATTCTTGTTCTGGTGACAACTGTAGCATGTGTTTCCAGTCACTTTCTGTCCCGGTGACAATGGTTATCAGGTTATGTAAGAGAGGGTAAATCTCCCCAGCAGGCAGACAACAATAAAAACAGGAGTTTCAACATTTCCACATTCTAGCCAAAGTAGAAAGAGAAAAGGTTTGGCTTTCGGTAAATTGTAAGATACACTTGTCTTACAAACTGGTATAACTGGTTCCAAGAATAAAATATGGGTACCTAGAGCAGCCTACAATTTTACCCATCCCAGCAGCCCTAAGCACCTTTTTATTGTGAGTTTTCTTTCTGTAAAGTGAAGTACAGGCCTGCACACTCTGACCTCCTGCAGCTTGCTATTGGCTGATCCCTGTGATTGATAGCCACAATAACCAATTGAGACAGGCAGGAGAAGGCCAATGGTAAATATTGGTTGTATATTTCTTTAGATTTTACCCAGAAAGTTTCCTATTACAAGCCTTTCCTTTTGTGTAGCACTGTTATTTTTATGTGCCAGTTTAACTGTTCTTATGGCTTTAGCCATATTTATACCAATAAATGTGTTTTCTAGATCTAATAATTTATAATTCAGCAAAAACACACAGTTTGGACCACTTGCCGACCTCCTACAGTACACTGAGTGGCTGCTGTAGGCAAAGGGAAGTACCCGTAAGTCCCTACCTACTTCCAGGTTTAGGGCATGCGCATGCACGCTCCCCGCCCAGCACCCGCTGTAAAAGTGCTTAGAGGGAGCCTGTCAGTAAATCCCAGCCAATGATTCATGGCCAGGACCTGTTGATCGGCTATGTGCACTCTCTGCCCAGAGCTCTGTGTTGGTAAACAATATAGAGCTCTGTAGCGAGGGAGCGATCTGGCAGGTTCTCATCCCTGCAAAGCAGGTTTAGGGCGCTAGTAATAAAAGCAGGTTTAGAGATCTACACTGAACAAAATTATAAAAAACGGAACACTTTTGTTTTTGCCCCCATTTTTTCATGAGCTGAACTCAAAGATCTCAAAGACTTTTTCTATGTACACAAAAGGCCGATTTCTCTCAAATATTGTACCACACCTGCTCCCTATTCACACCTGAGATCTTGTAACACTAACATGTCACATGACACCGGGGAGGGAACATGGGCTCAATTTGGACATATCACTTAGGGGTGTACTCACTTTTGTTGCCAGCAGTTTAGACATTAACCACTTTAGGACCAGAGGATTTTCCTGCTTTACGTCCAGGCCACTTTTTGCGATTCGGCACTGTGCGACTTTAACTGACAATTGCGCGGTCATGCAACGCCGTACCCAAAAATTTACGTCCTTTTTTTCCCACAAACAGAGCTTTCTTTTGGTGGCATTTGCTCACCTCTGCGCTTTTCATTTTTTGCGATATTAATAAAAAAAATGGCGACAATTTTGAAAAATTAACAATATTTTTCTAATTTGACAGTTAAAAAATATCCAATATATTCAATTTTTGTCATATATTTAAGCCAAAATGTATTTAGCTACATGTCTTTGACAAAAAAATTCTCAATGAGCGTATTTTTAACCACTTTAAGACTGGAAGATTTTACCCCATTCCTGACCAGGCCATATTTTGCGTTTCGGCACTGCGTTATTTTAACGGACAATTGCGCGGTAGTGCGATGCTGGTCCCAAATTAAATGTATGTCGCTTTTTTCCCCACGAATAGAGCTTTCTTTTGGTGGTATTTGATCACCTGTGTGATTTTTACTTTTTGCGCTGTAAACAAAAAAAGAGCGACAATTTTGAAAAAATAATATTTTTCAAATTTTTTATATGAAATTCCCCAAAAAAAAAAAAAAGTAAAAATCAAAATGTTTTAACATTTTAGGCCAATTTGTTTTCTGCTACATATTTTTGGTAAAAAAAAAAAAAAAAAAAAAAAACACAATAAGCGTATTTTGATTGGTTTGCACAAAAGTTATCACAGCTACTAACTACGGGAAATTTATGTCATTTCTATTTTTAACTAGTAATGGCGGCGCTCTGCGATTTTTTTTTGCGGGACTGCAACATTGCGGCGGACAGATCGGACCCTTGACTGACATTTGACACTTTTGGGGGTACCAGTGACATTACTACAGTAATCAGTGCTATAAATATGCACTGTTACTGTAAAAATGACACTGGCAGGGAAGGGGTTAACTTTTATTGGTGATCAAGGGGTTAATGTATGCCTGGTGCTTACTGACGTGTGTGGGGGGAGGGGACTGTGTGACACAGGCACAGATCGCAGGTTCAGCTATGCCGAATCCTGTAATCTGTCGCTGCCTGTCACTTAGGAGATCCACAAGCGGGCGGATCTCCTCACTCGATCCCCGACGAACGGGGAAGAGCGTCGGAAATTACCGCCGCTCCTCCGATGGCCCGACTCCCGCTGTGACTGAATACAGCGGGAGCGCGCCGCCCACAAGGGGAGGAGTCCAGACCTACGTCGCTGGACGATAACAAACCACTTTGCCGCAGTACGCTCCATGTGAGCGGTCGGCAAGTGGTTAATGGCTGTGTGTTGAGTTTTTTTGAGGGGACAGCAAATTTACACTGTTGTACAAGCTGAACACTCACTACTTTATATTGTAGCAAAGTGTCATTTATTTAGTGTTGTCACATGAAAAGATATAAAATATTTACAAAAAATGTGAGGGGTGTACTCACTTTTGTGAGATCTTCTACATTCACTTATAGGAAGACACGTGGTGTTTTTCTATCATATCAAAGGAGCACTGCTAAGTCCCCGTTCACACTGGGGCGACCTGAGAGGCGTCCTGGTCGCCTCACAGGTCGCCTTTCATAGAGAAGCTGCGGACCCGTTCTAATAGGAGCGACACAAGTCGCTCCGACTTAGAAAAAGGGTCCGGAGCTTCTTTGGGGCGACCCGGAGCGACCGTCATAGACTTCAATGTTATGAAGTCCGTGCCGGCCGCTCCGAGGTCGCGGCGCGCTGCTCGCACCGCGACCTCGGAGGTCGCCCCGGGAAGTCGGATCGCCCCAGTGTGAACGGGGCCTAAGTGTTTTGATTATTTTGTATGATTTGAAACATTATTTTGTTTCAATTGTAAATTGTAATAATATAGCAGCAGCTAGAGGTGGACAAGAACCATCATCATTGGAATACTATTGAACATTTTTTTTCCTTGCTACAAGAGCGCTGGGTTTTGGGAAGGGGGGTTATTTCACCCGATTAGAATCTTCTTATGTTCTTTCTAGCCCTGATAAAGGAGAAACGTAGACACCCGAAACGTGTTGGCTATTTCTTGATCTGATCTCCAGACCTTCAGGTGTCCATTTATGAAACAGAGAAAAGCCGTGATCCTCAGGCTCACGACTGATCTCTGGTGAATACCGGTTTATGTAGCTGAGATGAAGAGCAGAGAACATGTTCTTCACTTCTCATCACAGTACATGACTGTTCTGTCACAAACGGACAGTTTTTGAAAGCGAGATCTGAAGATCTCACAGCTGTTACTCTGAAATATCTCCATTCCAGATTCTCCAGCTCAGAGGTGGAGAATCAGGGAGAGAAACTGGTGCGATTAGAGGAAGAAAACTTCTTTCTTCCTATATATCAGCACCAGTGGGTTAAAATGTAATATAAAAAGAGATAAGAGATAAGATATAGAGATAGAGAGATAGAGAGATAGATATATTTAGTTAGTTATCACGTGCATCATTACATGTTCTATTAAACTTTGGTTTCACTTTTAAAACTGGACGACACTGTAATCTCATAATATCTTGTGAGATGTAGGCAGTCCACCCAATTTTACATGGATATCGGCTGTTTTCAGAGGAAAAACTGCTCCTCTGTTCTCCCTGTGAGAAAGGAAGTTCTCGGCTTCATAAACCGGGTGCCAGAGGAGATAATTTTCCTCTGAGAACTGCCGAGAAGTGAACTGAGAGAAAAATTTTCAGTTTAATAAATATACACCTTAATGGAATAAAGTTGTATGTGGACCTCCTAGCAGTGGCGTGGCGCCTAAATTTCAACCCTTCTTACATTACACGACAAGCCAAGGAGACTGTGGAGATCCTCTGGGGTGTTGAAGCTGCCTGCCCAGGAAACAGTTCATTTACACCAACAATAACACCTTAAGATAACAAACCCAGTAAAATAGAGCTTGAACTCCCCCGCCGTCTACCATCTTTCAAAACCCTTAGAGCAGGGAACCTCAAACTACGGATCTCCAGCTGTTGCGGTGTAACGTGAGAAAACCATACCTCGTGAAAATTCCATACCCACGTCACTTCCTGTCAGAAACGTAATGGAACAGCTGAGGAGCTCACTAGTGCGCATGCTCGGAGGGTATGGAATTTTCACAGTAGTGTGTGTAACGTTGTAACGTGAGAAAACCATACCTCGTGAAAATTCCATACCCACGTCACTTCCTGTCAGAAACGTAATGGAACAGCTGAGGAGCTCACTAGTGCGCATGCTCGGAGGGTATGGAATTTTCACAGTAGTGTGTGTAACGTTGTAACGTGAGAAAACCATACCTCGTGAAAATTCCATACCCACGTCACTTCCTGTCAGAAACGTAATGGAACAGCTGAGGAGCTCACTAGTGCGCATGCTCGGAGGGTATGGAATTTTCACAGTAGTGTGTGTAACGTTGTAACGTGAGAAAACCATACCTCGTGAAAATTCCATACCCACGTCACTTCCTGTCAGAAACGTAATGGAACAGCTGAGGAGCTCACTAGTGCGCATGCTCGGAGGGTATGGAATTTTCACAGTAGTGTGTGTAACGTTGTAACGTGAGAAAACCATACCTCGTGAAAATTCCATACCCACGTCACTTCCTGTCAGAAACTTAATGGAACAGCTGAGGAGCTCACTAGTGCGCATGCTCGGAGGGTATGGAATTTTCACAGTAGTGTGTGTAACGTGAGAAAACCATACCTCGTGAAAATTCCATACCCACGTCACTTCCTGTCAGAAACCTAATGGAACAGCTGAGCAGCGTAGCAGTGCGCATGCTCGGAGGGTATGGAATTTTCACAGTAGTGTGTGTAACGTTACACCGCCTCAGCTGTTACATTAAAACAGCTCGGCTGCAACATGAATCATCTCCGATCCTACTCCTGTCACTTCCCTGATCTTGGCTAATAAATGTAAAAGTGGCGGCGGGTGTATGAAATCTAAATGACAGAGAACTCGGCTCCGTGATCCGCTTTTACATTTAGTAGCCAAGATCAGGGAAGTGACAGGGGTAGGAGCGGAGATGATTCATGTTGCAGCGGAGAGGTTTTAATGTAACTGCCGCAACAGCTGATGCGGTGTAACGTTATAACATACTACCGTGAACATTCCATACCCTACGAGCATGCGCACTAGTAAGCTCCTCAGCTGTTCACTGACGTAGGTGCACCAGAAGTGACGAGGATATGGAATTTTTATGGGTATGGTTTTTTCACGGAACACCACTACACATCCCATGAGGCATTGTAAAACTCTGACATTCACAGACAGGACTAGGCATGATGGGAATTGTAGTTCCTGAACAACTGGAGGGCCATAATTTGAAGACCCCTGCCTTAGAGGGCCAGCGGGAGCCCATACCAAAAGATTAAAGAGATAAAACACGGGAAAATATACATTCAAGATGTTTACAGCAAAAATACAATTATCCAAACTGTGTGCTTAGCTGTTTGCCCAAAATCTTTAGTTCTGGCTGGAAATAATTATATAAATTACAGTTACACTAATACAAATGAAAGAAATACCACAGCAGAAATGTTTCCCGAGTTATTCAGCAATGAAAGAGTGCTAAAAAACATGGAAAGTGCAAATGCAGCCCAGAGTATGACTAATAAGGTTTATTTAGATATACACTGTAGTCTTTTCTTAAACCAAACAGTAACTTCAGATTATATACAGGAGGCCTTTCCTCTACATTCCAAGAGGTTTAAGTCAGTGCTGGCCAGGTGCAGAGGTAACCAACTGCTTCTTATAAGCCTACTTTATTCCCAGTGCCAGGCAGTACGAGCATGCTACAGGTACATGGTGACACCATTACATTATTGGGTGGAAAGAAAATATTATACTGCCTAAAGAATTATTACGGTAGTACTTATGTGCTTTTAGATTTTGAAAGTCAATGTTAAGCAGTAAATACACCCAAAAGTGAGGCACCTGAAATGTGAAGTCTATGTGGATGCAAATAGGATTAATAGGGGTTGACATACTAATGGAGCTTTTCCACTGCATGGAACCGAACGGTTCGGCTGGATTTTGTGCTTTTTCACTGCTGTTACCGGATGGTATAGTGTAGGAACGGTTCGGTACGGTACGGCGGCGCTTTTCCACTGCATGGAACCGAACGGTACGGCTCTCAAAAACAGTACCTACTCGATTGTGGTTCCAACAGGTACCATACCCGGTACCATATCCCACAATCCTTTGCATGCAGTCACTACTAGCCACTGATTGGTCAGAGAATCCCACCCACCCCGTTGTTATCCCACCCTCTTAACTTTAGTACTACTTTAGTGGAAAAGCAAACCATACCGTACCGTACCAAACCGTTCCAACACCGTACCATGCGGTACCAGCAGTGGAAAAGCATGCAGTCACTACTAGCCACTGATTGGTCAGAGAATCCCACCCACCCCGTTGTTATCCCACCCTCTTAACTTTAGTACTACTTTAGTGGAAAAGCAAACCATACCGTACCCTACCGAACCGAACCGAACCGTTCCAACACCGTACCATGAGGTACCAGCAGTGGAAAAGCAAACCGGGCCAAGCAGGGCCGAGCCGGTACTTGCAGTGGAAAAGTGCCATAAGGCTCCGCTCACAATGCCACGACCTTATAGATGCGTGACTTACGATGCGACTTGAAGCATCTTCAGGAAATGCCTAGGTAATTTTCCTGTAATGGTTGGGTCCAAATCACATCAATTAAGATAGGGATCCGAATTAGAGGCAACTTCCATTAAAGTCTATGGGCACAAGTCGGATCAAAGTCACCTTAAAGTAGTACAGGAACTTTTTCTAAAGTTGGAGCGACTTCAGTAGTGCGGATTAAGACAGCTCTCATTGACTAACATGGGATTTCACATATCACGCGACATTTGGTCTCACAAGCCGGATCTCAGGTCGCGACAGTGTGAACTGAGCCTTAAAGAGGAAGCAAAGCTTCCTCTGTAACTTGTACCTATAGGTAAGCCTATGATAAGGCTTACCTATAGGTACTGTAAATATCTCCTAAACATGCACCGTTTAGGAGGTAACATCACTGGCGCATGCGCTCTGAAGGAACGGCTGCCCGTGCCGTTCCTTCAGAGCCCTGTGCCATGACGTCATCATGGCTCTGGCCAATCAGATGGCCAAAGAACGCGAACCCAGAAGGAAGACATGTGAACATATTGGCCGTGTCAGCAGTGAGCAGGCGGCGCTGCGGAGGAATACTAGCTCAATATGCCTTTGTCTTTCAGGTTTTTATTTTTTGGAGGTTTACAACCTCTTTTAGTGGGGTACACACTATAAGAAAAATCGGGCGAATGATCGTCCGATTTTTCTTGTTTCACCGCAAATCGAAACCGATGAACAAAAATTTGTACGAAAATTCTCGTACAACGAAGGCTTTTTGTTTTTTATTGTTTCTGATCATGTGCAGTCTTTCTTTTCTTATTTTTCTTGTACGAAAAGCGTACGAAAACTGTACACATTAAAAAAAAATAGTTTGTTCCGTTTCCATACAAGAAAAATTTGTTCCTTCAGGAATTTTCATATGAAAAGTCGGAATCGGCTGTCGAAAGTTGTGTACACACTATACGATTCTTACCCCAATTTTCTTATAGTGCGTACGATCTTTAAGCTAGAAGGCAAAATCTAGTGCAGCTGTGCATGGTAGCCAATCAGCTTCCAGATTTTTTTTTTTTGTCAAAGCCTAAAAGCGGAGTTCCAGCCTCTTTTGTGTTTATAATAAGTCAGCAGCTACAAAAAAAGTGTAGCTGCTGACTTTTAATAAAAACACACACTCACCTGTCCCAGCATTGTGGTCAACCGAAGCCTCAGACCCCGTTTACACTGGGGCGACGCTACTTGCCGGGGCGACCTCACAGGTCGCAGTGCGCAGCTCGCACCGCGACCTCGGAGCGGCCGGCACGGACTTCATATCATTGAAGTCAATGCAGGTCACCCCAAAGAAGCTCCGGACCCTTTTTCTAAGTCGGAGCGACTTGTGTCGCTCCTATTAGAACGGGTCCACAGCTTCTCTATGGCAGGCGACCTACGGCGAACGGGGTCTAAATCCTTTCCCTCTCCTCTCGGCGGCGCCGGCATCACTAGTGTGAGCACCCAGCTGTGACAGCTTTACAGCCAGGTGCGCATTGCGCAAACGCAAGTCGCGCTGCGCATTCTGATTTGCAGGGCAATCTTCTGGGACCTCTGACATGTCCCAGAAGATTGCAGGGAGGGAGGGGGAGAGGAGAACTTCCACTCGGGGAGCCGTTGCGCTCCGAGCGGTAGTGGGAGCAGGTACCTTTAAAAACTAGGTACCCGCACCCCCCCCCCCCCCCCCCCAAAAAAAAAATGACATGCCAAATGTGGCATGTCAGGGGATCAAGAGTACTTAAAGGGGAAGTTCCACTTTTGGGTGGAACTCTGCTTTAACTAACCAAGCTGATGTTAGAAGCTGATTAACTACCATGCACAGTTGCACCACATTTCTCCCCAAATTTAGTAAATCAACTGCAATATGTCCAGACATCATGACAGATGGCCTTTCTGTAGGAATGAGCAGAACTTTGTACATGAGCAGAAGAAGCAAGGGACCAGGTTGGTGAGTTTTCAGAAGCAGCTCTTTCGCACCCTATAGAACGGCGTCCCGGAAGTCCGCAACGACTATTGTTTTTACCTGCCTATTTACCCATCACCTTTGTAAGTACCCATTTTTTGATGTAATAAAGCCTTTTGACAAAAACGGTACTACTCTATGTGAAGCCTTCTTCCCCCACATATATACCCGTGGACCCTAACTGTAAGGACCCCGATACGGAGGACTCGGGCAGGACATTGGACCATACTAGCGATACAGTAATAAGGGGACCCCCAGGATTATTTATCCAAGGCTTGATACCCCTGCAGGGGTGATCAAATCTGGTGAGTGCGGTCCAAGGGGTGCGGGGAGCACTGAATGGTCACCGGCACTCGAGCATCACCATAATTTCTGCCAGAGCACCTGCACCAGTCACTTTGTGCACCCCTAATCTAGGGAGTGTTTCACCATAGTGGGACTCACCTCTCTTCTAGGACTTTTAGCCATTACGGACTTACCAGTACCTGTAGTTTTGATGTTACATTTTTAGCGTCTTATTTATATACCTGCGTTTTAATATTTGATGCTTCTTATTGTAGAGCTTGCACTTTTTAGGGTTTTCACTTTTTTTTTTTTTTTTGAAAATTCTTTTTATTTGTTTCAAAAAGAACAACATACAAAAACATAGCCATTGGGCATTCCCTGGCTCAACAACAAAACAAAAAAGAACAAAATAAAATAAAATAAAATACACAGCAACAAAAGGCAAAAACAACCCCAGACAAGGCTGCACCCAACTGCTACTTCATAAGGGTGTTCAACGCACAAGGATCCCGGTGACAGGAGCAATCCGTTCACTGCGTGAAGATCCAACAGTCCAATGGAGAAGAAAATCTGAACAGAGTCCACTGCATGTAGGGGAAATAATTAGCAATAGCAATTACAATTAGGGGTCCTAAGTCGACACAGCAGGGCCCCCCGCATCATTGGTAGTATCATCAGACTCTAACCAAATGTCCCACACCCTTGAGAATTTTTGCGGGCAACCCCTGTTAGCATAGGTTGCTTTGTAAAGTGGGATTACTGAGTTCACAAGAGATTTCCACAAGGAAACGGTGGGTGCAGCAGGCTTCCGCCAGTGGAGAACCACCATTTTCCTAGCGTAGAACAACAGAAGTCCTAAAAGAGTGCGAGACGCTACAGAGTGGGCCAGATCATTCACAAGCCCCAGAATACAATACTCCAGCTTTAGAGGCACGCGGATGGTGGTCACTCGAGCAACAAAGTCCAGAATCCGGGTCCAGTACTCCACCAGGGGTGGGCAATGCCAAACCATGTGTGTATACGCAGCGTCCGGCGCTCCGCAGCGCCAGCAGACCGCAGGCGTATCAGGGAAGGCCCTGTGCAGTCGAGTCGGGGTTAGATGAAACCGATGAAGGATTTTAAACTGCACAAGGCGGTCCCTGGCGGCCACCAGGTGACGGAATGGGTAATCCCAGACGTCCTCCCAGTCCTCCGCATCAAGGCCGGGAGCCTCTGCCACCCAGAAGGCCTGCAGAACCTCCAGCCCCGAGTGCACACTGGGGAGCAGGGTACTATAGATAGTGGAGAGCGGTTTTTTTAAAGTCTCGTTTCGGAGAATGGCCTCTAAGTCAGCTAGCGTGAAGTCGCAAGAAAAATTACCGAACTGTTTGTGGAAGGCATGGCGGAGCTGTAGGTACCTGAAAAAGTGGGAATTGGGTAGGGAAAAATCGGCCTTCAGTTGGTCGAACGACGCAAGCTCCTCCCCCCGACAGATGTGAGAGAGAGACAGAATGCCCTTGGAGGCCCACACGGAGGGATCCGGGATGGAGAAAAACTCCGGTAACTCCGGATTCATCCATAGGGGGGAATTCGGGGAACGCCGACCAGGTCCCAACCGAACGTAGGGCGATTGCAACTTCCATGCCCTAATCACTGCCAGCATCGAGACAGTGACAGGGTACGGGGCCCTCGGTCCACGCAGCAACAAGTTACGTAAAGCCTCATAGGAGCCCAGCAGGCCCGCCTCCAGGGCCACCGCAGCATTGGAGGCATCCGAGATCAGCCAGTTGTGTGCATGCGTCAAAAGTCCCGCCACGAAGTAACGGAAAAAATCCGGACACGCCAGTCCCCCCCGAGTCCAGGGTCGCTGTAGGATCGTCAGTCGAAGCCTAGGAGGGCGAGAACTCCAGATAAAAGTAAGGATGCGAGAGTGGAGCCGACGAAAAACGGCCTTCGGTATCCAGACTGGGGAGTGACGAAGCACATATAGGAGAGGGGGCAACAGCTTCATTTTGACCAGGTTAATGCGGCCAATCAGGGTCAAGGGGAGATTAGCCCAGGAGCGCAGCTTGGTCCCGAATTTCAACAGCAAGGGAGATAAATTAAGGTCACAAAAGTCTCGAATGTCAGGGGATATCACTATGCCCAGATATTTGAGCCTGTCAGTCCAACACAGGGGCAAGGACGGGTCCGCGTGGGCACGGGCCCCCGCGTCCACCGGAAGGATAAGCGACTTGTCCCAGTTCACTCGCAGACCAGACAAGGTGGTGAAGACTGCCAACAGATCCAGGGCCGAACGGAGCGACCGGCCGGGGTCCCGGAGGAAAAGGATAATATCGTCAGCATAAAGCGCCAACTTTTCCTCCAAGGACCCCACCCGGATCCCCCCGACCGCCCCGGAACCACGAACAGCCGCCGCCAGAGGCTCAACAGCCAAGGAAAACAAGGCAGGCGAGAGAGGGCACCCCTGGCGAGTGCCCCGCGCGATCGAAAAGGGACAAGATAGCCTCCCCCCCAACTTAATCTGAGCACTGGGGTGAGCATAAAGCATGGCAACCCACTTACAAAAAACAGGGCCAAAACCAAACCTTTCCAGAACTAACATCATATAGGACCAGTCCACCGAATCAAATGCCTTTTCTAAATCAAGCGCCACCATCACACGTGTACTCTGAGCCTCCGCTGGGACCTGCAAATGAGTGAACACTCTGCGTATGTTAATATCAGTGGATTTGCCTGGCATGAAGCCAGTCTGGTCCATGTTGACCAAGTAGGGAAGGACCTTCATCAATCTGGTAGCAAGCAGTTTGGTAAGTATCTTCAGGTCATAATTCAAAAGAGAAATGGGCCTGTAGGCCGAGCACAGAGTAGGATCCTTCCCCGGTTTATGATTTAAGACTATGTGCGCCAAAGGACTCCGGGAGAGCTCCCAAGTCAAGGCAAGATGCATAGGTCTTCAAGAGCCTAGGAGCTAGTTCAGAGATATACATCTTGTACCAATCCCCCGGCAGGCCATCAGGACCAGGGGTCTTCCCAGGGGGGAGGGAGCGAATAGCCAGCTCGACCTCCTCCAATGTAAAGTCCGCCTCCAGGAGAGCCACGTCCTCCGGGGCCAGAGTGGGCAGCGCCAACTCCCCGAGAGACCCCAAGTCCCGACCCCCCCGGCGGGGGGGGGTCCGCCCGGTACACACGTTCATAGAAATTACGAAAATTCCAGGAGAATATCAGCAGGATCCTGAAGGACACTGCCATCTGTAGATTGTATGACTGGAACCACCGTCTGGAACCTAGAGTCCGCGGACAAGTTAGCCAAAAGCCTGCCATTCTTGTCCCCGGACTCGAATATCCTGGCCCGCAGCGACCCCACCTCCGCCTCAGCGGCCGATGACACATGTAGGTGCAACGCCCTCCGAGCCTGGGCCAGGGAGGAGTACGCCTCAGGGGAGGGATCCAAGGCAAACGCAGCCTCGGACTCCTTAACCACTGCCTCCAAATCCGTCCTCGCCGAGGCGCACCCCACCCGCGCAGCCTTAATAGCGGAGATATAGTCGCCACGAATAGTGGCCTTGAAAGCATCCCAACACACCAAGGCGGATGTGGTGAGGTCATTAACCTCCCAGTACTGGGCAATTTTACCAGACACCCCCTCCACCACCCGTTGATTCTGAAGCCACCCACAGCCCAGCCTCCAGCCGCCCCGCTCCCCCGGATCACCCAGCCGCAGCTGAATCTCAAGCGGGGAGTGATCCGAGAGACCGGCGGGCAGGTAGCCGGCCGACAGCACAAATGGCAGGACTGAGGGAGAGCAGAATGGAAGATCTATACGGGAGCCGGAGTGGTGTGACGAGGACACGTGAGAATAGAACCGATCTTGCGGGTGTTTCCACCTCCACAGTTCTGTGAGCTGCAAGGTCGAGGCCCAGGTGCACAGCTCAGAGCAGGATTGGCGATTCGCATTCGAGGTGTCCAAGTCACCATCCAGGATGTTGTTAAAATCCCCAGCCACAAAGATGCGCTGGGTCGAGAATTCGGCCAAGCGATCATAAATGTGGTACAACACAGCACTAGAAAAAGGTGGGGGGACATACACGTTGACAAAAATAAACAGTTTACCCGCAATCTCAAGAGCTAGGATAACATATTGACCCTTGGGATCCGTTATAACCCTCTCAACACGACAGGGCAGGGCCCTATGCACCAAAACGGAGGTCCCCCTGGCGTAAGTGGAGTAGGTGGCGTGGAAGGTATGACTCACCCAGCGCCTGCGTAGTGCCAATACAGCACTCCCCGTCAGGTGAGTCTCCTGGAGGAAGACCACATGTGGTTTAGAGGATTGGAGATATTTGAATAGCAAAGCACGCTTGAACTTGCTATTAAGGCCCCGCACGTTCCAAGATAGCACCTTAATGCGGTCAGCCATAGCATTGGGAGAGAAAATGGGGCAGGAGAAATAGGAACAGCGGCGGGGGAGCCAGGGGCCAGATGAGAGACCAACCACGCCACCCCTCAGTATCTAGTGCAGGGAAGCAAGCAGCTCGGACTGCGACCCACAAGGAGTCAGCGACACACAGTGAAATAGCACATTGCACAATGAATAGTAAAACACAGTACGGGTATGCAGCCAAAAACCAAAAAAGAAAAAAAAGAAAAGACAATAAACAAAAACACATATAAACCCCTGTCAGCCAGAGAGCAACAGTGCTACAGGCCAACTTCATCCCAAAAACCTAGAAGAAAAAACAACACACTATCGACTAGGAAAATGCCCAGCCAATAGTCATCTGGCGCTAGGCCAGGAGGGGAGTAGCCGGAGGGCTAACCAGAGGCAAGGCCGGCCGACGGTCCCAACAGTCCCAAGGACCAGGAACAGCAATCCTGTGGGAAAAGTCCAATAGAGGCCGTCACCAGCCCCAGCTCCAGGGACACATATGTAGAAAAGGGGGAAAATAGCAAAAAATAAGGGCAAAAAATAAAACTACTCAGGGGCATTGATGTGGAGAGTCAGAGATCATCCGGGGAGAGGGGGTCCCCTCCAGTTACAGTCCAACAAGACAACTCAAAAAGGGGGGACGGAGGGGGGAACAGGGAGTCCAGCCAGCAAGGCCAACAGAGTAGGGACAAGGAAGCTCACCGCAAGCTGAGCAACCAAGCGTCCGCGTCATCAGGAGAATCAAAAAACTTGACAGAGCCAGCATGTTGCACACGGAGTCGGCTGGGATAGAGCATGGAATACTTGATTTCTTTTTCACGGAGCCTCCGCCGCACATCATTAAAGGTCTTCCTCTTTTTCTGAAGCTCTGCAGAGAAATCAGGGTAGAGATGAACTGCAGCGTTTTCGTAAGGCAAAGTGTCATGCTTGCGGGCCTCACTCAGTATACGGTCCCTGTCACGATAGTTCAGGAAGCGGACCAAGAAGGGGCGAGGGGGGGCCCCAGGGATCACACGGCCCGTAGGGACTCTATGTGCCCTCTCAACGACGTAGGTGGGAGCCAGGTCAGTAAGGTGCAGGAGGTCCTTGAAAAAACGTTCGGCAAAATCAGCAGGCCTATCCCCCTCAGCCCCTTCAGGCAGTCCCAGCACCCGCACATTATTCCACCGCTGGCGGTTTTCGGCATCATCTGCCTTGGCTAATAGCATCTGAACTGTGTGCTGAAGGGAGGAAAGGGAGGCAGAATGCTGGGTAGTGAGGTCCTCAGCCGAGGAGATACGCTGTTCAGTGTCCGTAAGCCTCCCCCTAATCTTGTCCAAGTCAGCCCGGATAAGATTGCACTCCTCCGCCAAATAATCGATCCTGGCCAATAAGGAAGTCTTACTCTGCTCAATGGCAGATAAAATCATGACAGTGTCACTTGCCTGGACCGGGATGGATGCAGATGGAGCAGCAACAGATTCCGCCGGGAGCTCCATGTTGGTAAGTAGAGCACGCAGGCCTTCCAAGATGGCGTCCGGAGGCACCGCCGGCGGGGAGGCCGGCTCCTGTTTCGCAGCGGCGGCCGCGGATTTGCCCTTCCCGGGCATGTCGGACGTAGCCCACGGGTGTCCCGACCCTCCACAGGTCCGGTAACGGCAGGCAGAAGCGGGGTGAAGGATGTGTGAAACGAAGGATTAGTCAGGGTCCCCGGAGCTCCAGGCAGGCACGTCTGGTCCGCTCTACATCCGGTCACGCCCCTCCAGGGTTTTCACTTTTTAAAGATTTCACAGTTCACGTATGTAATAATATATGATTTTAGGTTGATTCAATATATTTTTATCAATCCTTTTTAGGTTGGCTTACTCATTTTTAAGGTTCACTCACTTAGGAACCAATTTATTTATTTATATTTGGAACTTGCACCAGTACGATTGTACATTTTTCACAGAATTGGATCACCTATTTCTTGCACTTAACCCCAGATTTTTTTCATTAGTATGAAGCACCTGACACTTTATTTCATATTCAATATTTATTTATGAAGCACAAGACACTTTATCAATTCTATACCTAACATTTATTTTAGCATCATTAGAAAGCGAACGTATTAGCAGGTATATACTGGCAGCGCCATCAACCTGTTCTTGCATCTTTCAGATCACACGATGTGTTTCTAGCAAAAGCATGGTGAGGTAAGTATAAGACATTTACGGAGTGTTGGGGGGCAGGACCACCCTAATATTACAGGCAAAACAGAGAGCTGCTGACCCATCACTCCAGGCTCCCCACCATCACCCTAGGCCAGTGATGGCGAACCTTGGCACCCCAGATGATTTGGAACTATTTTTGCAATGATGCTCATGCACTCTGCAGTGTAGTTGAGCAACATGGAAACGGTAGTTCCAAAATATCTGGAGTGCCAAGGTTCACCATCGCTGCCCTAAGCCAACGTCTCCGATCCTGTCTCCTAAGCCTGGTGAGTCCTACCATTGCACCAGTCCCAGGGATCTGCTCAGTGTTCCAATATAAAGGTACTGGAACATTCATTTAGGCACCCAGCTCTGGTCTGCTTACACAAAGCTCTTGCAAACTAACCATCAATGCTGAAAAAAGAAGGGGAAGGTGTTGGAAATGCTGGGAAATTTTTTTTCTTTTTTTTTTTAAAAACCAATGGCCACCAATGCTGGGTAAATGGGGGGGGGGTAATATAACCATACAACAGTGACTACTAATGCTGGGGAAAGGACGGGGGGGGGGGGGTTCAAAACTAGTGACCAGGTGGCATAAGGGGATTCCTTCTGTTTGAACACTATTGCTTATGCCTCGTACACACCCAACGATAGTTGGCCGTGAATTTTCGGCCAACGTCCGATCGGCCGATTTTCGGCTTGTTAGTATGATGCTTTCGACAAACGACTGCGACTTTTCGGCCGAACAAAATCTGGTGTGCATGCTATAAAATTTTTGCTGGCCGTCAACAGAACGGCCGATTTTCCATCAGTCAGTACAGATTTCGGCAGGCAAAAATCTGATGAGCAAGACTGGGCATGCTCAGAGAAGAAAAAACACACGGAAAGTAAACCAGCACATGACATCACTTCTGAAGTTGGTTGTTGTTGGCCAAGAAAATTTGTGTGCAGTCTAGAGCACATTTCAACCAACACAACAACACTGGACAAAAGACGGCCGATCGGTCGGCCAACAATCGTTGCGTGTGTACGAGGCATTAGAGAAGAAGGGCGATTGTTCCACACAGATGCTGGGTATTCTTCCAGTTTCAGCTAGGTACTGCATATATCAGCCACCCCCCCCCCCCCCCCCACACTGACCACTAAAGGCTGGGCCAAATCCCAGAAACAATGGCAGCCAATGCGCTTAAAAATTACAGCTGGCACCTAACTTTTCAGGTTATCAATAGTTGTGGTCAAAGTCGAAAAGCCTGCTGAATTGATCCTCCAAATTAGACAGAGTGGCTCCAGAATTCCATATTCATTTGTCCACCCCTGCATTACATAGCCCTTACCACACCACTCTGTACAAAGGGAGATTCACACAGGTCCTGGGCCCATCAATTTTATTAAAGAGGAAGTAAACCCTCCTCAGGAAGTTGTACCTATAGGTAAGCCTATATTAAGGCTTACCTATAGGTACTGTAAATATCTCCTAAACTTGCACCGTTTAGGAGATATTTACCTTTAATGGAGCCAGTGACGTCACTGGCGCATGCGCTCTGAAGGAACGGCTGATCGTGCCGTTCCTTCAGAGCCCCATGCCGTGACCGTCGGCTCCCGCGCACGACGTCACCGCGGCTCCGGCCAATCAGATGGCCGGATGCCGCGATCCCGGAAGACGGGCGACATGTCATGTCGCCCGTCATACAGGTAAGAGAGCGGCACGGCGGGGGCTCGTTCTAAGGTAAGTATTTCATAATGAGCTAGTATGCGATGCATACTAGCTCATTATGTCTTTCTCTTGCAGGTTGTAAAAAAAAAAAAATTTTTTAAAACGAGTTTACAACCTCTTTAAGCACCCTGCCTGAGGGGGGAGAAGGGGGGGGGGGTGAGGCTAAAATAAAGAATACAAAATTATAGTATTTCTTTAACACTTAAAGTGATACTAAAGCTAAAATTGCTTATGCATTCCTTGCATTAAGGTAAAAAACATTTTCTATTCCTCAGTCCTCCCCCTCCCCTGTGTGAAGGTGGCTCAAAAGGCAATGAGGAGGAAGTGGGGGGGGGGGGTGGGGGACTAAGTCATCAATGCGCTCCATAGACACACATACAGCTCAGGAGCGAGCGGACACAAATGGCTTGCTATAGGGGACAAACTAAGAAGAGGAGGAGGAGAATATACCTACACTCAATTTAAAAAATTATCAGAGGAAAAAAAAAAAAAATGCAGAATTCCATATACTGTATATTAATAGCCCAAGTAAAAGTTAGAGCAGGATATATACACTTCGCAAAAAAATTTAAGGAATACTTTTTAATCAGAGTAAAGCATCAAGTCAATTAAACTCCTGGGATATTGATCTGGCCAGTTAAGTAGTGGAGGGGGTTGTTAATCCGTTTCAGCTGCTTTGGTGTTAAAGCGGTAGTATACCGCTTTTTTCCACTTTTAACTACAGGTAAGCCTATAATAAGACTTACCTGTAGGTACAATTAATATCTCCTAAACCGGCACGGTTTAGGAGATATTTGCACTGCATGCAGCCGCTCACGCGAGCGGCACATGCGCTCTGAAGGTCCGGCGGACCTTCAGCTTTCCTTGCCGGGAGCTTGCCGGAAAATGACTTCCGCACGCATGCGCGGGAGTGACGTCATCGCCACTCAGAGCGCCTGAGCCGCCGAACCCGGAAGAGACGCCGAGGGATCATGTTGCGATCCGCTCCGGCACTTTTTTTTTTTCATGGACACGGATGACACTTGTGTCATCCGGTCTGTATGTCCGCATATCATCCCATCCGTTTGCGGATGATATACGGACATAATGTATGTCTATGGGATTGCGGATGTCAGCAGATGACACCGCTGACATCTGATTTTGCGTCCTTTCCGTTTTTTAAACGGAAGAAAAAATAGGGTTCTGTTCCGTTCCAAAAAAGGGAACAGAACTGAAAGGACGCAAATCGGATATCAGCGGATGGTCATCCGCTGATATCCGCAATCCCATTGACATGTCCGTATATCACCCGCAAACGGATGGGGTGATATATGGACATACGGAACGCCCGTGTGAAAGAGGCCTTATAAATGAAGGCATTAATTATGGCACTTTTTCCACTGCAAGTACCGCCTCGGCTCTACTCGGCCCTGCTTGCTTTTCCACTGCTGGTACCGCATGGTACGGTGTTGGAACGGTTCGGTACGGTACGGTATGGTTTGCTTTTCCACTAAAGTAGTACTAAAGTTAAGTGGGTGGGATAACAAGGGGGTGGGTGGGATTCTCTGACCAATCAGTGGCTAGTAGTGACTGCATGCAAAGGATTGTGGGATATGGTACCGGTTATGGTACCTCTTGGAACCACAATCGAGTAGGTACTGTTTTTGAGAGCCATACCGTTCGGTTCCATGCAGTGGAAAAGCGCCGCCATACCGTACCGAACCGAACCGTTCCTACACTATACCATGCGGTACCAGCAGTGGAAAAGCACAAAAGCGAGCCGAACCGTTCGGTTCTATGCAGTGGAAAAGCGCCATTATAAGAGTAATACAGGTTAAATAAAGACCAACAGGAGGGGGACCATTCATGAATAATTGTGTTTTCATTTATATCGATATTTTTGTTACTTGTATGGCCATAAATACACTCAGAAATACAAATATGTGATACAATTATTAATGAATGCTGCATCTCCTTAGGTCTTTTATGCTGTAATTTTCTTGCATTTATTTATTTTTTATGATTTTCACTGTGTATCATTTGAGCCTATGATCTCATATACACTACCGATTGCTACCATTCACCACATATTCCATTCACATCTCTTCTCTGTCATACATTTTCTCTTCTGAGAGCTTAATACGTGGTGAAAAGCCGCAATGTGTAAAGACGCTCTAGATTGCTTCTTCTTAAAAAGGACTAAAATTATCTACCGTGATTTAAATAGTAATAGCTTTGTAAGCTCTGCCTAATAACTATTGTTACCTTTTGGGTGGAGTGCTTGCTTAAGCTTGCCTCTGGCATTAGATGCCTGAATAGGAAACTTAAAAGAGATTTACAGCTGCAGTTAAGTATGCTACTGGCTATTTGTCAGTTTGTGACTATAACTTGAAGCAGAATATGCAGATAAGGGTTAAAGTGATAGTAAACCTTCGGGGGGTTTAACTAAAATAACAAACATATTATACTTACCTGCTGGTTACACAGAGCAGCCTCCTTTTCTGGGGTCCCCAGGCCCCTCCTCTTTGACGAGAGCCCCCAGGGAAAGACATTTTCTCACTCCTGAGCCGCCCAATCTGCGTTTATTGACACAGACCGGGCGTCTTGGCCCGCCCCCTCACCACAGGCTATCAATCTGCCCAATGAAGAAGGAGACAGCGGCGGGAGCCGCTGCTCTGGTGCACATCGCTGGATCAGATCGGACTCAGGTAAGTATTAAAGGGGGGGGGGCTCCTGCCGCACAGAACGTTTTTTTACCTTAAAAGCAGTAGTAAGGCCAGCTTTGTGATTTTTAACTACAGGTAAGCCTAAGATAAGACCTACCTGCAGTGATCGCACCTAAACGCACTGCATCCAGCAGTGATCACCGCTAGTAATAGCTGGCTGTGAAGACAGCTGCGAATAGCTGCAGCTGCCAGTAACCTGTCGTTCTAGTGAATAGAGCTGGTAGCCTCACCTAGCCACTCAGAGCCAATGCCGATACAAATCGCAGCAGCCTAAATCGCCAGTGTGACCCCCTTCACGGTCAGTCCAGATCATGAATCCTCCTCCATATGATAATGGGTGCTAACAGTGCCTGCTTGTGCCTCTCACTTCTTCCCCTTTCCATTGACATGACCAGGAACTGCAGCCAAGAAGATTGTTCCTGTTTGTGATATACTCAGATCTCGCTGCACGGCAGTTGGGTCATCTACACTCTCCTATGTCTATCAACATCTTTTAACAATGAGGATGTATACCATTACTCAATCTATACCATTACTGTACTCAGTCTGAGGCCTCCAAAACTGTCAATGACCTCGGGGTCAGCCAAGCAGCCAAACCAAACTTCAAGCCTGGCCATACACTAGTAGTTTTTTTCCTTTTAGGAACATTCATTCATTAAATTTTCATTCAATTGTTAGTGGGGTCAAATAGGTATATTTTTTTTCCATCTGCAATAATGAGAAAATTTGAAGGAGCAGGATAGGGAAAATTCTAAGAGTATATAGTGTTCGTTTGGGAAAGTTCATTCATTCCACATTAAATGTTAAAGGATGAGTAAACCTTTGGGAACATGTTACATGTTGCCCCTGTTTTTAGGGTGGAACACGTAACATGTCCCCAGTGCTGCAGCCGCTCCTCACTGCGACCTCCCCATGACAGCAGTAGGGGGGAGAAGCTCCCCGTACCCGCTGTCACTCTTTGAAATTAGCGCAGCCGCATAGGGCTCCACCCACACGGCCGCGTCATTTATTCACAGAGTTCTGTGTATAATTAATTACAAGTCCCAACATCTTTTGCGGCTGTCAACTTGTAGTTTTCAATGAACTACAGTGGCGTTTTTGAGCACTCTGGCAAGTCCCCCTGTCAGTGTGAAACTGTCTGGCCATACTATGTACAGTACAGTCTGACAATGAACTTATCCTTTAGAAGCAGAAATTTTTTTTTTGGAATACTTTCGAATGACAAAGTCATTAAGTTATCAAATGTACTCAGAATTTTCATACAAATGTTTATACAAACATTTGTTTAAGTGCCGGTTCACACTGCAGCGGCAAGACTTCGGGGGCGACCTGTGAAGTCACGTGCAACGCGACTTCAGTGCGACTTGCACGGACTTCATAAAATTAATGTCTATGCAAGTAGATCCAGGTCGCCCACGAAGTTGTACAGGACCCTTTTTCTAAGTCGGAGTGACTTGTGTCGCTCCTATTAGAACGGTTTCTGTACCGAACAATGGGAGCGCGACGGACCGCGACTTGTCAGGCTGGCAAGTCGCTGTCCAAGTTGGATCAGTGTGAATGAGCTCTAAAAATGTTATAAATAATAAAATAACTAAATAAAAATCACTGTACAAGGAAAAAAACACCTGGAGGTTAAAAACTGCTCAAGCTGGCTTCATACTAAGCAAAACAGAAGATCGGTTATCATAAACCTCTACTTGTCTATGGTTAGCATGTGAGCACGCTGGAGGTCCCATGAAAACCACAGACCAGCAACATCTGGAGAGAGCACGCGAGTGAACAGTGCTTGACATGCTGCCACCTCATTATAGAAAGAAGAATAAAGGATTCCTTCTACTATTCACTAAGCCCCAGTTCACACTGATGCAGTAAGGAAAACGCAGTGATTCCTGCGCGTTTCCCACCCCGCAATTGCACTGTGTTCTGCGATCTGCTGCAGGTGTCAAATATAAGTTAACGACACCCCAAAAGCAGGTCGTAAAGGCAGTACGATTGCGTGGGTATAAGCACCTATGAGATCTGATTCCAGTGCGGCAAAAATTAATATGTAGATCAATAGTAGACATGAGCTGGCAACTGGGTAGATATTATGAGGAAAGCTTCGGCTGAAACGCGTTAGCATTTTTATGTATCCTGCAAATGCTGTTGTGCAACAGCCTTTTAAATGAAGAAGTTATCGAGTTGCTGGCTCATGTCTATTATGGATCTACAGTGAACACTACAGCCAGACACTGGCACTCTGCTCACATACTCTTTACATACAGCAAAAGAGCTTGGGCGAGTTTTTTTGCCTTTTATCAAAAATGAATGGGCTCAAATGGCACCGCACAGAATCACATGTGATTTGCCCAGGAATGTTTTGCGATTCCTGTGCGATTCATATGCGGTTCGCAGGGTGAACCTAGGCTTAGACAGATACAGTGGGTACGGAAAGTATTCAGACCCCCTTAAATTTTTCACTCTTTGTTATATTGCAGCCATTTGCTAAAATCATTTAGGTTCATTCTTCTTCCTCATGAATGTACACATAGCACCCCATACTGACAGAAAAACACAGAATTGTTGACATTGTTACAGATTTATTAAAAAAGAAAAACTGAAATATCACATGGTCCTAAGTATTCAGACCCTTTGCTCAGTATTTAGTAGAAGCCCCCTTTTGATCTAATACAGCCAGGAGTCTTTTTGGGAAAGATGCAACAAGTCTTTCACACCTGGATTTGGGGATCCTCTGCCATTCCTCCTTGCAGATCCTCTCCAGTTCTGTCAGGTTGGATGGTAAACGTTGGTGGACAGCCATTTTTAGGTCTCTCCAGAGACGCTCAATTGGGTTTAAGTCAGGGGTCTGGCTGGGCCATTCAAGAACAGTCAAGGAGTTGTTGTGAAGCCACTCCTTCGTTATTTTAGCTGTGTGCTTAGGGTCATTGTCTTGTTGGAAGGTAAACCTTCGGCCCAGTCTGAGGTCCAGAGCACTCTGGAGAAGGTTTTTGTCCAGGATATCCCTGTACTTGGCCGCATTCATCTTTCCCTCAATTGCAACCAGTCGTCCTGTCCCTGCAGCTGAAAAACACCCCCACAGCATGATGCTGCCACCACCATGCTTCACTGTTGGGACTGTATTGGACAGGTGATGAGCAGTGCCTGGTTTTCTCCACACATACCGCTTAGAATTAAGGCCAAAAAGTTCTATTTTGGTCTCATCAGACCAGAGAATCTTATTTCTCACCATCTTGGAGTCCTTCAGGTGTTTTTTTAGCAAACTCCATGTGGGCTTTCATGTGTCTTACACTGAGGAAAGGCTTCCGTCGGGCCACTCTGCCATAAAGCCCCGACTGGTGGAGGGCTGCAGTGATGGTTGACTTTCTACAACTTTCTCCCATCTCCTGACTGCATCTCTGGAGCTCAGCCACAGTGATCTTTGGGTTCTTCTTTAACTCTCTCACCAAGGCTCTTCTCCCCCGATAGCTCAGTTTGGCCGGACGGCCAGCTCTAGGAAGGGTTCTGGTCGTCCCAAACGTCTTCCATTTGAGGATTATGGAGGCCACTGTGCTCTTAGGAACCTTAAGTGCAGCAGAAATCTTTTTGTAACCTTGGCCAGATCTGTGCCTTGCCACAATTCTGTCTCTGAGCTTTTCAGGCAGTTCCTTTGACCTCATGATTCTCATTTGCTCTGACATGCATTGTGATCTGGAAGGTCTTATATAGACAGGTGTGTGGCTTTCCTAATCAAGTCCAATCAGTATAATCAAACACAGCTGGACTCAAATGAAGGTGTAGAACCATCTCAAGGATGATCAGAAGAAATGGAAAGCACCTGAGTTAAATATATGAGTGTCACAGCAGAGGGTCTGAATACTTAGGACCATGTGATATTTCAGTTTTTCTTTTTTAATAAATCTGCAACAATGTCAACAATTCTGTGTTTTTCTGGCAGTATGGGGTGCTATGTGTACATTCATGAGGAAGAAGAATGAACTTAAATGATTTTAGCAAATGGCTGCAATATAACAAAGAGTGAAACATTTAAGGGGGTCTGAATACTTTCCGTACCCACTGTAAATACATAGATGTAGTAGATAATATGAACACTATAATGCAGGCCAGGCATGCAAAATTTGTAAGAGAGCAATCACAAATTGGGGTTCACTCACGCCACAACATTATTATTATTATTATTATACAGTATTTATATAGTGCCATTTGTTCAGCACTTTACAGCGTGATGCACAGAAAATGTTAACACACATCTACTTGCGCTTTTGTAACACATTGCGTTTTACTGCGCATTGTTTAACTCCATTTTTACACAAGTTTTGTTTTTCTGTACTTGCCACATCCAGGTCAAACCTTTAGGCCCCTTTCACACTTGTGCGACTTCAAAGTCGCACAATTTTACAGTGATTTTGCCATGACTTTGTTGCCGCGATTTTAATGGGAGTTTGACTGGGCTTGAACATCTTTGGACCTCAAAATGCATCTTAATCGTGCCAAAGTAGTGCAGGGACTACTTTGAAGTCGGTGCGACTTCAAGTCGCACAGATATGAATGGTACTCATTGGAAATAATGGAGAACGACTTGTCATGCAATTTTGCAGTCCCAAATCGCATTACAATTTGCACAAGTGTGAAAGGGGCCTTAATCATTTTTGTATTATGACAGATATGTTGCATTGACGTGCGTTTTTGTGCATGGTCTTAAATAAAATTGCAGAAATGTAGCATTTTTATGCATCGCACCTGTATGGTGTGAAACCGGCACATAGAAAACCATGGTTTTCGATGTGTCCTTGCGTTAAGCCGCATTGCTGAACACAGATCAATAAATATGGTGTGAACAAGCCCTTATGGTGCAGATACATGCCACATGTTAGGCCCTGTTCACACCTGAGCGTATTTCAGCTCCTAAAACGCTCAACTCTGAAGTCTCAAAACGCCCAACAAGCAAAATCCCATTCATTTCAACGGCCCCTGTTCACATCTGAGCGTTTGGTCTCCAGGAGAAAAACCCATGAAGCTCAAAAAAGTACATGAGCTTCTTTTTTTGCTGATTACAAGCGTTTTTGTTAGACGTCAATGCCTTCCTCCAAACACCTACAAAAAAACTCCTGGAAAAAAGCCTAAAAAAACACCTGAAAACGATACGCTCAGGTGTGAATGGAGCCTAAGGCCCCTTTCACACAGGCGGACCGTTCAGATCCGCCTGTCCGTTTTTTTTGGCGGATCTGAATAGTCCCCCCATGCATTCCTATGGGGCATCGGATGTCAGCGGAGACATGTCTGCTGACATCCGACCCGATCCGATCTGTCAAATCTGGACGGATGGAAACCCTATTTCATATATGGGTCCGTTCCCATCCGATTTCCCCCATAGAGATGCATGGGGAACTGACAGCTGTGTCTCCGCAAACAGCACGGAGACACAGCTGTCCTCCTGCTGCGCAGCGGGGGATCGGCGGCTCGATCCCCCGCTGAGAAAAGCGGACTCCGTTCAACAGACGGAGTGTGCGAAAGGAGCCTTATTGTCAGTGTACAAATCACTCAAATTGGCAAATAATCAAAATGACCATAACTTCCCTTATGATCAATTTAGATCAGATTTGACCAAACTGAGTCAATCAGCCAGGGTAGGAAATTACTGATCATTTTCTATTGATCAGCAGCACTGAGATGCTTTGTTTCTGAATCCAATCGTAATTTGACTGATCGGATATTGGGACTGCATGGTAGAAACAGTCTGATCTTTTGACCAATGATAATGGACAACTGTTGCATATAAACATTCAGGTGCAACTTTCATGTGACTTTTGAGGGTTAACATTGAAGTCTATGTGATGACGGCAGTGTGACGAAACACGTAGGGTGGAGCTTCCAGCGTCATTGCGTCATGTCCGGTGTGAAGCCGTGGAGCGCAGACACGGTCCCAGACTTCCGAATTTTAAATGCGGAGTGTTTTTTCTCCACAATATATGCGATTTGAATAAAAGACTTAAAACGATATCTCAAACTATGGGGCATGCCTGTTGTTGTTGTTGTTGTTGTTATCTCCGCATGTGAGAGATCTGGAGGGGCAGACGAGCAAAGGGGAGGATAACCCTGGATCTGGAGCATGTGTACAGCCACAATAGCGCTGTGAGTATGTATGTATGTATGTATGTATGTATGTATGTATGTATGTATGTATGTATGTATGTATGTATGTTATATACACATACATACATACACACACATACATACATACATACATACATACATACATACATACATACACACACACACACACACACACACACACACTCTCTATTTATTTTTATTTTTTTGGACTTATTGCACAGTTTTTATGAATGGAGTAAGCATATACTTGGTTGTATTATTTTTTGTAAGTTTGTGAGTTCACATTATATCACAGAAATCCCCACGTTATATTTAGTTACTTAATGTTTAGGCGTTTTAAAAACTAAATAAACAGCGCCACACCTACTTTCACTACATTCATTTACATTGAAGTCTCTGGCCCTCTAGTCGCATGAAAGTTGGACCCAAATAGTGCATTAAGTCACATACTGCAAATATGAATGGTACCGATTGGAAAAAAAGGGGTGCGACCTGTCATGCGACTTTGATGTCCAAAGTCACATGACAAGTCACACAAGAGTGAATGGAGCCTTAGAAAAATGTACAGTACATATGTTTCAAAGTTTGATTGTCAGCAAAACAGGTAACAGATTTTTAATCCTCTATCCAATCTATCCAATAAATTTAATTGATTTTGTGAAAAACTGTCATCATATGGTCGCACCGCTCTTCAGTCCCCATTAAGACAGGCCATACATGGGTTGAATTCCAAACCATTTGTCGATCGAAAAACAAAAATTCCTGCGTTTTGTAATCCGATGATGCCACCACTGATTTCGAAATTCGACCAACCAAGCTTTCAATTTCACTCATGTTGTTACGGAAAATAAAAAACATGGCTGGGAATCATTGCTTTCCAGGTCACACCTTATGCGCATTTCTTGTTTGATTACAAATCTTTCACACGATTTTCCCATCCATTAGAAATTAGTTCATTTTTCAAACAATGTCCAACATGCCCGGTGACACAAATTCTAAAGTTGCACAAAAATTGCACATTGCTGTGGCCCCCACTAATGGTCCAAAATTGAACATCTATTCAAAAGGTGCGATTTTCAAGCGAAAAATCATTCAGAATGCAACATGTGTATGGCCGGCATAAGACTTCATTCACACATTAGAAAAAAAAAAAAAAACGCATATACAAATGATTTTTAATGATAGATCTGAACTTGAAAATAATGCAGCTATTCACACAGGTGCGTAAACATGCACTGCATTCTGATCCAACACACAGACTCCAAAAATCTGCATATAAGAACATGCGCTTTACTTGCTTACACATATAAACATATGTATACGCGTTTGTAAGACTCGGTTCACATTAGCGCGACTTGTCAGTCTGACAAGTCGCGCTCCCTCGCGGTCCATTGACCGCTACAGGACCCGTTCTAATAGGAGCGACACAAGTCGCTCCGACTTAGAAAAAGGGTCCTGTACTACTTCTGGGCGACCTCGGAGCGACTTGCATAGACTTCCATTATGTGAAGTCGCTCCGAAGTCGTAATGCACGGGACTGACAAGTCGCCTCCCAAAGTCGTGCAGAGTCAAGTCGCCCCAGTGTGAACCGACTCTTAGTGTTGAAATAAGTCTAAGGGGGGAAAATAAAGTATTTTTATTAGAGATGCACCGAAATTTCAGCCACCGAAACATACTGGCCGAAAATGGTGTTATCGACATTTGGCCGATGAGAAAAAGGTGCCGGTAATGGCACTGAAAACGCACGTGATTTTGCGGCGATTGTGCCACGATTTTACCTCAAATTCACAGTGATTTTGCCACGACTTTTTTAATGCAACTCAACAGGGAGGTGTGGTTTTTTTTTTTTAACTGACCAAAAATGCGGCAAGTGGGATTTTTAAACCCACAATGGAAGCGCAGCAGATCAGTGTGAAAACATACCGTTATATAGAATTTAAAAGGGATACATTTCTCTTGAGCATTTCTTGCGCTAAATGTGCCAATAAGGGCTGACGATAAAAAAATTATATTCATTTAAATTGATTAATTATAAAAAAGTTGAATATAATACAATTAAACCAAAAATAATATAGAAATATTTTTTAAAAACTGTCATTTTCGGTTTTCGGCCAAGTGCATTCTGCATTTTTGGACCAAAATTTCCATTTGGTTTACCTCTAATCATTATGTCTGCATACACATCTGCAATTTCATCTTTATGCACGTATTTTACCGATCATTGCACAGGAACTTTTCTCCTAAAAAGCACATGTGTAATATATTTTTATGGCTGTGTAAATGAAGCCTAAGGGTCCTTTCACACGGCCGCTCCGTGTGTCCGCAAATCATCCAATCCGTTTGCGGATGATTTACGGACATAATGTACGTGAATGGCACTGCGGGTGTCAGCGGAATACCATCCGCTGACATCCGATTTTCCTCCTTTCAGTTCTGTTCCGTTTTTACGAATGGAACAGAACCCTATTTTTCCTTCCGTGTAAAAAACGGAAAGGAAGAAAAATCGGATGTCAGCGGTGTCATCCGCTGACATCAGCAGTGCCATAGACTTACATTATCCGCAAACGGATGGGATGATATGCAGGCACATGTCATCCGCTCCATGGAAAAAAAAAAAAAAAGTCCCGCAGCGGACCTTTCACACGACCCTTAGGAGTTTTTGCTCCTGGGTTTCCTCTGGGTGCTCCAAAGACATGCTGGTAGGATAATTGGCTCCTGTCTAATTTGGCCCTAATAAGTGTATGTATGAATGTGAGATAAGGACCTTAGATTGCAAGTTCCTTGAGGACAGGGACTGATGTGAATGTATAATATACACTTACCGGCCACTTTATTAATAGGTACACTTGTTTAATTGCTTGGTAACACAAATTGCTAATCAGCCAATCACATGGCAGCAACTCAGTGCATTTAGGCATCTAGATGTGGTGAAGACAACTTGCTGAAGTTCAAACCGAGCATCAGAATGGGGAAGAAAGGGGATTTAAGCGACTTTGAGCATGGCATGGTTGTTGGTGGCAAACAGGCTGGTCTGAGTATTTCAAAAACTGCTGATCTACAGGGATTTTCACACACAACCATCACTAGGGGAAAGTGCCTTGTTGATGTCAGAGGAGAATGGGCAGACTGATTTGAGATAATAGAAAGGCAACAGTAACTTAAAACACCACTTGTTACAACCAAGGTATGCAGAATACCATCTCTACATGCACAATTCATCGAACCTTAAAGCAGGTGGGCTACAGCAGCAGAAGACGACATTGGATGGCACTCCTGTCAGCTAAGATCGGGAAACTGAGGCTACAATTCGCACAGGCTCACCAAAATTGTACAATAGAAGATTGGAAAAACGTTACCTGGTCTGATGATGGTCAGTGTACGTGCCCCCGTCAGCCATAGCCCTGCTCTGTCCTCTCCCCTCCCTGCCTGTACGCCCTGTGTCTGAGACGCCCCCTCCACTCTGTTCACTGACCACGGTTTATCATGGGTGACGAGCCCTGACACCGTGGTCAGTGAACATGCCCCCGTCAGCTGTAGCCCTGCTCTGTCCTCCTCTCCCCTCCCTGCCTGTATGCTCTGTGTGTGAGACGCCCCCTCCCCTTCTAGCACTGTTCCGAGCAGTGCAAACATTACGGTTTCCAATCACTACCAGCCCCTCTGCTAGGATCCCATGTAGTATACACTGTGTGCCGTTTTGTAAAATTCATCTTCTAAATACAGTAAAACCTTGGTTTGAGAGTAACTTGGTTTAAGAGCGCTTTGCAAAATTTTCTAATAAATTTTGACTTGCGATGTCTTGATATGCAAGTAGCCTCAAGTCACAGCTGAGTATAAAAGAGAAGAGAGGCGCCTCTAAGTGTAGCAATATGGTTAAATTTAATGAAGGTACAACATTTAGCAACTCACATGGTTGATGATTGGAACAGGCACATCTAAGTATGCAGGCATCCGGGGTAAAGCTGTCCACATAGACCATCTTCCGCACCGACATCTATGTCATCCCTTCCATGATGCCCCTCGCTTTCAGATCGCTTTACTGCAGGGTGGTCTTCCCGGTCAGGATTACAGACTGGCAGCCGGCGGTGCAGAAAATAGTCTATGTGGACAGCTTTACCCCGGATGCCTGCATACTTAGATGTGACTGTTTTATTCATCAACCATGTGAGTTGCTAAATGTTGTACCTTCATTAAATGGAACCATATTGCTACACTTAGAGGCGCCTCTCTTCTCTTTGATACCCTGTAGCTCCTGCTGGATTTTGCTTCTAATCCCCTTATGGAAGCGGCTATTTGTGGATGGACATTTTATGGTTACACAACCTATCGCAATGCTATAATCTTTTTATATGGACTATAAATTGAAGGATTTATGAATAAATGGTTGTGGAACGAATCATCTGAGTTTCCATTATTTCTTATGATGAAATTCGCTTTGATATAAGAGTGCTTTGGATTACAAGCATGTTTCCGGAACGAATTATGCTCGCAATCCAAGGTTTTACTGTACATTATTTCTTCTCCCCGTTCAGCAGTCACATGACCGTCCGCTGGTCTCTTCCTCCGAAGTACGACTACAGAGGGAGGTCACGTGACCGCCCGCCGCTCTCTTCCTCCAATGTACGGCTACAGAGGGAGGTCATGTGATCGCCCGCCGGTCTCTTCCTCTGATGTACAACTACAGAGGGAGGTCACGTGACCACCGGGCAAATGTCAGAGGGAGATCCCGGCCCCTCCCTCCCAAGTACATACATCGGAGAAAGAGACCGGTGGGCAGTCATGTGACTGCTGATCGAGAAGAAGAAATAAGGTATTTAGAAGATGAATTTTACAAAATGGCATACAGTGTATACTACATGGTAGCAGAGAGGCTGGCAGTGATTGGGAGCACTGCCCTAACAACCCCTTTAAGGCATTTCTGAAGGCGAAATGGGTCCAACCCAGTACTGGCAAGGTGTACTTAATAAAGGGGCCAGTGACTGTATATGTGTAAAATGCTGTGTAAGATTGTTGGCGCTATACAAGTATCTGTAATAATTAAAACCAGAGAAAAGGGGCAAGTACTTCCCCTTTCTGAGTCTCTGCCCCCTAGCCACCTCTAAGCACCGTTGCTTGGTTCTACACTTTACCTAGAGACTACAGAAAAGTATTGTTTTTTGGTTGTAAGTAGTCTGTATGGAATTTGCTAATGAAAGGCAGTAAAATAGGTCCCCTGCAGCCAGCAACAATAGACCCCCATCCGCAACAATAGATCCCTCACATCAGCTATAGATTCCCTTTAGAAACAATTGATCCCTCCAGCAACAATAAACCTCCCCAGCAACTATAGATCCATCACAGCAACTATAGATCCACCACAGCAACTATAGATCCTCCAGGGATTTTTTTCCTGTGAAAATTGGTACAGGAACTCAACCACGACCCCACAAAATCCTCCCCCCCACACACACACACGCACCCTCCAAACTATCAAACAGTGGGTGTGGCCAAATTTCACTAACAGAGGAATGGTCTCAAAGGAGCATTTAATACCAGGAGTGCATTATGTACAGATTGCAGAGTTTGGGGGAGGTTACACACAGAGTTTGGGGGCGTGCTGCATACCGAGCGCAGAGTTCAGATGCGCTACACACCGAGCGCAGAGTTCAGATGCGCTACACACCGAGCGCAGAGTACAGATGCGCTACACACCGAGCGCAGAGTTCAGATGCGCTACACACAGAGCGCAGAGTTCAGATGCGCTACACACAGAGCGCAGAGTACAGATGCGCTACACACCGAGCGCAGAGTTCAGATGCGCTACACACAGAGCGCAGAGTTCAGATGCGCTACACACCGAGCGCAGAGTTCAGATGCGCTACACACCGAGCGCAGAGTACAGATGCGCTACACACCGAGCGCAGAGTTCAGATGCGCTACACACCGAGCGCAGAGTTCAGATGCGCTACACACAGAGCGCAGAGTACAGATGCGCTACACACAGAGCGCAGAGTTCAGATGCGCTACACACAGAGCGCAGAGTTCAGATGCGCTACACACAGAGCGCAGAGTTCAGATGCGCTACACACCGAGCGCAGAGTTCAGATGCGCTACACACCGAGCGCAGAGTTCAGATGCGCTACACACCGAGCGCAGAGTTCAGATGCGCTACACACCGAGCGCAGAGTTCAGATGCGCTACACACCGAGCGCAGAGTACAGATGCGCTACACACCGAGCGCAGAGTACAGATGCGCTACACCCAGAGTACAGAGGGCCTGAGTCAAAGGTGGTGGAACTGAGTTCCACCTGAAAAAAAGCCCTGGATCCCTCACATCAACTACAGTATAGATCTCCTCAGCAACTATAGATTCCCATTAGCAACAACAGATCTCCCCAGCAACTCTAGATCCCTCACAGCAACTATAGATCCCCCAGCAACAACTGATCCCTCACAGCAACTATAAATCCCCCAGCAACAACTGATCACCCCACAAGAAAATGCCCCCAGCAACAACTGATCACCCCACAAGAAAATACCCCCAGCAACAATAGATCTCTCAGTCTCCAGCATCTACAGTCTCTCTTCAGCAGCTAGCAACGCTAGCCCCTCCCTGAACAGTAGATCTCTCCCATCAAAACTGGACCCCCCAGAAACAATAGACCCCCCACCAGCAGTAATACCCTTCCCCAGCATCAATAGATAGACACCCCCCCGGCATATTCATTGCTGGAACTGCACTCCCCTGCAAAAAAAGTCCTGAATAAAACTAAACTTTCAAGCTAAAATTGCTAAGATCACTTAAATCAATCGTAGTATGGTGACCAATCACCTGTCACTTTTGTCAAATTGCCAGGTAATTGATTGGGTGCAGCCGATTGCTGTATTTAGCATAAGCTCCCGTTCACATTGTTGTTTGATGTGATATATGGAAGGAGACAGCACAAGCCATTACTGTACAGAAGCCATGCTTTACTGAAGTAAACCAACAGGAAAAGGAAACACAACACAGGAAGTAGTACAACAGAGATGCACCATAGAGTTGCATTTAAAGAAACATATCATCCATAACATCTCCCCCTTTTAGTATTAATAAATGAACATGTGAAATTCGATAGAGACACAGTAATAACACATTCTATAGGTTAAGTCTCATAGGTGGTTTTGAACATCTACCACTACGGGTGAAGACTGGCCCTTGTGCAAGGATTCCTTTAGCCCTCTCTGAATTTACTGGGCTTCTCTCATCAGGTACTGGTATGCTCTGCGCTTGACGGTCGTCAGGCATACTTGCTTGCCCAGAACTGTCATTGCCGCTGGTATGAGGCTGTGCCTCTGTACACTCCTCACTGTCAATGGGTGAGTCTGAACTACCAACGGGATACTGAGATTCAGGCTGCTCTGCCACTCTCAAATCCACTCGATTGCGGCGATAACGAGTACCGTCAACGTCCACAAGATAGGAGCGTGGTGCCACCTTTTGCAGACAAGTACCTATTCTCCAACGGCCTGTACGATCGCCAGGCAATGGCTTCATACGGATTCGTTCCCCCAGATTCAATTCTGGCAAATCTCTGGCCGACGTGTCATATCGTGCCTTAGACACTTGTCTCTTAATCCTTAATTTTTCTGGGACACCTTGTATGACAGCGGGTTCAAGCAGCCTATTTGCTACTGGTAAGGAGGTCTTCAATCTCCTTGACATAAGTCTTTGTGCCGGACTACTATCCATGCCTTCAGTTGGAGTGTTTCTCCAATGTAAAATGGCTTTCCATGGGTCTTTACCATCACTTTGTGCTTTCTTGCATAAATTTTTAACAATCTTTACAGCTGATTCTGCTTTGCCATTAGCCTGTGGATGACGGGGTGAGGAGGTAACATGCTCAAACTCCCATTCAGTAGCAAATTTTCTGAATTGTAGGCTTGCAAATTGAGGGCCATTGTCGGAGATCACTGTATCTGGTTGGCCATGACGTGCAAACTGTGCCTTGCACCTCTTAATTGTAGATTCCGTGGATAAGTCGGGAAGAAGGTCTATTTCCCAGAAGTCTGAATAATGATCAACTAATAGCAGGTATTCCTTGCCTGCGTAGTTGAATAAGTCCATACTGATAATCTGCCACGGACGTGTAGGTATCTCATGTGACATCATGGTTTCTTTTTGTTGTAAGTGGGCATATTCATTGCAGGTGGGACAATTACTGACAAAGTCTTTGATCTCACCATGCATGTTGGGCCAGTAAAGGGTATCACGAGCTTGTCGATAGCATGCTTCACCACCAATATGGCTGGAGTGTATGCGCAATAACATTTCTGCTCTCAGTGACTTTGGCACGATGACTCTTGGACCTTTGTACAAGATACCATTTTGTATGCTGATCTCATCTCTAAAGGACCAATATTCCCTTACAATTCCAGGTACTGCCTCTTTTACATCCGGCCACCCACTCAAAACAATAGACTTCAAAGCTTGTAAAGTTGCATCACTGTCAGTGTGCTGTATGAGTTGATGTAATCGCTGATCTGTGACATTAAGATAGTCCGCTTGATTGATATCAGCAAAGAAATTTTGTTCCCGTTGCAGCAGACAAATTGTACGATGCTCATGCTCACCTCCAGGTGCCACATCATCTGACGTAGCTCTGCTCAGGGTATCGCTGATATACATATCACATCCTGGCTTGTAGACAACATTGAGGTTGTAATGCTGCAATGTAAGCATCATGCTCTGCAAACGCTTGGGAGCACACAAAAGGGGCTTTTTGAATATGGTTATCAGAGGTTTGTGATCAGTTTCAGCTGTAATTGAATCCCTTCCATAAAGATAATGATGGAAACGCTGGCAAGCAAATACAATGCTTAAACATTCCTTCTCAATTTGAGCATAATTTTGCTCAGCTGATGAAAGAGCTCTGGATGCATATGCAACTGGTTGACCTTTCTGCAAAAGGCAACAACCTAGACCATTTTTACTGGAGTCACTTTGTATCGTAACAGGCTTTGTGACATCATAGTATTTTAACACTGGGGCAGAGGTGACCAAGCGTTTTATGTCCTCTACTGCCTGGTCATGCTTGGGAAGCCAGTGCCAAACTGCATCTTTGTCCAGAAGTCGTCGTAATGGCTCACACACCTCAGATAAGTGTGGGAGGAATTTTGCCAGGTATGTAACAAAGCCAATAAATCTCTGTACCGCTTTGGCATCAGCAGGCAGTGGCATGTCCACAATGGCTTTAATCTTATCCGGGTCAGCTTTTAAGCCTTGTGAAGACAGGATATGTCCATGGAAACGAACTTCTCCCACCTTGAACTGCAATTTCTTTACACTAAGCCTCAGCATCACCTGCCGACAACGATCCAGTAGCGCTATTAACTTTTCATCATGGTCATGCTCAGCCTCCTTATCAGTATTACCGCAGCCAACTATAAGAATGTCATCAGCTATTGGCTCAATTCCATGAAGACCACCTAATAGTTCATGCTGCTTTCGCTGGTATACCTCAGGTGCTACAGAGACTCCAAATGGTAGTTTGAGCCATCTCTTTCTGCCCCAAGGAGTCCAGAACGTGGTCATGTAGCTACTCCTTTCATCCAGTTTGCACTGCAAAAAGGCATCTCTAGCATCAACAAGTGTGAAGACACGCGCTTTAGGAAGTTTGTGCAAAATATCATCGAGCGTTGGCATTAAGTAGTGTGACCGTTTCAGGGCCATATTCAGAAACTTGGGATCAATGCATATTCTGATCTTCTCAGGCTTTCTGATAACGACCATGTTACTGATCCAATCTGTAGGCTCTGATACTGAAGTTAGATGTCCTTCAGCTTCATATTTATCTAGTTGAGCTTTAACCTGTGGCTTAATGGCGATAGGCACATTGCGAGGGGCACATTGTACAGGTTGAATGGTAGGATCCAGTTCAAAACGAACCTCTCCTGGAACAGAGACTATCGGGCCCTCAAACACATCACTGTAGGCGTGAAGAATTTGCTGTTTTGTCAGTGGCCTAGTCAGAGATTTTGCAGGCTGCTTATCCACATTATGTAGCTCAGCAGGAATGGTGAACAGCATCAGTCCAAGGCGCTCACATGTTGAACCCGATAATAGAGGTTGCTGATCCGCGTCTACAATCTCAAAGTTCAGTTTGTGTATACAATCACGTATGCTGCATTCTGTTTGGAATAGCCCCAATGATTCCATTAGTTCCCCTGAATACAATTTTAGTTTGGTGCTACTAGGCTGAAGGGGTGTTCTGGGTGCCAGTTTCATTTTGTCCTTTATACTCATGACATCACACGTTGCACCCGAGTCCAGCTGGCATGGTTGGATTATATTGTTTAATCTGAGGTTTACAAACCATTTTTTGCCCTTTGTGTTTACAGCACCAATGCATTCTGAGGAGTAAACCATATCAGTGCTAAGCAGGTGTGCGTCCTCCGGATCGGATATTTGCTCAATTATGTGCAGCTTCCTTGCTTCCATTTTACTGGAGAGACACACCCTTGCAAAGTGATTTGGTTTACCACATGCAGTACAAATTTTCCCATATGCAGGACACTTTTCTTTCTTTTGTACATGCACATTGCCGCAATACTTGCATGATGCAGGCTTCCTCCCAGGTGAGTTGTGTAGGTGACCCTTGTGCTGAAACTTATGCTGGTGGTTTCTGAAGTTTTGCTGTTGTTTAGAGGCTGCATGGATATTGTCAACCAGTTTATCCTGCTCCATAGCTTTCATATGTTTGTCAGTAATTTCTGCAGTGCGACATATCTCAATTGCTGTATGTAGATCTAAATCATGTTTCCTCAGCAGGTGGCGACGTGTGCTTTCACTGGTGATACCCAAAACTATTTTATCACGAATAAGTTCATCTCTCAGAGAGCCATACTCACAGCTTGCAGCTTTTTCTCTTAGCCGTGTGACAAACCTGTCTATTGATTCACAGTCTTCTTGCTCACAGCAGCCAAATATATATCTTTCATAAATTACATTTCTAGAGGGTCTGAAGAAAGCTTCCAATGCATTCAGAATGGTTTTGGTGTCACTCTTTTCCTCCTCTGTGAGGTTCAGATTATGCTTGTACACATGGAGGCATTCACTGCCCATCACCCTCCTCAGTGTGGCTGCTTGCACTGCTGCAGGCTTCTCATTCATCCCTGTGGCTAGGGAGTAGTCCTCAAATTCAGCCCTGAAATTGTCCCAGTTACTGCTGACATCTCCACTCACCCTCATTGTCTCAGGCAGTGGAATGCTGTTAGCTGCCATGATGCTGTTCTCCTTGCTGCAAATACTCAGTATCCAGGACAGGACTGCAAGTGTTAGAAAGCACAATCAGGTCTAAGAACACTCACATCAAGGCTAGCAGGCTCTCAGCATCAAATGTGTAGAAGGAGTATGGATCCAGAAATCTTCTGACACCATGTTTGATGTGATATATGGAAGGAGACAGCACAAGCCATTACTGTACAGAAGCCATGCTTTACTGAAGTAAACCAACAGGAAAAGGAAACACAACACAGGAAGTAGTACAACAGAGATGCACCATAGAGTTGCATTTAAAGAAACATATCATCCATAACAATTGTCGCATGACAAGTCGCATTCTATTGCCAGCAACGGCAGTGTTCAAACTGATACGACGCCGACTTCACGTTGCTGCGTCGATTTAAAAAAAAGTAGTAAAATCGCTACTTTTGGCTATTTTGGGTGCGACTCCAATAGACAGCTGTGCTGCTGTGCATGAAGCCGCGCAGATGTCTTCAAAGTCGCACTGAGATGCAGCTTTGAAATTGTGCGATTTCACGTGAAACCGCACGATTTCAAAGCGAACGCAGGGCTAAACGATCGTTAAGTAATTTTGATGAAGGCGCCCATGCCTTGTCATTCATTGGCTACAGACAGATGCAATGTAAAGCACAGTAAATGGGAAGTGCAGTGAGCAGGCACCGATCCCATGTACAGTAACAGTAGAGGAGAGTGAGGAAGTAGTGTGTCCATCATCAGTGCACTCACCTGTTCCAGAGGCATGTGGAGCCGATCGCTGACAGGCAGTAGTAGGGTGGACCCTGTAGGTCGGGGGAACATGGTAGCCGCCATCGGTCACCCATGCAGCATCCCTGTGACAGATAACACAGGGAACGGCCGGACTAGAGCCGGTACATGTGTACACAGCCACACACCCAGGAAACCAAACACATCGTATCTCTGGCAGCACACCGCCCCGCCCACTCACTACGGCTCACCAATCACAACTAGCTAAAGTGGTTTGGGTGTGTCCGCTGGGCGGTGTCAGGGTGATGGCAGAGCAGGGTGAGAGGTCTGTGAGTGGGGGAGCTGGATGAGCTGGTTTTTCAGTGTAATGATGGAACATAAAAATAGCCACATACTATAGAAGAAGGAACCAAAGTATTTCCCATAATGCATAGAACATATGGGGCTGATTTACCCTGTGTGCATGCTGAATAAAATAAAGCAGGACTGATGCCTAAAGCTGGATACACACTATACACATTGAAAGTGTTTGGGTTTGACCTCATATTATATGGTTTTGGTAAATCTAAAGGAAAAAATGTAAAGAAAATTGTATAGTGTGTATCCACTAAGCCCCGGAAGATTTTACCCCCTTCCTGACCAGGGCCTAGTTTGCGATTCGGCACTGCGTGATTTTAACGGACAATTGCGCGGTCGTGCGACGCTGTACCTAAACGAATTTGACGTCCTTTTTTCCCCACAAACAGAGCTTTCTTTTGGTGGTATTTGATCACCTGTGCGATTTTTTGATCATGCGCTATAAACAAAAAAAGAGCGACAAGTTTGCAAAAATAACAATATTTTTCACATTTTTTTATATGCAATTCCCCCCAAAAAAATGTAAAAATCTAAATTTTTTTAACATTTTAGGCCAATTTGTTTTCTGCTACATATGTTTGGTAAAAAAAAAAAATCGCAAAAAGCGTATTTTGATTGGTTTGCGCAAAAGTTATCGCGTTTACTATCTAAGGGAAAGATTTTTGTAATTTTTATTGGTTTTTTTTTTTAACGAGTAATGGCGCCGATCTGCGATTTTTTTGCCGGACTGCGACATTGCGGCGGACAGATCAGACCCTTGACTGACATTTTTGACACTTTTGGGGTTACCAGTGACATTACTACAGTAATCAGTGCTATACATATGCACTGTTACTGTAAAAATGACACTGGCAGGGAAGGGGTTAACTTTATTTGAGAAGGAGGGGTTAAGTGTGTCCCTAGAGGCGTGCTTCTTACTGTGATTGGATGTGGCTTTTCATGTAACAGCAGAGATCTACGGTCCTACATAGCAGGACCGTATGATCTCTGCTGTTACACAGGGGAGAATGACAGGCGGCTTTGTTTACACTAGCCGCCTGCCTTTCTCCCGGTGTAACCAACGATCGCAAGTCCGCCGCTCACACGCGCGGGGGGGGCTGTGAGCGAGCGGGAGAGCGCCTCCGGCGGCGCGCGCTCGCTCTCTAGAGCCTCACAGGCTAGCAACGTATACCTACGTCGCTTTGCATGTGAGGGGCTGACTGCCAACGTAAATAGTCGTTAGGCAGTCGGCAAGTGGTTAAGGGTGGCCATACATGTACAATTTTCCTTTAGATTCACCGTATGCCTCATACACACGATCAGATAATCGCGCGAAAAAAGTAGCTTTCGAATTAATCGCATGATAATCTGATCGTTAGTACACAGCTTTCAACAGACGATCATGACATTTCGTCCAATAAAATCCGAAGGGACAAACACGAAAACTTTAGTTGTACGATAGCCTAGCGAACGACAATCGTTTAACCACTTCTGGACCGGAATATTTTCCCCCTTAAAGCGGAGTTCCACCCCCCTTAAAAAATTAAAAGTCAGCAGGTACAAATACTGTAGCTGCTGACTTTTAAATATTAGAACTTACCTGTCCAGGGAGCCCGCGATGTCGGCACCCGAAGCCAATTTATGTATCGGCTCCCGGGTGCCGCCGCCGCTATCCAGGGTAAGGGAACCCGGCAGTGAAGCCTTTTCGGCTTCACTGCTGGTTCCCTACTGCGCATGCGCAAAGCGCGCGCTGCGCTTTGTAATTGGCCCAGCGGCGGAGGAAAAAGGTGGGGGCCGAACTTCCGAGGGACAGCGCTGCAGCACTGTCTCCCAGGAAGTGGGGAAGGGTACTTGTCAAAAACAGGTACCCGTTCCCCCCTCCCCCTGAAAGGTGCCAAATGGGGAGGGGGAGCAGATCAGCGGCGTTCCACTTTTAATGACCAGGCCATATTTTGTAATTCGGCACTGCGTTATTTTAACAGACAATTGCAAGGTCGTGCAACGCTGTACCCAAACAAAAATTTATGTATTTTTTTCCCCACAAATAGAGCTTTCTTTTGGTGGTATTTGATCACCTCTGAGATTTTTATTTTTTGCGCTATAAACAAAAAAGAGCAACAATTCTGGAAAAAAACAATATTTTTCACTTTCTACAGTGCCAAATTCCAGCGCAAAGAGGTAATCAATAATAAATAATAAATACCACTAATTGATAAATAATATTAAAGTGCAACGTGCAATTCGTGTACAAATAATATTCTGTGGTATCCCCCACTACGGGGTTGCATAAATGATTACGTGAAAGATAAATAGTGCCAGTCTAATATATGCAAACTTATGTAGTGATAGTCCAATAAATAAAAATTACAAAAAAGTCCAAAGAAGTCCCAAAAGTGCTTGAGTGCCAATCGGAAAGTGCAAAATCATGTAATCAATCCAGTGCTGTGAGTAGTGCCGGTCCTCCCCCTTTGTATGTTCAACTTACCGGACTAAGATGACCCCTAAGCTGTATAGCTAAAAGGGTCACCAAAGCTTGTGTCCCAGTAAGGAACCTGATGTAGAAATCCTTAAGGATAAGGTAACTGTGGCTTTCAGTAACTCTCAATGACCCGATGTACATAGGTGGAGAAAAGAAGCTCACAATAGTGTAACTCCGATATAACTTTTAATAAGTATAGGTAAAAGATTTAAACTCACATTTAGATGTATAAAATCAGGCAGATACACAATATGGCAAGTCTGTGGTCTTCCTGGCCATGGTGTGCGCTCGGGATGGCCGCTTGGTCCCGGTGTGCGTTCCACCGTAATGGAAGTGACGTGCCGATGACCGTAAACCGGAAATTGCGTCCTTTTCACTTTCTGCTATATAACATTTCCAAAATAAAAATAAAAAAATCTAAATTATTTAGCATTTTAGGCCAATTTGTTTTCTGCTACAAATTTTTGGTAAAAAAAAAATCGCAATAAGCGTATTTTGATTGGTTCGCGCAAAGGTTATCGCGTCTACTAACTACGGGAAAAATTTATGTCATTTTTATTATTTTATTTTTTTCTAGTAATGGCGGCGATCCGCGATTTTTAGCGGGACTGTGACATTGTGGCGGACAGATCGGACCCCTAACTGACATTTTTGACACTTTTTGGGGGACCAGTGACATTGCTACAGTAATCAGTGCTAAAAATATACACTGTTACTATAATAATGACACTGGCAGGTAAGGGGTTAACTGTGGGTGATTAAGGGGTTAAATGTGTACCTAGGGGCGTGTTTCTAACTGTATGGGGGTTGGGTTTGTGAAATGATCACAGAGACCTGTGATCCTATATAGAAGGATCACAGGAGCTCTGTGATCATTTCAGAGAGAAGAACGGTCAGCAGTGTTTACAACAGCTGACCGTTCTTCTCTCTCAGCGGGGAGCGATCACGGGTGTCAGGAGGCAATCGGAGCTGCCTGCCCTGTGCATTGGAGTCCCCGCTGCAGGCGCGCGCATGACTGACGTAGACCTACATCGTTTCGCGTAGGAGGGCCGCCCTGCCGCAGTAAATCGGCGGTGGGCGGTCCGGATCCGATTAATCAGTACAGTATGCGTCCACTAAAAATAGATAGACAAAGACCGCGCATGATCAGAAACACAAAAATAACCTGGAAAAAGCCTGGCTGCCATTGTTTTTGTTTGCACTATCTGATGAGTAGCTACGCAACCAGGAAGCTTTTCCAGAATCATACGAAAAAAATCATATGTTTAGTACACATTGTTGAATTCGATAGTAGTGTCATGCAACAAAATGCGAAGGATAAGTCCGATTATCTGATCGTGTGTACCAGGCATAAAACTATGTAGTGCAAGGGCCTGCCTAATTTGATACAATTGAAAGTTGTTTAGTTTTGACCTGCTATTATATGGCTTTTGGTAAATCCAAAGGAAAATTGTATAAGAATATTGAACATTTATGGCCAGCCTAATACACACGATCAGAAGATGGGACGGAAAACTACCGCTTTCGGAGCAATCGTCCAATAATCTGATCGTTAGTATACTGCTCTTTTCGAGAGCTCACACGAGAGGCAAAGGGAACATTTTTCCCGTACGATACCATAACAATTTTTGTTTACCCACTTCTAGCCCGGAAGGTTTTACCCTCTTAATGACCAGGCCATTTTTTGTGATTCGGGCCTTCGTTACTTTACCTGACAATTGCGCGGTTGTGCGATGATGTACCCAAATAAAATTGATATCCTTTTTTCCCACAAAGAGAGATTTTCTTTTGGTGGTATTTGATCACCTCTGCAATTTTTTTTTTTTGTGCTATAAACAAAAAAAGAGTGACAACACTGAAAAAAAAACTTTTTCACTTTCTGCTATATAACATTCCCAATAAAAACAAAATTTAAAAATCAAATTTTTTCATAATTTTAGGCCAATTTGTATTCTGCTACATATTTTTGGTAAAATAATAAGCGTACTTTGATTGGTTTATGCAAAAGTTTTCGTGTCTACAAATTAGGGGAAAGATTTATGTCATTTTTTAAAATTTATTTTAATAGTAATGGCCGCGATCAGTGATTTTTAGCGGGCCTGCGACATTGAGGCAGACAGATCGGACCCCTAACTGACTGGGGGACCAGTGACACTAAAAATATGCACTGTTACTGTGTTAATGACACTGGCAGGGAAGGGTTTAACCTAGGGGTGATCAAAGGGTTAAATGTGAGCCCAAGGGCGAACCAAGGATTAAATGTATGGCTGGGGGGGGGTTTCTAACTGTGAGGGGGATGGGCTTGTGGAATCAACACAGAAACCTGTGTTCCTAAATAAGAGGAACACAGGAGCCCTGTATTGATTCCTGAAAGAACACCGGTCTGCTGTTTTTACAACAGCAGACCCCCGTTCTCTCTCCACGGGAGTAATCGCAGGTGCCCGGCCGCAATCGTGCCACCGGCCCCATGAATCAGTTTCCCTGCTGGCGAATAGGGGCGCGCTCCTAGAATCACTCCCGCGAACCGCCCTACATATACTTTGATGGGCTGGTGACAGGTACTTTGATGGGCGGGCTGGTGACAGGTACTTTGATGGGTGGGCTGGTCACAGGTACTTTGATGGGCTGGTGACAGGTACTTTGATGGGCGGGCTGGTTACTGGTATTTTGATGGGCTGGTGACATGACAGGTACTTTGATGGGCGGGCTGGTGACAGGTACTTTGATGGGCTGGTGACAGGTACTTTGATGGGCGGGATGGTGACAGGTACTTTGATGGGCTGGTGACAGGTCCTCTTTATTGGTGGGCAATCAGTGTGTATTTGCAGTCTGCTGTTGTAAACATGGCAGACCACTATTCTGTCAGTTATGAACACAGGGATCCTGTGTTCCTCTTTTTTAGGAACACAGGTCACCAGCCCATCAGAGTACCCGAGTACCTGTCACCTGAGTACCTGTCTCCAGCCCTTCAGAGTACCTGAGTACCTATCTTCAGCCCATCAGAGTACCTGAGTACCTGTCTCCAGCCCATCAGGGTACCTGAGTACATATCTGCAGCCCAATAAAGTACCCGAGTACCTGTCTCCAGCCCATAAAAGTACACGAGTACCTGTCTCCAGCCCATCAGAGTACCTGAATACCTATCTGGTGCCCATCAGAGTACCTATCACCCTGCAGCCCATCAGAGTACCAGAGTACCTATCTGCAGCCCAGAGTACCCGAGTAGCTATCTGCAGACCAGCAGAGTACCCGAGTACCTGTCTCCAGCCCAGAGTACTCGAGTACCTGTCTCCAGCCCAGAGTGCCCCAGTACCTATATGCAGCCCATCAGATTACCCGAGGACCTGTCTCTAGCACATCAGAGTACCCAAGTACCTGTCATCTGAGTACCTGTCTCCAGCCCTTCAGACTACTTGAGTACCTATCTTCAGCCCATCAGAGTACCTGAGTACCTGTCTCCAGCCCATCAGGGTACCTGAGTACATATCTGCAGCCCAATAAAGTACCCGAGTACCTGTCTCCAGCCCATCAAAGTACACGAGTACCTGTATCCAGCCCATCAGAGTACCTGAATACCTATCTGGTGCCCATCAGAGTACCTATCTCCCCTGTAGCTCATCAGAGTACCAGAGTACCTATCTGCAGCCCAGAGTACCCGAGTAGCTATCTGCAGACCAGCAGAGTACCCGAGTACCTGTCTCCAGCCCAGAGTACTCGAGTACCTGTCTCCAGCCCAGAGTGCCCCAGTACCTATATGCAGCCCATCAGATTACCCGAGTACCTGTCTCTAGCACATCAGAGTACCCAAGTACCTCTCTGCAGTCTATCAGAGAGAGTACCTGAGTACCTTTCTGAAGCCGGTCAGTGTACCCAAGTACCTGTCTGCAGCCCATCAGAGTACCTGAGTACCTATCTGCAGCTCATCAGAGTACCTGAGTACATATCTGCAGCCCATGCCTCATAGATTATACAAACTCAATTCCAAAAAAGTTGGGACACTGTGCAAATTGTGAGTAAAAAAGGAATGGACTGATTTACAAATCTCATAAACTTATATTTTATTCTCAATATAATATATATATAACAAATCAAATGTTGAAAGTGAGACATTTTGAAATGTCATGCCAAATATTGGCTCATTTTGGATTTCAGAGAGCTACACGTTCCAAAAAAGTTGGGACACGTAGCAATAAGAGGCCGGAAAAGTTAAATGTACATATAAGGAACAGCTGGAGGACCAATTTGCAACTTATTGGATCAATTGGCAATATGATTGGGTATAAAAGGAGCCTCTCAGAGTGGCAGTGTCTCTCAGAAGTCAAGATGGGCAGAGGATCACCAATTCCCCCAATACTGTGGCAAAAAATAGTGTAGCAATATCAGAAAGGAGAGAGAAAAATTGCAAAGAGTTTGAAGTTATCATCATCTACAGTGCATACGATCATCCAAAGATTCAGAGGATCTGGAACAATCTCTGTGCATAAGGGTCAAGGCCCGGAAAACCATACTGGATGCCCGTGATCTTCGGGCCCTTAGACGGCACTGCATCACATACAGGAATGCTACTGTAATTGAAATCACAACACAGGGATACTTCTAGAAAACATTGTCGGTGAACACAATCCCAGCTAAAACTCTATAGGCCAAAAAAGAAGCCATATCTAAACATGATCCAGAAGTGCAGGTGTTTTCTCTGGGCCAAGGCTCATTTAAAATAGACTGTGGCAAAGTGGAAAACTGTTCTGTGGTCAGACGAATCAAAGTTTGAAGTTCTTTTTGGAAAACTGGGACGCCATGTCATCCGGACTAAAGAGGACAAGGACAACCCAAGTTGTTATCAGCACTCAGTTCAGAAGCCTGCATCTCTGATGGTATGGGGTTGCATGAGTGCGTGTGGCATGGGCAGCTTACACATCTGGAAAGGCACCATCAATGCTGAAAGGTATATCCAAGTTCTAGAACAACATATGCTCCCATCCAGACGTCGTCTCTTTCAGGGAAGACCTTGCATTTTCCAACATGACAATGCCAGACCATATACTGCATCAATTACAACATCATGGCTGCATAGAAGAAGGATCCGGGTACTGAAATGGCCAGCCTGCAGTCCAGATCGTTCACCTATAGAAAACATTTGGCGCATCATATAGAGGAAGATGCGACAAAGAAGACCTAAGACAGTTGAGCACCTAGAAGCCTGTATTAGACAAGAATTGGACAACATTCATTTTCCTAAAATTGAGCAACTTGTATCCTCAGTCCCCAGACGTTTGCAGACTTTTATAAAAAGAAGAGGGGATGCCACACAGTGGTAAACATGGCCTTGTCCCAACTTTTTTGAGATGTGTTGATGCCATGAAATTTAAAATCAATTTATTTTTCCCTTAAACTTATACATTTTCTCAGTTTAAACATTTGATATGTCATCAATGTTGTTGTATTTTGAATAAAATATTGAACTTTGAAACTTCCACGTCATTGCATTCTGTTTTTATTCACAATTTGTACAGTGTCCCAACTTTTTTGGAATCGGGTTTGTACATTGGGGTGTTTGCTTTCCAAAATGGTGTCATTTTGGGGGCCTTTCAATTGTCCTGGTGCTCCAGGGCCTTTAAAAGCATGACAGGTTGTAATGAAATTAGATGTGTAATTTATGCTCCTAGAACGCCTGAAGGTGCTACTTGGATATTGGGCCTCTGTATGTGGCCAGGCTGTGCAAAAGTCTTACACATGTGGTATCGCCATACTCAGGAGGAGTAGCAGAATGTCTTTTGGGGTGTCATTTTTGCTATGTACATGCTATGTGTTAGAAATATCCTATAAATTGACAACTTTGTGTAAAAAAAAAAAGTTTTTTATTTTCTTTCCACATTTTCCAAAAATTTGTGGAAAAAAATGACATGTTCAAAAGACTCATTATGCCTCATAGAATATACGTTGGGGCGTTTGCTTTCCAAAATGGGGTCATTTTGTGATTAATTCTTTTGTCCTGGTGCTCCAGGGCCTTCAAAAGTGTGATAGGTTAGAAAATTATATGTGTAATTTATGCTCGTAGAACACCTGACGGCGCTCCTTGCATGTTGGGCCTCTGTGTGTGGCCAGGCTGTGTAAAAGTCTCACACATGTGGTATCGCCATACTCAGGAGTAGTAGCAGAATGTATTTTGGGGTGTAATTGCAGGTATGCATATGCTGTGTGTGAGAAATAACTGATAGGTTAGAAAATTGTGTGATAGGTTAGAAAATTATATGTGTAATTTATGCTCGTAGAACACCTGACGGCGCTCCTTGCATGTTGGGCCTCTGTGTGTGGCCAGGCTGTGTAAAAGTCTCACACATGTGGTATCGCCATACTCAGGAGTAGTAGCAGAATGTATTTTGGGGTGTAATTGCAGGTATGCATATGCTGTCTGTGAGAAATAACTTGTTATGTCAATTTTGTATTAAAAAAAAATGGATTTCTTCATTTTCTCAAGAACTGTGGGAAAAAATAACAACTTCAAAAAACTCACCATGCCTCTTACTAAATACACTGGAATGTCTACTTTTAAAAAAATGGGTCATTTGGGGGGTATTTGCACTGTCCTGGCATTTCAGGGCCTCAAGAAATGAGATAGGCTGTTGGTACATCAGATGTGATACATTTTTAATGATTGGCACCATAGCTGGTAGACTCTATAACTTTCGCACAGACTAAATAATATCGACTAATTTGGGTTATTTTAACCAAAGATATGTAGTAGTATAAATTTTCGCCCGAGTTCATAAAAAAAAAATGCCTACTTGCAAAATTTTATAATAGAAACTAAAACAAAATGTTTTTTTCCCAAAATGTTCGCTCTTTTTTCACTTATATCACAAAAAATAAAAACTCAGTGGTGATTAAATACCACCAAAAGAAAGCTCTATTTGTGTAAAAAAAAAAAAACATAAAAAATTTGATTGGGTACAGTGTTGCATGACTGGGTAATTATCATTTAAAGCGTGACAGCACTGAAAGCTGAAAATTGATCTGGGCAGGAAGGGGGTGAAAGTGCTTTGTATTAAAGTGGTTAAAGTAGATGTAAACCCTCACATATATCCAGTGAAGTTAACAGCCTCAGATGATACACAGAGATGAAATAAATCTCCCTACATAAGTTTTACATTTATATCTGCTTTTTTCAGCTTTCTCTACTGTTTAGAAAGTGCACGTCCAGTTAGTATTTTCTCTTCCTGATTCACCTGTGGGTGTGGATTCTTGCCATACACTGTGGGACAGCTAATTGGAGGAAAGGCATAAACCCCCTTTGCTGACAGACTCCATGGCAGCATACCTTTGGGTAGGTCCCGCCTCCTCTCCTACCCTATAGGACCCCACTCCCATAAATCTTTGCTCCCTTTCAGCATCCATGTTCCTTTTTTGTCCTCCTCAGGTTGCACATATCGGTGCGTTCCTACCTTCGAATGGACGTTAGAGGATGTGGATTTGGTTCAGCATGGTCCTTCCTCCGATAAAACCTTGCTATTAGCCAGATATGGAGGGGGCAACTGAAGACTCATCTAGTGGCCAAAAAGCCCAGCTGCTGCGGATGGCCCTGTGTTGCCCGAAGCCCGGTGTACTGCGTTGACCGTGTCTGAGCTAAAACCGCAAGTACCTTCTTGATATCAATGCTATATTTATATTCATTTTCCTGGATTCTAGTGTTGTTTTATGCTTACTCGTGTCTCTGTCCTCCCTGGTATTTCTGCGCTCTCATTTTGTGCTGCGGTGGGGGGCGGGTGTCTTCTCTCTCCGGTTGCCAGTCTTTCTGTGTCTCGGTCAGGGTATTCTGGTCTTCTGCGCATGCACGACCGGGTCCAAAAGCGAGGCTTGGTTAGCACATGCGCAGTTCCGCGTTTGGCAGCCATATTGCGCATTCGCAGTTGCCGTGGCTGGCGCTGACGTCTCCTGGCGCCAAATTTAAAAAGGGAAGTTGCCATTGCAAAAATGGGAATGTCATTTTGGTCTGCAGCAGGCTTCCCCAGGTTCCAGATTCCTATACAACAGGTTAGTGACACTGGTGTGGACTCTCCCACACCCCGCCCCTTCCTGGCAGCTTTTTAGCACAATACTTATTTTCTGTCTCCTCTGTCTTTAGCGAATCGCTTCAGCCAGCATGGAGTCATCTCCGCCCCTAGGTGGTCAGCCCTCTCATTGCAGGTATTTGGGGGCAGTGATTGGTGGGAGGTGACAGTTCCTGTATTTCCCGTGCTATCTCTCTCTATCCTTTATGTCTTATAGCTTTTCAAGGTCTGATCCGCAGCATATTGCCCGCAAAGAGGATCGCTACTCAAAGTCGCAGCACCGGCATTCCTCTTCTAAATCAAGGCGTGAATCCTCTTCCAGCACTAGGCACCGTGGTGAAGACCGGTCCTCTCCTCCTAGGGTCCACGGTCGCTCGGGTCAAACCCCCGAGAATAAATGCTGGGGGTGTGGCCTGCAGGTCCCAGAAGTAAAATCTCTCTGCGACTGTTGCTATGCTCAAGCCGCAGGGGAAAGACAAAACTCAGACCAGCATCTAGAGTCTGTAGTGAAACATGTCCTGAAGGACTCTCTGGCAGATCTAGGGGTCTCTCACCAAAGAGCGACTTATATACAGCCTCTCTCCCCGGAAATAGAATCGCAGGGTCAAGACTGCTTAGATTCTTCTCAGCCAAGTCGTCCTTCCCTCCTCTAATCAGAGAGTAATTCGGAGACAGGCAATCCTTGTGTGGGCTTTGATTTTGGGCTTGTTCCCCCTTTGGTGAAGGCAGTAAGGGAGGCCCTAGAGTGGGAGGAGCCAACGGTCTCTCCTCCTCAGCAGAAACATTTTTTTAAACAACTGAGCAAAGAACGTCTCAACTTTCCATTCCTAGGCGAACTAGGGGAAATTATCACCGAAGAGTGGAATAAGGAAGAGAGAAAAAATTCCATGCTCTCTAAAATGGCAAAACTTTTAAGCAGAAGGAAGTTAAACATCTTGAATCCCCTCCACTGGTTGACGAAGCAGTAATGAGGCTCGTCAAACATGTGACTCTCCCTCTGGAGGATACAGCCTCCTTTAAGGATCCATTGAAGAGAAGAATTGACTCTGATTTAAAACGAGTCTATCTTACAGCGGGTATGGCCTGCAAGTCGGCCTTGGCCGCAACATCCAAGGCAATGGAAATTTTGTCTGAAGATATTGAGGAGACTCTTAAAGGTGTCTCTGAAGAAGTTGCCAGGAGCTCCCCAATTCAGGAGCTGAAAATGGCACCTGCTTTCCTGGGGGGAGGCCTCTATTGACATCCTCCGTCTTTTGGCCCGAGTGATGCTTTCTTCTGTGACCGCCAAACAGGGGCTTTGGCTTTGGCCTTGGGTAGCTGACTCCGCTTCCAAACAAGTGTGGTGTCGGATCCCATTTGAGGGTTCTTCCCTCTTTGGGAACAAATTGGAGAGTGCCATCTCTAAGACCACTAGCGGTAGGTCAGGGTTCCTCCCTCAGGATAGACGCCCAGCTGGCTTCAAAAGAATTCCCCCTAGGAAGCAAAACGCTGGTCAATCCAGAGAAGCACACAGCTACAAGCCAGGCAAGAACTATGGTAGGGGCTGGAAGTCCAGGCAGTCGTCCTTTCAAAAATTATCCAAAGGAGATTCGTTCGAGGATCGAGAGGCCACTAAGTCATTTTGAGGTTGGGCCTGCTCAGACATGTCAGGTGGGGGCTCGTCTTTTCCACTTTCGACATGTCTGGGCGGCCTCAATCCGAGACACCTGGATTGTCAATGCGGTCTCGGACGGTCACTCCTGGACCTTCGACCGCACCCCAAGACTCAGATTTGTCCCGACTTCCATTACCGGATCAGAAGAGAAAAGATGGGTCCTTCTCACCTATATAGACTCCCTGCTACTTCAGGGCGCAGTGGTTCCTGTTACAGACATCGAAAAAGGTCAGAGTATTTACTCTCCCCTTTTTATGGTTGGAAAGAAGAACGGTTCCTGGAGATCTAACACACTTAAATTGTTTTATTCTCAAAGAAAGATTCAAGATGGAGTCTCTCCAGACGATTCAACACTCAGTTCAGCCAGGAGACTGGCTAATATCTGTAGACCTGAAAGACGCCTACTTTCACGTTCCTGTCGCAGAAAATCTTCAGCAGTTCCTTCGCTTCGCTATAGGAGGCAGTCAATTCCAGTTTGTCTGTCTTCCCTTTGGACTCTCCACGTCACCTCGCGCATTCTCAAAAGTCTTGTTGGCAGTGGTGGCGTTGATCAGAGTAGAGGGTATCAGGTTACGCCATTATTTGGACGACCTACTTCTCCTGTCCCAAGACAAGTCGCAGCTCCTCAGACACAGAGATCGCGTCTTCCTAGGAGCCCTGTTCAACACAGCAGAGGGCACCATTTCTCTTCCAGTGGAAAAGATCCCAGCAATCAGGGACAGGGTTTCTCTGGCCCTCTCCTCCTCTCATCTCACTGCTCGTCAGTGCCTGAAGATAGTTGGGTCTCTAGTAACGACAGTCCCCATGGTGAAATGGGCTCTTTGGAAGCTACGGCCGTTCCAGAGAGGCTTTCTCCAGCAATGGGAGTCAGACGATCTGGCTCAACGCATTTCACTGACGGCAGCCATGAAAATGTGTCTTCTTAGTGGTGGTTATGGGAAAACCTTTTGAATTTTCACTCCATAGCTTCCATCTCCTGGGTTACGGTGACATCAGATGCCAGCAGCGCAGGTTGGGGAGCTCACTGTCTGTCCAAGACAGCAAAAGGCAGGTGGGGCTTCTCTACCCTCGGAATAGTCTCCAATATTCTGGAACTCAGGGCGGCCTTCAAGGCACTTCAGGCTTTCCGCCATCTGATTCAGGGGTCATCTGTAATCCTCAGGTTAGACAACACTACAGCAGTAGCCTATGTGAAGAGGCAGGGCGGAACACGCAGCTGGTCCTTGCTTCGGGAGGTAAAGTCGATTATGCTCTGGGCCCAGAAGAATCTGTCCAACCTGTCAGCGACATATGATCCGGGGATACAGAACCTGCAGGCGGACTTTCTTTCCCGGGTCACACTCGACAACAACGAGTGGTCTCTCAACGTAGGAGTCTTCAGGTGGATTCAGTCCCTAGACTTTCTTCTGGAGGTCAATCCGTTTGCAGCTCCAGGCAACAAGAAGCTTGCAAAATACTACACAAGATTCAGAGACCCCTGATCCGTTGGGGTAGACGATCTCACGGACTGCTGGAAGTTTCACAGAGCCTACACCTTTCCCCGGTTCTGATTATTCTCCAGTTCCTACGGAGACTCAGGATGGAGGTGGTGGAAATCTTAGCAGTGATCCCATACTGGCCCAACAGGCCATGGTTTCCCCTGTTGACACTGCTCAGTTACCGGGCTCCTGTCTCTCTACCTCTCAGACCGGATCTTCTGTCTCAAGGCCCTACTCTTCATCCCCCCCAGCACGTCTGCACCTCAAGGTTTGGTTCTTGAGAGGGGGAGACCGTAGGCCCTAGGATGTCCAGCAGAGGCTATTCCTACCCTTCTGAGTGCTAGACGAAGTAGCACCAAGAGGGTTTACGAAAGAATCTGGGCAAAATTCTCTATTTATTTATCTCCTAGAGGCGATCCTGATGTGACTCCTACAATACAGGATGTTCTAGGTTTCCTACAGTCAGGCCTGGATCTGTCTTTATCTGTCAGTTCATTACAGGTTCAGGTTTCAGCCATCTCAGCCTTCACATGAGTTTCTTGGGCAAGACATGCACTGATTTGTCAATTCTTCAAGGGTGCTATGAGACTTAAGCCCCAGAGGAAGCCGAGATTTCCAAAATGGGATCTTTCCTTAGTTTTGGATTTCTTTTAATCGCTTGAATCATCTTCAAGTAGACCTCTATCAATTAGGGAACTTACTCTTAAAACCGTGTTCCTGGTGGCAATTACTTCAGTTAGACGTGTCTCCGAGATCCAAAGTCTTGGGGTCAAAGAACCATTTCTAACCTTTTTTCCGGACAGAGTGGTCCTGATACCTATGCTAGGATCAACCCCTAAGGTAACTTCAGTGTTTCACGAAATACAGGAAATTGTCCTTCCCACCTTTAGGACAGACGAAGACTCTCGACTTCATCCTCTTGATGTAGGTAATACCCTACAGCAATATTTATCAACTACAGCTGCTTTTCGTCAAACGGACTTTCTCTTTGTCCTTCTTCATGGGAAGAAAAAAGGAATGCAGGCTTCTTCTAGACCTATTGCTGCATGGATCGTTCAGGCCATCCAGTGGGCATACAAATCTAGGGGCTTGGATCCTCCAGAAGTGGTAACAGCACACTCAACCCGAAGTGTTTCGACGTCTTGGGCAGCCTCCAGACATGTCGCTCCCGAAGTAGTTTGCAGGGCAGCGTCCTGGTCTTCTATCAACACTTTTATGACTCACTATTATTTATTTTATTTTATTTTTTTCAGGTTCTTATATAGCACTGACAATTTACGCAGCGCTTTACATATACGTTGACCATTCACATCAGTCCCTGCCCTCAAGGAGCTTACAATCTAAGGTCCCTAACTCACATTCATACATACATAGTAGGGCCAATTTTTTGTTTTTATACAGGATCCAATTAACCTACCAACATGTCTTTGGAGTTGTGTTGAACCAGCTGCCTTATCTGTTAATTTTGGTATTCAAGTGCTATCGCTTGATGGTACCAATTAAAGCATCTTCCCACCCGGGAGTGTATTGCGAGTTATTTCCCAAACGTATGCTGCCATGGAGTCTGTCAGGAAAATGGAAAATTGTTTTCAAATACTTACCGTAATTTTCCTTTGCTGATGGATTCCATGTCAGCAGGAGTTCCCTCCCAATTCATGAGTAGGCTAGTTACAGAACATGGATGCTGAAAGGGAGCAAAGATTTATGGGAGTGGGGTCCTATAGGGTAGGAGAGGAGGCGGGACCTACCCAAACGTATGCTGCCATAGAGTCCATCAGGAAAGGAAAATTACGGTAAGTATTTGAAATCAATTTTCCATTTTCCACATAGGCAGAAACATGAAGAGCTGTGCTGTAAATAGACCAGCTCTCTGGTAATCTATTTATAGCATACACCCCAACACAAAATTGAGCCTGTTTTTTTCTCAGTTGACGGAGAGCTTGTCAGAAGTTATGCTGACAACAGATGAACGGAGCAGAAGAAAATAACGGGACTCAGGGCTTTGAAGAGAGATAAGTAAACTCTACAGATAGATGTGCCCAAGTCAAATTTCATGAATGGGGTTTGCATTTACTTTAACCGCTTTAAGACCGGAAGATTTTACCCCATTCCTGACCAGGCCATATTTTGCGATTCGGCACTGCGTTACTTTAAAGGACAGTTGCGCGGTCATGCAATGCTGTACCCAAATTAAATTATTCTTTTTTTCCCTACAAATAGAGCTTTCTTTTGGTGGTATTTGAGCACCTGTGCGATTTTTACTTTTTGCGCTATATACAAAAAAAGAGCGACAATTTTGAAAAAATAACAATATTTTTCACATTTTTTTATATGAAATTCCCCCAAAAAATGTAAAAATCAAAATTTTTTAAAATTCTATGCCAATTTGTTTTCTGCTACATATTTTTGGTAAAAAAAAATCGCAATAAGCGTATTTTGATTGGTTTGCGCAAAAGTTATCGCAACTACTAACTACGGGAAATTGATGTCATTTTTATTGGTTTTTTTTTAACTAGTAATGGCGGCAATCTGGTGGCGATCTGCGATTTTTTTGTGGGACTGCGACATTGCGGCGGACAGATCGGACCCTTGACTGACATTTTTGATACTTTTGGGGGTACCAGTGACATTACTACAATAATCAGCGCTATAAATATGCACTGTTACTGCAAAAATGACACTGGCAGGGAAGGGGTTAACTTTTATTGGTGATCAAGGGGTTAATGTATGCCTGGTGCTTACTGACGTGTGTGGGGGGAGGGGACTGTGTGACACAGGCACAGATCGCAGGTTCAGCTATGTTGAATCCTGCAATCTGTCCCTGCCTGTCACTTAGGAGATCCGCCCGCTTTGTTTACACAAGCGGGCGGATCTCCACACTCGATCCCCGACGATCGGGGAAGAGCGGCGGTGATCACCACCGCTTCTCCCCTGGCCCGACTCCCGCTGTGACTGAATACAGCCTGAGCAAGCCTCCGGCGGGGCTCGCGCGGCGCCCACAAGGGAAGGAGTCCAGTGACGTAGGTCTACGTCGCTGGACGGAATCGAGCCACTTTGCCGCAGTACCAGCTCAGCGAGCGGTCGGCAAGTGGTTAATAACCTAATAATATCCCCATGTAGGGAAAACCAATAGGTTTACTTTAAAGCCCAAGTTAAACACTCCATCCTATTTTGTCCCCTTTTGAGCAACCCCACACACTTTATTTCATAAATAAAAGGGTATGCAAGTCTTTTTTATTTTCAAGAAAAGTATGACCAAACCTTTTTTGGCCATATGTCTCCTGTGTGTCACAGGAGTACACTTACTTTTGCACTCCTGTGACTCAGAATCAGCTGTTGCACACTATTAGCTGATGTGGCAGAGTGTCAGGGAAGAACTTGATCAAGAATGGCAGATATGCCAATTTCCAAAATGGCCGTGAGGGACTGTCAGGGTTTCCATCCGTCCGGATTTCAGGATCGGATGCTGATGGCAGCGGGTGTCAGCGGACATGTCACCACTGACATCTGATGCCCCATAGGGATGCATGGAGGATCTGATCCTCCTAAAAAACTGACAGGCGGATCTGATCAGATCATTCGTGTGAAAGGGGCCTTTGTTTTTTTTATCTGGCTGGAGCTGTATGTAAGCAGGCTAAGTTACGCTATGGACTCAGTGGTTGTACAAACACATCAACAGGCATGTGGATACAGGTCTACGGCTCTGATCACAGACATTGTATTCAGAGCCACTCACCCACACTTGTACACCTGTCAAATTATGACCTGCAGCTGTGTTCACACAGTCGCTGCATCGTTATAGAGTAACAGGCGTAACAGCTGCACAAACAAACTGATCATTCGCACTGTATGAGCCAGAGAACACATGTGAATGAGCCCCTTTTTAATTATTTTTTACATGTTTAATTTTTTTTTTACAATTTTTAAAATATTTTTTACAACTTCTATAATATTTTTCATTTATTTATTTTTTTCACAATGTTGTTGATGGGAAGGGGGAGGGGGGCTTTGGTGAAATAACAGGGGTATAAACATAGAACAAACATGAGACAAAGAACTCTGCACAGAGGCTCCTGTTCATTCACAAACTAAAGCATAGCAAATACAGTTTACTAAGCTTCATTTATGAATGAACACAGTGAGTGATCAGTACTGATCACTCATTGTGTTCATTCAGGAAAGAAAGGCACCAGTCAGAGGCGTAACTAGAACCTTCAGGGGCCCGGTGCAAGAAACCATCATGGGCCCCCCGGACCCCTTCCCTTTAAGCCTGAGGCTCTTCCCACTGATCCTGGGGTCCTTTACTCTCATTGCTGGGCCCTTTATTACGGTCCCGCAGCGGGACCCTTTCACAAGTTCTGCAGTGGGCCCCCTTCCTGCCATCTTGGGGCCTCCCCACGGTGGTAAAATGCCAGGGCCCCATCGCAAGTGTGACCTTTGCCATCCTGGAAGTTCCCCCACTGGTGTCAGTAGTTTTTATTTTTTGGTATTTTAATTGTATTATTTTTTATCATTTTATTTTATTTTTTTACAATGTGACTGACTATGACTCTGTCCATTCAGAAAAGGAAGGAGCTGATAAATTACATATTTACCGACCCCTTCCTGGTTCTCTATTGTGACACATCCCCTGCAGCAGCCGGCAGGAGGGGGGGGCACAGTGGGGGGGGGGGGCAACACAGTAGGAGGGGGGACCAGGGGAGAATGCAAGGGCCCAGAGACAGCAGAACACAAGTGAACTGGATAGGAGGAGTGGTGGGGACAGCATACAGAGGAACCAATCTTCTCCATTTTCCTCCTGCAGCTATAGGAGGAAAAAGGAGGACAGTGATTTCTCTATATGCTGCCCCGTCCCCCTCATATTCAGGTGTACATGGGAGCCGCACAGGCCCCCTGGAGCATGGGGCCCGGTTGCAATTACAACCCCTGCAACCCCTGTAGTTACACCCCTGGCACCAGTAAATATAACAAACAGATTTACCAACCCCATCCCCCCCCCCCCGCACTCTTAAAATAGGTCCCCTGTGTGCAGCTGGTGGGAGAGGAGGGAAGTCAGCAGCGCTGTGGAGGGGGGGGGGGTAACACAGGGGGGCCCAGGCAGCAGGGGGAAAAGGATAAAGCACAGGGAGGGTGATCAGTGTGGTGGGGGGGGGGGGGCAAATACAGGAAGCAAACCCCTGTTTGTTTCTCCCTGCAGCAGCTGAAAGCTGGCGGGATGGAGAGGAGGAGATGTCGGCTTTCTGCTGTTGCAGGAAGAGTCACATGGAGATCGGTTCCTGCAATTGCCACCCCACCTCCACATCCACACTGATCACCCCCGCTCCTGCCCACATCTGATTCCCTTGCTGCCTGGGCCCCACTGCTGGCCCCAGCCCAGCACAGGAGGACAGGGGCTATCCCTTTACCTTTGGTCATGGGTAAAAGATATATAGCATCCCTGACCATATTTACTACTGGACCACATCTCCATGGTCATATGTACCCTGCTGCTGACAGCAGGGTCCATCAATACAGACACATTATGTTCCACATGCTGGTGGAGGGCAGGAATGGCCTTCTGAGCAAAATAAAGGCAGCTGGGTATCTGCCACAGTTGTGTAGCACTGGCCATAAACTTACGGAAGGGGGATAATTCCACAAACCGCAATGGGAGCACCTGCCAAGCCAGCAGTTTTGCCAAGTTTGCATGAAGATGATGGGCATGAAGGTGTTTTAGGGACATTTCTTCTCTTCTGCTGCAGAAGAGACACCTGCATTGGGAAGGATGCTGCTGGAGATGGTGGTGTGGTGTGAGAGAAAGCCGTAGAGTCTCCAGCTTTCACTTTACCCCCATCAGCATGGACCTATAACCCTCTTTCTTGCTTGACATGGTGTATCCTTATCCTCAGATAAATTTAAAAAAGGCTCCAGCAATAGAAAATAAAATGAAATATACCTTCCCCCAAAATATAAACCTTAAAATCATTAAGCATGCCTTTAATCTAGCATAAAAACATGGATAGAGGTGAAATAAAATAAAATATAAAACTCCCAATAAGACATAAAATGTAGTTCTAAAAAGGTTGTGCCATCCTTCTCCCTTATTCCATCTTCCAGGCAACCTCCATGGTGTTTCCCTTATATGGTGGAAGCCGTGGAGGTCTTTCCAGCTAGTGGGCAGCCTTGTTTGTTACTTGCAGAAGGGCAGGGGACCCTCTCCGCTCCTGCTGGTTCTATATCATTCTATTGGATTTACCTGTAGGTGTATCTATGTGGACTTTTGGGGGAGTGTCCCTAGGAGGGAGAGGGACTATTTTAGGAAGTTTTGCATTGAGTTTTGCTAGAATGATGATCTTTTAGCTTTCATGCTGTATTGACAGGAATGACACTTAAGGACTCTGTCAGCTGGAATAGGTATTTTTTCTCTTTGTGGACATTCTCTGAATGGACTGAAACTGGTTGCTGTCCTTTTGTAGTGGGAGAGCCCCAACTGAAACTCGTTAACCGTCGGTGGGGCAGATACTGTACCTGTGATAAACATTTCCTGTTCGTTTTATTTTTTCCTTTTGAGGTTGCTCTTCCCTATTATATGGACATAATAACATGTGACTGAGTTTTGGTCTTCCAAGTAAGCAAAAGGACAGTGCATTTTTTGAGATATACTTTATTTCTATTCAAATAATTAGGTGTTCTTTCTTTTTTGTTTCAGACAGTGGGAAACTTTGGTTAACTTTGGAAGTTAAAAGATAGTGTGGTCTGATCTTCAGGACTCTTTAAGTCCCCCATTTTAGTACCCATTTTGGTTGTCCTTTTGCCTCCCCGCAGCCTGGATGGATGCAACTATTTATTTATTTTTTTTAATTTTTTTTTATTTTAGTATTAGTATTCACTCTGTATGGGTGTTGGTTTTCAATGTGTGATTTGTTTTTTGTTTTTGTTTTTGTTTTTTTTACCCCCTCTTTTTATTTTTATTTTTTTCCCCTCTCTCATCTTTTCTCCCTTTCTCCTCCCTGGATAGACTTCTCATGCTATAGTTATATGTACCTGTGTTATTCATTGTTGATTTTTCTGATTTATAGATTGAAATATTCACATGTGTAATATCTATTACACTTGAAATTCAGTCCTGAAGCAGTGTGACCACGAAACACATAGACTCATCAAGTGGTGTAAACCATTGGGTCTGCAATGTAAATTTTATACATTTTGGATTATGTGTAACTATTTATGAATGAGATATTTTTATGATGATATAATAAATTAGTATTTTATACATAAAATTTCTGTTTATACTGATTGGTTATACCCTCGAATACCCTATATTTACATAGTTACATAGTAGTTGAGGTTGAATAAAGACAATAGTCCGTCCAGTTCAACCTGTGTAGGTGTGTGTGGACGGATTCCTTTCCCATACCCCTGAATGTTTTGGTCTTGGAGATGTATGTCCAAGAGTCTTTTAAAATTTACATATGCTGGTTTCTACTTTAGTTGTAAAAAGGACTGTTGGGTCCCTGAACTGTGAATAGACAAGAATATGTAGCTAACAACAATAAAATGCACAGTAAGGTTGCTCATTATAGCAGCATATTGTACAGTATAGCAACTAGATCTCCCTACATAAATTGTCAGCTCTTGCTAAACTGCACAGTTTTGGCTGGAGTTACACTTTAAATCAATTTATAAAACAATTGTAATAATTAACAAAACTCCCACTTAAACCTTTGGGGAGTCACAATAAGTCTAATCATTTAGACTATTTCTATAGTATGTGAGGTTGCTTTGGGTACTCCTTATTATTCCCTGCTCTGTGGGTCCACAGAAAGGAGAAGAAAACTCTGGACACAGTTCTGGCCAATTATGTCTCAAAGGGGGAAAAATCTACTCTGCCTCCAAACTCCTACTTTAACCTTTGGGGAGTCACAATAAGTCTAATCATTTAGACTATTTCTATAGTATGTGAGGTTGCGTTGGGTACTCATTATTCCCTGCTCTGTGGGTCCACACGAAGGAGAAGAAAACTCTGGACACAGTTCTGGCCAATTATGTCTCAAAGGGGGGAAAAATCTACTCTGCCTCCAAATATGGAGATAATTTTTTACCCAGGATTGCACATTGCCACCGGTGCCAAACTGTAAAAGTCTCTGCCCTGCTTCTTCATGAATAAGACTGCCACCCACCTGTTGTAGAAAACTAAACCGCCTTGTGTCATAATACTGGGGTGAGGCTCACGTTGTCCTTGGCCTGAGGCCTTAATATTTGTGAACATTGGAATTTCCACACATAAATGCATGTCTTGCAATTTACTGTAAATTTTCTGTGACATTTACATTGACATACTAACAAAATCTTCGGCATCAAATGCCACATGCAAGGTTAGACATTCTTTAGCAGTAATTTCAGCACAGAGCGCTAGTGCACCTCTTGTAGACTATTTTCCCTTTACACCCCCATCCTTCTCCCTGGGAGCACCACAGAGTTGGTGCCACTTCCCCGTGTATACTAAGTTCACAGCATGGCAGATGGCACATCGCTGCAGGACCTGCAGAAGAAGGTGAAGAGAGACAGGATGACTACAGCTATTCCTCCCATGTTCTGTACCACCTCACTTGGGAATTCAGCACTGCAAAGGGCTTTTTAGATCAGCTCTGTAGGACTCGGAGTCTACATCTTAGCAGCTCTGGGGTATCTCACCCCCATTTCCCATCTAACCTGAGCCCCTCCCACAAAAGCATTTATACGGGCACCAACTTCACCCATGACATCACTAAGGAGAGGCTTTTCTAAAAGGGTAATGTACGCCTAACTACAACTTTCCCTTTATAATGCTATAATGGGAATAGAGCCATTTAGTGGCAGGCAAGCTAACTGCATCTGCCAACAACTGCGTGCACAGTTAGATGAGACAGCAGCAAAAAGTATACTGCCCAACATGCTTGACTAATAAATACTGCTTGTACAAAGAAATCTATATATACAGTACACGCATACATATATACTTTGCATTTATATGAATGTTGAGATTGGGCATGCAAGGGTGCTATACAGAGTACAGGTTGTGGTGTGCAGATGTGGGCAGGGTCTATTGCATGTAGGGTGAAACCTTGCCCGAAGGAATGCTCACTAATGCCAGGGATCAGACAGAGGCTTCTGTCCTGTGAAGAATCAAACATGAAGGCAGCCCCCGACTCTACATCCTAGAGCACCTTCACATACATCAGTTACAAGTGTGTAATGTCATCAGACAGAACATCTCACAGGGGAACTCTGTATAGTTCTGCTGCACATGTTCATTCTGCTCCCGGGAAACTCCGAAGGTGCTCTAGAATGTAGAGCCTTTCCTAGATGGCACTGCTGTAAGCATTAGACCTTTCTTTATCTGTTATCAGCAGCATAAGGTTTGGGGGGAGGAGAAGCAGCAGCACACCAAGCTTGCCAGTGAATGGCTGTGCAGCAGAGATGTATCAGGAAAAGTCTGGTCATTGGAGGAGAGCAGGCTAAGTTCCCAACATACTTAGAGAACTGACCATGATGTGCTCTCCTGCTTGGTGTGGTCAGTTTTTAATAGAAAAGCAAAGAGACTAACAAAAACCTCAGGGATTTCACATAAAGAAAGAAAATCAAAGAGAACAGGATACTTTTTCTTACAAGTACATGGTGCAGCAGGTACATAGCAGGAATATGAAGTGTTGGGGTTACAAACGCTTTCACTAATCAAATTAAATTCTAATACAGTCAGATATTGTGCTTAGTTAGAGACGGTTCACACTGCCACGACTTGTCAGGCGACTTCGTCGCCTGACAAGTAGCGCTCCATTCTGTGCAATGGAACCGCTCTAATCAGAGCGACTCAAGTCGCTTCAACTTAGAAAAAGGTTCCTGCACTACTTTGGGGCGGAGCGACTTGCATTGACTTCTATTAGAGAAGTCGTTTGCAAGCCGCGATTAAAGAGATGTTTTCATTTTCCAAGGCAGGGCAAAAAGACTTGTTTTGCTACCCCTTCCCAGCACTATACTAATCTTCCTTTACTCCCCCACCATTCTGTACAGCAGTTGGAACAAAAGCAATTCCAGGTAGATGTCCATTTGAATCACTTCCCCTGTCCTAGGTGAAAGTGCTAATGCTCGTAATTTATCTAGATGGGGATGATAAAAAGCCTAAATCCTGAGAGCATAGCTGTGTTTAAAGGAGATGTACAGCCAAAGCTCGTTTGGCTGTACATCTCCTATGGATCACAGGAGGGCAGTCCGTTCTGCACTCCTGTGACCCGTTTTCAGCAGAGAGCGGTCTGAAGTCGGCTCTCTGCTGAAGACACAGATGTATGTCCAGGCACCGCATCATCACGAACACGGAGTCAGGATCCTCTAGGTGCCTGGAACGACATCCGGCTCAGCCTTTCAGCTCCCTGCCCCTCCACAGCTCAGTTCTTCAATTAGCGAGGAGAGGGCAGAGCAGAGAGCTGTCAGAATCGAGTGATCAGCTGTGTTCAATCGCTCAGTTCTCAGTGCAGAGGCGCCGGGGGACAGATGCAGCATCGGATCAATGCTGCATCCACCTAGGTAAGTATAAACGAGGGAAAAAAAGGAAACCCCATACTTCTCTTTTAAGCTCTGATAAGTTGGTTTGGAGTTTATATAGGGCTTCTTTTTGTGGTCAAGAATGGAGTGTGGAAAGATGAGTATGTGCTACTGGGGTTGCCACCTCGCTGTGGTGTAGGGAGTAGGGTGGCCAACTAGTTACATGACTGATAAAAATGGGGCATTATGATAATGTTATTAATAGGAAAGAGGCCATAGAATTGGCAATATTTAAAAAAAAAAGGTGGCAATCCTACTGGGGAGGAGGAGGTTAAGTGACTCTCTTACTTTGAACAAAAAGAAAGCAGCGCCAGCTTAGTGAAGCATAAGGTTTATTAATACAAAAAACACATAGTGACTTACTCTTAGGTAAGTAAAGGCCGGTACGATAGGTGAATGGGATCATCCATCTTCTTGTCCTGGATACCGTTGCAGAAAGGAGGGGTGCGGGGTGTCGGTGGTGCGTGGAGGCTGTTGTCTGGCAGCCTGTCTGATGGTGCTGTTTTGGTGGAGGACTCTCAGTGGGGCTCCACTTCCTACTTCCTGTCAGCCTGACATCACTTCCTGTGAGGCGGAGGGAAAGATGGGCGTTGCTAGCTTTCGGAGCATCCGTGCGCCTTAATTAGGCAGTGGGGGATGGCTTATTAGGGACAGGGAATATAAACCCTGTTGATAAGTAGCTCATTGGAGCATAAGTCTGGAGAGGGTGGGTCCCAAAAGAGGCGGGCCGAGGTGCTAGTGTGGCTTCAAACATAAACTCTGCATTAGGTTTAACAGGGAAATTCCCTGGAGGCATGACAAGAGCCATGATAAGTCCATATAAAAAGCATATACATGAATACAACGGTGGGGAAACACAGAATATCATATTACAAGAGAGGAAAAAAGAAAAAAAGAAAATACTTGAACTTATAAGGGTAATGTGCCAAGGTGCACCTGGGACAGTGCATATCCTAGCAATGGGGTTATGAGTGTGAGGTGTATGGCAATAAGTGGGTGATGCTACCAGGGTCTGAACATGTACCTATGTGAGGATGTATGGTCACAAGTAGGTACAGGACATGATTTTGGGGGTTCACCCGGTATGGGTATATGATTGTGGAGGTTCACCACCTATGACCCCGATTGGGGTAGGGCAATTGGTAGGCGCACTTGCTTGCCATTATACATTTATTTTGCATATGATATAACAGCATTTTAAACTGTTTTCATTTATGGACTTTTGTTGTTTTTTTTTTTTTTGCATAACTTATTATTATATTTATTACTATTTTGGCTTGATTTATTACACAATGAAGCCTCTGGTTATTAGTATCATGCTAATATTTCATATTTGTTTATCCTTAATGTTTTTTTATTTATGGCACTATTTGATATATGTATATGGTTTGATGTGTGAGCAGCAACGTTAGTAAATCGGGTGATTTAAAATGTAATCAGTGGTATAGCACTTGCCCAGAGATTATAACTGCTACTTTATCTGGACAGATTGGTCTGTTAAAGTAAGATGAAAAGTAACAGACTTACTGGCCACATCACCAGGGGAAAATAAAGAAAAAAGCCTAAAAAAAACAAACACTATAGCCCCCACATCTAAGAATTGGTAAGCAGCAATTTAGTCATTTTTTCGTTTTTTGTTTAGTAACACTTATAGGGAAAGGTGAATAAGAAAATGAATAACTTACCTTTTTGAGGCAAAAGAAACTCCTTCTCTTTGAAATCCAGTTCTGGCAAAGGTTCTTGCCTGAGTGACTTCATTTTTATGCAGACAAAGCTGTCCAACAAAAGTAGAAATTATATGATTTGGGACAAATTATAAGGCCCCATGCACACCAAGATTTTTCAGCACTAAAGTCCTAACACCACAGGTGCAGCATGCAGCCGCCATTACAAGTGAATGGCTGTATGTGGTGGTAGCCATGTAAATGATAATCGTTTCTGAATAGCATTTGCCCACCCATGCGTGTACAGCGTATTTACCCATTTACATAGCCATTGTCCAAACAGCCTGAAACGCAGCTTTTCACACGCAGAAACTGGGGAGTAGCACTGGAACACAGAGTCGGTGTGTCTACTCTGCTCTTTGGTCCCTACCTACTAGTTTCTAATCTGACAAGCAACGGGATCTCTGACTACCTGAAGTGGCCATCAAATGCCCAGCCTGGCTCTAGTCATCACTACCCTTATGAATACTAGACAAAGCTAACTCTGCACAAATTTGAATCAAGGGCAACAGCAACCTACCTTGTTCAACTAGGGAAACAGCTGATCTCTTGCCCACTGCTTCAGTATTTGGCGGCAATATTCTCTTTCCTCTGTCACTTGCAAAGCATAGTTTTAACCTCCTCAGGATGCATCTTGCAGCAAACAACAGCAGAGCCAAGATGGATTCCCTGTGTAGCTATTTCTGGTCCTTTCTGGCCTTGGTGTTATGTCAGGATTACTGAGTGCTGGTATTCTGTGAAACAGGCGTAACCAGAAATGTGTGGACTTGCACGGAAAACACCAGGTAAAAATATGATATAAAATAATGTAATTTATTGACAATAAAGGTAATAAAAATATAAACGCACCTCCAATATACCAGAACCACATAAACCAAAGCCAGATAATCTAAATAGTGAATGAACAAACAAGAAGAGGGTACATGAGAACAGGAGCAGGGAGGCAGGCAGAGGACTAGGAACAGGGTCTGGGTACACATATGTAGATCAGGGGCACATGGGCAGAACACCAAGGAAGGGGAAGTAGCACAGTAAAGACTAAATACTCTTTCGGCAACGAGCATCAGGTGATGACTATCTATTATGAGCTTCTGGCTGCTGAGAGACACCCACTGGTGGACACCGGAACTAAAGCCTATAGGTCTGGGAGCCACAGTGCCACCATCAGGTGAGCCAACTCCTGACACATGCTTTACACTACAGCATAAAGTTATTATAATATATTGTTCCAAGATAGTGGTCCTTTAACCTGAGCATGGCTGAGCGCTGACAAGAGCTTAGCAAGATTTTTCCATGTATTTTGTGAACATTTGCCTAGGCATTGTAGGGCATGTTGTATAAAACAGGAAGTTGCATGACTCAACAATCAATAGTCTGTATAACAACTCAAGAGTCTGTATGTACCTTATATAGTAACAGAAGATGAAGACTCTTTGAAAATGGTATATACCTATATACCTAAAGCGCTGCGCAAACTGTCAGCACTATATAAATCCTGTATGTAGCAATATTTACAGGCATTGGGCTGCCATTGTTACCGGAAACACTTCCAATACCTTGAAGTTGAAAACCCAAGTGTGAGAGCTGAGACAATGACCATTCCGGCATCTTTGTTTTTTTTTTTTTATTTTATAATGGGAATGGGAGAAGGGAATGAGTGGGATACTCTTCTGGCTCAACTAGGTGTAACTGGGATACTTTGTAGAAAAGATGCCTGTTAGCGCTGTCCTGACGCCAGCTGAATGCCGACCAACGCTTCCTGGCGCTTGAAATACTGTTCTGCTGAAAGTGCTGAAACTTCGACTTTAGCTCCTTGGTTAACTCTGAAGATCCAGGACTGTAATAATCCTTGACTCTTGACACTCTGTCTGGCTCAAAATTCCTGCGTATGACTCCCTCCAGCCCTTCACTGACTGAGGTAGCTTTTCATAACTGCTTGTGCTGCTGCAACTCCTAACACTGCACACTTGACTCTTCAGGGACCAACCACTGGCACCCTCTCTACACTTCCAGGGTCTTCTCACTAGGCAACCCCCTTAACACTTCAGAGTCCTTTCACTAGGCAACCCCCTTAAAACTTCAGGGTCCTTTCACTAGGCAACCCCCTTGACACTTGCAGGCTCCAGGATCCCTGGGACCTTTACCGGTAGTGGTCCCCTCTACACTAGGCAGACCCCCTGGGGCAGTTCACAGTACTCACGACCTTGGGAGGCTTTCCTGGAACTGAACACCTCTTCCTCCACTGGTCCTCGTCACACTGATCCTCTCTGCAGCTCCGCTTAGCTCTCCCTTCTGGATTCTCAGGCAGCCACCCGAGACGCCCGATCCTTCTGACAGGAGGGGAGACAGCTGTACTCCACCTCCTGGGACTCTGCTTCCCGCCAAAAATGCTGCGTCATACGTTCCCCTCAAACTTATACCCACTCCCAGAATCCTCTGTGGCAGAATCTGCCTTCTGGGGTAGATACAGGCCTGAATGGGCCACTGATTGGGTTACCCAATGAGCCAGTGGGGAGACTCCCCTCTCAGCAGCCACACCTGGGAGACATTACAGTCCAGCTGAAAATCATGGCCCTGCTGTTAGGCAGCCAAAGCCCATTATGCTTTTACCTAGCACCTACCTTGTAGGGCGCTACATGTATAATAATAATAATATACCTCTAAAATAAGTAGTGTCAAAAATATGGTGGCTGCCATTGCTGACAAACTACTAAAAATGTTTGCTGCCTGGCAGTCTTGCTGACTCACTGAGTCCAATACTGTCTGAGCCACTAGGAACTAGTATACAATCAGAAAAGTCAGGGAATTGTCATTATTTAAGTATTTGCTCCAGGTCAGTGATGCAAAGTATTCAAGTGCACAGGAATTGCAGCACATTCCTGAGCAATTTACATGCAGTGTCTCGGGGGTGTGATTTGAGCCATGGATTTGTATGGCTCAATCGCACCATATTCACAAAAAGCTGGTGCAGGGCCCTTTTTTTTCTGCACTGGAATCGGAACACATGTTCACACCCATACGACCCGATTCTGCAAATCGCACAGTTTTTTTATATACAGACTGCGGGGTATCATTAACTTAACATAAACTCCCCAATCAGTTCACATGGATGGGTTGCGATTTAGATGCGGTGCCATATCCGCAGGTAATTTGATGTGAATTTGCACCGCATGCAAGCGCGGCAAGTGCCCCTTAAAGTCTGTATACTGGGTTACCCAGATTTGGCAAAAACTAAGGCTACATTCACATCTAGGCGCTGCTATTTTTACAGGCGTTTTACAGGCATTTTTGCAATGAACCAATGAAAAATAAATAAAATGGCTGTAATCTGCCAAAAAAAGAATCTCATGTAATTTTTTGAGGGACAGGCATTTTGCTTAAGACGACAGAATGCTTAGATGTGAACAGGGGCCAATGAAATGAATGGCATTTGTCTTGTTGGGCGTTATTAGAGCTGAAGCTTAGAGCAGAAAATCGCCCAAAAACGCCTAAATGTGAATGGAGCCTAAAAGTCCCAAAATGCATATAAAGCTGGTTTCTTTCTCCCACTCTGTCTCTATATATAGTCAGGATTTATCAAGTTTTTGTTTGTCGAAATGAAAAGATGGGATGGAGACCCACTCATCCCAGTGACTTCACACCAGAACTCCAGGTTTCCTTTTACCTTAAAGCAGAGTCCCCCCCCCCCTCCAAAAATTAAAAGTCAGCAGCTACACATACTGTAGCTGCTGACTTTTAATATTAGGACACTTGCCTGTCCTGGAGTCCAGCGATGTCGGCACCGCAGCCGATGTTTCCATTGGCTGTCAGGTGCTGCCGCCGCCATCGGCGGTGAGGGAACCCTGGAGTGAAGCCTTGTGGCTTCACGAGCGGGTCCCTACTGCGCATGCGCGAATCGCAATGCGCATTAGGATTGGCTCGGCGGCGGGGGGTAGGAGGAGGAGACCAAACTTCGCCACTGCGCCGTTTCCAGGAAGCGGGGAAGGGTACCTGTCAAAAAAAAGGTACCCGTTCCCCCCTCCCCCCTGAAAGGTGCCAAATTTGGCACCGGAGGGGAGGAGGAAGCAAACTAGCGGAAGTTCCCCATTTGGGTGGAACTCCGCTTTAAATAGTTTTAGCCAGTTTTGCTCAAACTAATTATTTGCTTGGCTGCTGGGGATGCTGTCACAGACTGTAGTAACTTGTGCTACATACAGTAAGTGCTGTTGTCTTCCTGCACTGGTACAAGTAACTTCTCTGCTGCATTTTTCATGAATACAAGTGTTTTTTTCTGATTGGCGGGGATGGGGCAGATTACAAAACCTGTTCCAATCACAGTTATTGCCTGGAAGATAACAGAATATAACTTCAGATATCTTTTGTTCCCCCTCCCTTTCTCTTTTCGGAATTATGTAGGTACATTTAGCAAAAGTTCATGTTCATGTCCCCACTTGTGGATTGGATGTCCAGGAATCAATAAAGATAGTTATATTGTACTGCAATAAGAATCTTTAAAGTTATTATAGAAATGATATCATCACAAAGCTAAAGCAAGATTTTTTTTATTTTTTTTTTGGAGCTAATAAGTATTGCGTCAGTTGTATAATTATCAAATGAACATTGTACACACCTATGACTGGTGGGTATTTACAGTAACTCCTGTTCGAATACCCACCCATCAGCTCTTCTTAGTGCTACACATCTGTAGCACAGTACAGTAAAAAGCTGTCTATATTTTACCCTTTTGTCTGCAGATTTTGGCTTAACAATCATTTAGGTATTAGTGTCATACACCGAAAAAGAAACACCCTGTCATAAAACTGAACTTCTGTAGCAACAGGAAACCACAACATTTCATAACAGATTAAACCATCTCACACTTAAACCGTGATTATCCAATGTAAAACTAGGTAGGGCTGAGGAGAATGTTTTCCAAGTTTCTTCTGAAGGTACCCACGGGATAAAGAGCATCCATGAACAATTCATCAATCATGTGTCCTAATCATGACATCATGAATATACCTAAAAAAAATTGCCATTCAAGTCATTCAACATACGCATTCAACGCATTCACAAATTAACACATTTTCTTTGCACTATGCATTCAAATTGTTGCATCCTCCTAGTCAGTGCAGGTTTATTAAGTACTGCCTTCCCTGTAATCGGTGGAGCTGGGGTTGATTGTTCTAGACTGTTCAGTGTTTCACAGGTTGCTGCTCTGATTACTTTTCCCTAAATTCTAGGAGATTCTAGAATCATAAAGGGAAGAAAAACAGATTGGTTAGCCTGATAATTATTGTAGGGCATTCAGCCAATTCCTGGGGAGGTAAGCCCAGTAGGTGACTGGGAAGTCCATAAATAGTATGGGGTCTGGGGCAGGGTGAGAAGTTGCTGGGTCCTGCCCTGCTGGAGAAAAAACCTGTGCAGGGGTTCTGCCCCTGGGGCAGGATTATTGGAGGTGCCATCTACGAGACATTAAGGTCCCAGCTAAAGCTTTAGCTGGGGGGGGGGGGGGGCTATTTGTAGAGATTAGTCCTGGAATCGGATTGGGTCTGGAGAAGCTAACTGGAGACTGCTAAAAGGAGCTTGGAGGCAAATTGTCCAGCTGTCCTAAAGTGGTGTGAGTCTGTCTCCTTCACTGAACAGTGTCATATCGGAAGGAGGCATTGATTGAATTGGTGGCCTTGTCAGTAAAGACCGCAGTGCTGAAAGTTAGTGACTTTAAGCAGCTTCTGGGAGACGTCATAGTCACCCATTGGCATTAGAGGTCCTGCGGGACATTTTGTGTTATTCAGCAAGATAGGGAGGAGTCCTCTAAGAGTTCAGTCCACTAGTTTAGGGGTATCCCATATTCCCTTCACTCCATTCAAGTTCACCATTATAATAAAACCCTTAAAAGACACCCATAGACTGTTCCTTCAAGCCAGAGGTAAAGCAGAGAAAATGCTGTTTGCCTGGCTGTGTGCACTTTAACTGGGAAAAAAAATAGATTCGCCAGCAGGTCCTTGGGGGTGGGCTACATTAATAAAATAAGGAACAAAACACACAACTGCTAAAAAAAAACACAATATATTTTTTTACATGGTGTTGATTAATAATACTGGAGAAAAGAAAATGAATTCAAAATCTGAATCGTTGCTGAAAGCAACCAACTAGAATTCAGTGCAATGTTACAATGCTCACCTTACTAGTGCTTTCTCACTGCTCCCATTTGGTGTCTGATGACAGTAACCCGTGCTGTATGGTGGACAATGTGACAATGTGATCTTCTCCTTTGTGACAGAGCTCGTGTCTAGCAGCCAGTCGCTAAACCACATGACCATGACCAAGTGAGTGATGTCACTGCTTCCCTTACTTTCTGACACCAATAAAAACCCTTGAAGCTCGGTGTAGGCTGCAGCATAGGTAGTGTGATGGACCGCCTGGCACCTTGTCTGGGTGCTTCCGCCAAGATACAGCTTCCTCCACTCCGGAGCCAGGAACAAGAACTAGACGACACTAGCTTAGATGCAAATTGGAACTAACTTTATTGTAATGAAACAAAAAAAGATGTTCCGGGTAAATGAGTCTCCAGTTAATCTCCACACACACTAGTCAGGTGCTAGCGCAGCTCGCATGCTGTGTAACATAAGGAAATTATTCCGGACGGCTGCACTTCCAAAAATACTTTTATTAAAGCTTCATATGACAAGTGGTTGACAGATACAGCAGGGGACAAATGGGTAGACACGTTTAACACAAATGTTAGCGCTTAATCATTACCAGGTGATGTGGTAATGACTGAACGCTAACATTTGCGCAAAATGCATCTACCTATTTGTCCCCTGCTCCATCTGTCAACTACTTGTCTTATGAAGCTTTAATAAAAGGATTTTTGGAAGTGCAGCCATCCAGAATCATTTCCTTGTGTACATTTATTGTAAATACCCACAGTATGTATACCACACAAAACCCAGATAAGAGCTTGATCACATTATCCTAAACAATGAACACTTTAAACAGTAATGTCATCTAATGGTACATCTAATGAACAGCTAGCAGCTATCATTAATCTACTTAAACAGTGATCCAATTAACAGTAATCTAATCAACAGCTAGGCCCCAAGACAAGCCTCGATTAGTCAGGGAGTACACACCCCTGACAGTCCGACAACAGATTTCCTTTTTCAGCTGTCTTTTTCACATCCTTCTTCTCACTGAGTTTCAAGTTGGCAAAGACTATCATAGGTTCCTTGACTGTAAAATGTGGTAATAACCTTTTATCTTGCATTATGTAGCAGGGCATCTTCCCGAATGCTTGTAGCTTCCTCAAATGTCAGGGCCCATAGTCAGTAAGCAAGAGCCTACCCTGTAGTCTCCTTTAAAAGCCCCTGTCCTGTTTGGATGTGTCACAGGTAGAAATGGAGAAATAATGCTGGCAATGTGGGACTGTAGATCCTTTACTAAGTCACTGTCACTTTGTCTTATATTGGCAAAGTGGCATTTTATCTACCATAAAACGACACGATAGCCAATATGGGCATAACTCAGCTTTTTTTTTGGCATCTTCCTTTTTTCTCCAGTTCTTTGAATTAAATAATTAATTAATGATTTAATCAATTAGTGTGAAATCTGCTTAATAATTTTATTAATATTTAACTCTCCCCATTTCAGCAGTCATTCATCTTATGTAATATATTTACACCAACATTCACTGTTGCCTAAAAAACTTCCCACTAGTTTTATAACTTATTTGAAAACTGTAACAAATCCAGTGTAGCGCAATCAATATTATAAGTCCCAATTTCTATATAAAACAATTCCACTGTTGTTTGATTCTAAATAGTGTTCAAAAAATCATATAATCCAGTGACTTCAGTGACCACCACCTCTAGCTGGCATGTCTGCTCACCTCCAAGCAATAACCCCACAACAGAGTCACAATCGCCTGTTAATATGTCTTTCTGGATACCACTGGGATGCTCCTATGATGTTCCTGGACCAGACTGGACTCTTCTAGGAATCTCAATCATTCATATATGGCCAAAAAATATTAAAGAGAAACCATAGTGCTCTCTGCTTAGAATGATTTATTAAAACTTTACAGAGGGATAAAAATACTCACATAACAATGTGATACACAAGCATATCATAAGACTTGCTGAAGAAGCTCACTAAGGAGCGTAACGCCTTCAGGTGGAAGGAGCTGCTATTCAGGATGTTTTTTCATGGATGTATCAGCTGGGAGAGCTGATGATATGCTTGTGTATCACATTGTATTTTTATCCCTGTGTATAGTTATAATAAATCATTCTAAGCAGAAAGCACTATGCTTTTTCCTTAATGTTTTTTGGCCATACATGAATGATTGAGATTCCTAGAAGAGTAAAGTCTGGTCCAGGAGCATCTTGTGGAGGAGCATCCCAGTGGTATCCATAGAGACATATTAACAGTCTATTGTGACTGGGTCATTGCTTGGAGGTGTGCAGACATGCCAGCTAGAGGTGGTGGTCACTGAAGTCACTGGATTATATGATTTATTTTTTATTTAGAATCGCACAACGGTATAATTTTTTTATATAGGAAATGGGACTAATATAATTGATTGTGCTACACTGGATTTGTTATATTGTTGTTGATTTAAAGTCACAGTAGGACACACTTTGATAAGTGTTGGCAGCAATCACAATTTGCAATTTTGTTTATCTAATGAGTGGTTTATATTGTTTGTGCATAATTATTTTATTGTGTTGACCACATACTGATTTTGATATAATAAGTAGTAGTTTATACATAGATTTCTCATGCTAGGTTTAATAAATATTGTGCTGATTATTTATTGTGTTTATATTTGAAAACTCTGTCTAAATCTTTCTACTCATGCTCTTTTTCCAAAAGGATTACTTTTGTGTTAAACTAACAGACCCATGCAACACTGATAAACAGTCATACAAAGCATCAGCATCCAGTTGATTTCTCTAAATAAGTGTGTTTAGTAAATGTCTGTTGTGATTATTTGCATACCATACAGATGTTGAATGGCATTTTTTTCTATTCTGAGTACCTTAACCCCTTGGAGCCTAAGCCTTTTTCTGACATATGTTCCTTACAAGTTAAAATCAGTATTTTTTGCTAGAAAATTACTTAGAACCCCAAAACAAAATATTATATATATATATATATATATATATATATATATATATATATATATATATATATATTTATTTTTAGCAGAGACTCAAGAGAATAAAATGGCGACTGTTGCAATGTTTTATGTCACACGGTATTTGCGCAGCAGTCTTTCAAATGCAATTTTGTGGGAAGAAATACACTTTCATGAGATATAAAATAAACTGTATAGTTAGCCCATTTTTTTTTTGTATAATGTGAAAGATGATGTTACGCTGGGTAAATAGATACCTAATATGTCATGCTTTAAAATTGCTCACACTTATGGAATAGCCACAGACTTCCGTACTTAAAAATCTCCATAGGCAACGCTTTAAAAAATGTTAATGTTTTTTTCTTAATTATTTTATTTATTTTTTTATTTTTTACACTATTTATTTAAAAAAAAATCACTTTTATTGCTGTCACAAGGAATGTAAAAATCCCTTGTGACAATAATAGGCAGGACAGGTGCTCTTTATGGAGGTATCTGGGGTCTAAAAGGTCTGGCACTTAAAAGCATTCAAAACGCCAAGACATGACATTGCTTCTGGGGTTTTACATCGGAGATCCAATCAGAGCTGAATTCGACTTTGTTTGGGTTTTCGGCCAGCCGGTGTTCCGTGAAAAAAACCTACCCGTGAGAAATGCCTACCCTCGTCACTTCCGGTGCACGGCAGTGTGTGTAACGCGGCAGTTACATTAGAACAGCTCGGCTGAAATATGAGTCATCTCCACTCCTATCCCTGTCACTTCCCTGATCTGGGCTAGTAAATATAAAAGCGGCGGCGGGTGTATGAAAAGATAAATCACGGAGCCGAGAGCCGCTTTTATATTTACTAGCCAAGATCAGGGTAGTGACAGGGACAGGAGCGGAGATGACTCATATTGCAGCACAGCTGTTTTAATGTAACCGCCGCGTTACACACACTGCCGTGATCATTTCATACCCTCCGTGCATGCGCACTAGTCAGCTCCTCAGCTGTTCCATTACGTATCCGGGGCTGTGAGCATGCGCACTGCTACGCTGCTCAGCTGTTCCTCACAGGAAGTGACTAGGGTAGGCATTTCTCTAGGTTATTCTTACGGAACACCGGCGGACTTCACTATACATTATACGCATTATATTCCTAAGCGCAGGTAAACCCCCTTTTTTTCTTCAAAATGTTTTTCTTCAAAGCCGGCGGACTTGCTGGCTGTTGGCTCGGCTCAGGTGCAATATAATGCGTAAACCCATTGGAGAATATCGTCCCTAATAAATTGCAAGACCGAAAAAAAAGCGACTTTAAATATATCTCCAATGGTTTTACAAACAACGATTAAACATCATTAAAAGTAATTATACATCTTTATTCATACATATTAAAAATATATCAAATCTTAAAAAATGTGAATTTGACACCAGTTAGATTGTATGTAGTGTAGGGATTTAAGCCTCCATACACAATGGGCTTAAAAAAAAACGCCAGTTCTCTTGGCAGAAAAAAACGTTCATATAGAGCGTTTTTGGACACAGTTTAGGCGAGTTTAGGAGAGTTTAGCATTTTTCTGCCAGAAAGCTCCAATCAGAAATCCAAACCAGAAGGGTTTTTGTCTGCCTCTAAACGCTGAGCTCAAAATATGCCTACAATCTTCCTAATGTGCATGGACACATAGGATAGCACTGAGCTGCTTCTAAGCTTCTAAGGGTAAAACACAAAACTCCTGTAGAAGCAGCGATTTTTAAGCCAGTGTACATGGAAGCTTAAAGTGTTACTAAACCCACAACAGTAAAATCAGTCTGTATATGCAGTAAAGCATGCTTGTTATACTCTCTGTGGAACCCAGGAGGTTAAACCTCTGCATTGTGTAAAAAGGCTGTTTGATCCTGTCTTCCCTGATCCTCCCCTTCTTTCACAATCCATCTCCTGACAGTACATAGCTTTGGGGGCACTCTGCACATACTCAGTTTGGTGTGTATTGCTAGAAATATTTTTTTTTTGTTTGGGAGGGTGCATGTGAGCAGCATAGGGCCAATCAGCACTGTCCAGACAAAGGGTCAGAGGTCATGCAGCCTTATAGGACAGTCAGAGGTAGCAGTTGATATGTACTAAAATAATTGCAATTCCATGTTCTGTGTACTGTGGTAGACCAGATATAATGAATGCAGGGTCCTGGGTTTAGTAACACTTTAGTTGTAGAGTCCCCGGAGACCATTAGGTGTGAAACGCGCTGACCCACACCTAATGCTCTCCACAGACTCTACATATTCTTTGTTTGTAAAACCATTAGATATATATTCAAAGTCCTTTTTATTACATGGATATTTTGGTCCTCCAAATATGAGAAGGCCCACACTCTCTGTGTCTGCAATTTTCTTAGATGTTTTTTTCTGAATCTGCACCTTTGGTGCTGGAATTATATTATTCAAGTACTTTTCTGAACTCTCAGCATCTTATAGAGTATACACTGTGTGTGCTGCAGGTACTGAACAATTTAAAAAATTGCTAGCGAACACGTAAAGTTGATTTTTGACAGAAGAGACTTGCAAAGTTTTTATTTTTACCACTTGCCGCCCACCCACAGTAGTTATACTGCGGGTGAGCGGCACTGCTTCACCAAATCATATACCAGTACATGGGCTGGGACTCCTGGGTTTTCAGGCATGCATGTGTGCGCCCCTGGCTGGCCCGTGGCTACAACACAAGAGCTTGCTGTTCCTGTGTAATTTTAAACATAGACACAGGATGTTCTGGGTTCTTCTCTTCCTGAGCCCTTCTCCATTCCAAAAGCAAGTAAAAGCAGAACATTTGCACCCACACACACTTTGTAGGCACATTTAAACCCCCTGATCACCCTTCATTAACCCTTGGATCATCCCTGTCACTCAGCCAGTGTTATTTGTACAGTGTCAGCGTACAGCATTTATCACTGAATTAGTGTCACTTGTGGCATCAGATAGGGACAGAGTCCATTAGCGTCCCTCCCAACTAGGGTCAGTTAGCGCTAAATTGCCTGCACACTATACTGTAAGTCACTAATTACTGCAATTGCTAGCATTGTTTCTGAACAAATCAGTATTTTCATCACGGTCTGAACTATACCTGTGTCCCCATTGGTAGCAAACCCAAAAACAAAGCGTTAGCAAGATCAGCACTGATACATGCCAGCACTAGCATTAAGCCCCTGCCCCCCAAAACAAGGGCAGTGTCAGTATAATTTTTCTTATTACTGCCACCTCTGATACATTGTACACAAAACCGCTGTGTTAGCAACAGTCTTGATCTCCCCTAGCACTAGCAGTTAATTTTATTTCTAGCACGCAAGCAGTCCCTGACAGCCAGGAGCTCTTTTTCCCATAGTTGCACTAGGTACTTGTAAATTTAGCGCCCAAAATGTCCCAAAAAAATTGCTCTAGTGAAGAGACCTACAGGATTCTGAACATTACAGATGAGTAATGAGGTAGTCCTCACTGTCAGAATCTGGCTCAGAATACGAACCTGTAGAAAGCAGCGGCACCCTGATAGCTAGCACAGACAATGGAGAACAGGTCCCTGCTAAAGTCAGGTGTACAGGACCCCGCGTTCCTGAGGTGCTAGAAACGCATAGTTATGCTCATATGCAGCAAAATGCCAGTACTAGCATTGCACTACCTTTTGGTGATCTGGCAAGCACCAGCGGCCTAGTACATCCTGGCCTTTTATACACCAGCACTTCAGTATTTCAGGGTGAAATGGCGAGCACCATAAGTGCAGTACAAGCTGGAGAGGTGGCTAGCACTAGTAGCATCCCGCAGCCACCAAGAATTAGGGCACAGGCCCGTAGAGCCCAAAATAGCCTTCCGGAGGTACTTGCAAACCTGAATTGGCTGCCCCCAGATTCAGCAGCACCCATTATCCCCTCATTAACAGCAGGGCCGTCTCACCGCATTGGGCATGCTGGGCAGTTGCCTGGGGGCCCCACTTGCTTGAGGGGCCCCACTTGCCCAGCGACCCAGCCCCAGCCAAGCATTAGTCCCAATAGCCATGTCCCGTCTGAAGGGGTGACACCCAGGGCCGGCCGCAAGACTGCCTCTGCCGCTCACTAACACAGGAGAGCGGAGCAGGAGGCACTGAGGCAGAACCGGAGAGAGAGAAACAGCAGCGCTTAATAGACAGCAGGAGCTGCCGGACTTAACTTTCTAAGTTAACAAGCAGGTGATTGGTTGCTAGTACCCCCTAGCAACCAATCATCTGCTGTTAATTTGGAAAGTTAACTCCGGCAGCTCGCGCTGTCTAATCGGGGCTGCAGGTTGGTTCTGCCTTAGTGCCTCCTGCTCCCTGCCCTGCTCTCCTGTGTCTCCAGCTCTCCATGCAGCATGCCCAAATAAGGTAGGAAGGGGGAGAGCTGGGAGGAGCTGTGTAATGTAAAGGAGTCCATGGGAGAGGCTGTGTAATTTAAAGGGGTCCAGGAGGTGTGGGGTGGGGAGCAGTGTAATGTAAAGGGGTCCATGGTGGGGCTGTGTAATGTAAAGGGGTCCATGGTGGGGCTGTGTAATGTAAAGGGGTCCATGGAGGTGGGGGGGCTGTGTAAAAAAAAAATGAGCTTCGCAGCACAATGGGGCAGCACCATTTGAACTGGCTTTCACTCATGTGTATAGAAAATGACATCCTAAAGACCATTGTGACGAGACCAATCTCGCCACTGGGCATTGGAGAAGCCTGGTTGCTCGCCTCCTGCAATGTGACTATGGACCCTCTCATCAGCCCATGCTAAACGTAAACCCCATGGCGATTGGACTGTGTTTGTGGCATCTGAGCGCTGTTTGGATATGTTGAGCGCTCAGATCCAGGCTATCTGGGGATGGGTTGAATGTGGGGGTTCTGTTCAGTAGACTGGGAGTTATGCATTTTTGTGTCTTTTTGTGTTTCTTTAACCATGTGGCTAATGGAGTCTTGCCTCTATCCTGGAAGCTAAACCTTATTCCTGTAAACTGTAAGGCACAGTAAGTGTACTCCTAATATGGTCATTCCAGGAAGTCCAATGAGGAGACGGACTGTCTGAGGTGGCTCTCCATTCACCTATTGTCGGGTGTGCTAATGAACTTGCCTGCTGTCTGCTAAGAGATGTATTGACACTCAGAGTAATGTGTATTGAGGGCTCATTAGGGAACCATTGTTCTGTTTCTGGCTATTGTGTACATTGATTGCCCCCTGGGGGCTTCTGTCTCCTTGCACATGGCAGTCCTTCTGGTCAAGCTATCTGACCAATCACTGCTGACTCATTTTCAAGCCCTCATTTGCATGGCTGGAGAGGACCTTATGGGGAACTGCAGGTACTGTGCAATTGACCAATGGGAAAGCGGTTGTTGGGGGAAGGATGTTCCAGATTCTGTATAAAAGTGTGCTGTGTTCTTCCAATAAATGTTGTTCCTGTTTTACCCTCAACTCGGAGCTTTGTCTCGTTTTTGGAGGGGGATTTATTATACAGAAAGCCGTTCGATTGTTTGGGGCTCTCTTTGGATGATTATTCGTATGCTGGTGTGCTACAGGGGTAATTCGTACATGCTGCAAAGGTGGTACATCCACTAAACGGCGGTTTCATTCCTTTTTACGCTGAGGTTCGTTACAATTGGTGGCAAGCGGCGGGATCGTTCCCACAGCCAGAAGGACAGCTACAGGAGACACCATTCTGTGGATTTACAAGTTGGGGGTAACGCATGTCTCAGTACAGCAACCCTTAAAGCAACAGGATGGAACCAGCAGTGGAGTACAGATATTCTCTGAAAGAATATGACCGTATGGTGTGGTTACGGCTGAGCTTCTTCGGACCCAATCCACTGGAGAGATCCAAGCGGTTCGTGAGGAACTTAGTGTTTATGTCTCTGCTAGACAGGGCAGAGAGAGAGAGGGCCAGCTAGCACATTGGGAGGAACTCCAGCGGCAGGTACAGTTGAGGGAAGAGGAGAACCCAGTCTCCATTCCCCAGCGGAAGCCTGATTTATTGGGAATTGGGAGCCCAGTCTCCATTCTCCAGCGGCAGGCTGAGTTACAGGGGGCAAAGACAGTCGGTCCTGTCGCCCAGCAGCAGATTGATTTGTTGGGAATTGGGAGCCCAGTCTCCATCCCACAGCAGCAGAGTGTCCTGCAGGAAACAGAGAGCCTAGTCTCCTTTCCCCAGCAACAGGACACTGTATTGAGGGCAGAGACAGTCGGTCTCCCTCCCCAGGGGCTGGAAGTATATTTGGGAGAGGAGCTTGTTACCCCCTCTCCCCATGGACAGTTTGATTTGTTGGGAATTGGGAGCCCAGTCTCCATCCCACAGCAGCCGAGTGAAGTGCAGGGAATTGGGAGCCCAGTCTCCATTCCCCAGCGGCAGGCTGAGTTACAGGGGGCAGACACAGTTGGTCCTGTCCCCCAGCAGCAGATGGATTCATTGGGAATTGGGAGCCCAGTCTCCATTCCACAGCGGCAGAATATTTCATTGGGAATGGGAGCCCAGTCTCCATCCCACAGCAACAGGGCTTTTTAGCCAAAGGGGAGACAGTCGGTCTTCCCCCACAGCAGCATGGTGGGTTATCTAAAGGGGAGACAGTCGGTCTCTCCCTACCGCAGTATGGTGGTGTATCTAAAGGGGAGACAGTCAGTCTCCCCCTCCAACAACCAGGCTCCAACCAGGCAACTTCGGTGGTAGCGCTTGCAACAGGGCAGAGTACCGCTGGTCTCTGCCCACTCAGCAACCCACCAAGGCAGTCTACCAGTCCCCCACACAGCCAAGGTGAGGCACCTGGACATGGACAAATTTCTCTTCTACCCAGGTGTAGTAACCAGTTATTTTGGGTGGGCTGTACTGCTGTTTCTGTTTTGTGGGTGGGCTGCTGGACTAACAAGGGCACTGACCGGCAGAAGGTCAGATACCCTGTTAGTCTGTTTGGAAAAGGGGAGAAATGTGACGAGACCAATCTCGCCACTGGGCATTGGAGAAGCCTGGTTGCTCGCCTCCTGCAATGTGACTATGGACTAGGGCTGCGCATCTTCACTTACCTCACGATTCGATACGATTCGATTCCGCGATGCATCACGATGCATCACGATTACTGCCCAATGCCCATGCCCAGCCCACTGCCCAATGGTTTTCAAAACTTTATCAAAAAAAAAACAAACAATCAAGCAGTCACAAATAAAAGAATCCTTTTTATTTTCATTTGCTTAAAAGGACACTTTCCTGGACCCTGTCATGGCCTGCAAGCCCTGAATACTTTAGTGCACTTGCACTGCAAACATATAGGAAGGTCTGAAAATGCAAATAGCATAGCAGAGACAGACAACAACACTAGTATTTTACTAGAAGTAACAGTAAAATTAGTAAAAAACTGTAGTAGTGCAGTTTACTGCTTCATAAAAGAAAATATTAATATAAGCCAGGTCTACCACCATTTAAAGTACAACTAAAGGCAAAACTTTTTTGATTTTGGATAAAGTTTTGCCTATAGTTGTACTTTAAAGGCAAGCCAAGATAGAAGAAGCCAGCCAGCCAAGCTAATATTCTTGTGAAAATGGTCATCATAAATTCCCACAAAACATTATATATAAATCCTTTTATGTGAATATATGCATTGCAATAAATTCCAGGTGTGCCATAACCTGTCCTCTACAAAACAGAGCACTTCCTGACTAGTAGCAAGCATCAAGGGTGAACCTGGCAATAGTGCACTGCTGCATAACTTCCATGTTCACCATGATGTTTGTTTCCCTCTGCAACTGGCAGTCAACTCAAGTGAGTTGATGGCTGCTAGAGGGGAGTTACAAATATAAGCTTTAAGCTTATCAATTCACTTATGTCACTTTTATGTCACTTACTTTACAGAAAACGTTACCTGTCCTGCAGACAGTCTCTCTCTCTAACACGATTAAACCCAACTGAAGCCAAGCCAAGCCACCATTAGAGGAAGGAAAACCCTTGACAGAGTAAATCATCAACTGAAGCTTAAACCTTGAGTAAATCTTCATGGGATCACAAAAAAACACACAACAGTCTGCATCAGAATCATGAGAACTGAAGAAAGGTTTGGCATTGGCACACTGGTACAACTCAAGGCATAGGTTAGGTCAGGTTTGTGTGTATTTGTGATCCAGTAAAGATTTAATCAAGGTTTTACGCTTCAATGTATGATTGATTTAATCTTTCAAGGATGTCCTTTCCTGTACCGTGGCTGGCTTGCCTTCAGTTGTCTAGATACACTTTTACCTTTAGTATTTGTTTGGTTGAGGGAACCCCTTACACTTGCTACAGAGTACAACAGACACCAGCAGACAGACATGCGTTGCAATAAATTCCAGGTGTGTGCCATAACCTGTCCTCTACAAAACAGAGCACTTCCTGACTAGTAGCAAATATCAAAGGGGAACCTGGCAATAGTGCACTGCTGCATAACTTCCATGTTCACCGTGATGTTTGTTTCCCCCTCCAACTGCCAGTCAACTCAAGTGAAGTGAGTTGATGGCTGCTAGAGGGGAGTTATACAAATTTAAGCTTAAGCTTAAATATCAATTCACTTATGTGAATGGACCAATTTTGAAAACAAGCCATTCTCCATCTCTCCAGTGCCAGAAAAGCTGTAAAAAATATAAAATGTTCCAGGTTCACTGCGATTGTGTTTGCCCCTGCCATTGCCAGTCAACTAAACACAGTGTGTGTGTTTCGTGACTCGTGACAACTCAAAAGCTTATACGCAGCCTCAGCATCAACTCAACACACACACACACTGTGTGTGTGTGTGTTGAGTTAATGCTAGAGCTGCGTTATAAGTAGGGTTGAGCGGACACCTAGATGTCCGTGTTCGACGGGTTCGGCCGAACTTTAAAAAAAAGTCCGGGTCCGTGTCCCGGACTTTTACCGAACTTTTCCCGGACACCGAACCCCATTGAAGTCAATGGGGACACGAACTTTAAGGCACTAAAATGGCTCTAAAACACCAATGGAAAGGGCTAGAGTGCTGCAAATGGCAGCAAAACGTAGTTAAGAGCATGGCAAGTGCTCTGCAAACAAATGTGGATAGGGAAATAACTTAAAACAACAAAAAAAAACAGAAAAATAAAACAATGTTCTTCATCTCTGAAGGACGAGGCCCATATGGAGTAGGAGGGAGGTTGAGGTGGTGGTGGATGTGGCGGTGTCATAGGCGTGCGCACAGGGTGTGCCTGGTGTACCTGGGCACACCCTAATCACCTAGGGCACATAGCATTATCGCTCTGTTTGCCAGTGAGGAGATGGGAAAGATCTCCCTCGCACCTGCTCTGCTCTATTTCTCTTTGCCAGCAGGGAGAGTAATGTATCGGGGCCATGTACATGTAGGCAAACACATGCATGTGTATTTCAACTTTGGGGTGCACACCCTAATGCAATAGGCTGCGCACACCTATGGGCGGTGTAGGTGGAAGCGGCGGTGGAGGAGGACCAGGGCCGGATTAAGAGCATAATGGTCTTGGTGCTGAGGATTTTGAAGGGCCTTAAGGGCCGTGCCTTGGCATGCACCCAGAGGAGGAAGGGTGCAGCCATGCATGCCTAATTCAACATGGGATGCTGTCTCTGAAGCCCATAAACACATCCATGCATCGGCAACTGTCCCTCCTTGTCCGGCCTTCGCGCTGTGTGGGGAAGTTCTGAGGGTGCTGCCTGGGGAAGCGAGCATAGAAGCCAGACTTCTGTGTTTACAAGTGACAGAAGAGCGGTCACAGTGAATATGGCCAACCCGGGGGCCTATATAAAAGGTAGGGGCCTGCATGGAGCTGCAGCTCCAATAGCCCCTACGTTAATCTGGCCCTGAGGAGGAGGACGAGGTAGCCAACATTGCTTCTTTTCACAAATTTTAAATGAGGGTACACCCCAAAAGAGTGAGAAAGAGCAAAAATGGAACAATGGCTGGGTAAGGTCGGTATCCATTGCTATTCTGCACAAGGTATGGAAAAGTCCCGTGGGATCCATGCCTGGTTCATTTTAATGAACGTGAGCTTGTCCACATTGTCTCTGGACAGGCGGCTGCGCTTGTCTGTTATAACACCCCCAGCCGTGCTAAATACCCGTTCAGATAATACACTGGCTGCAGGGCACGCCAGCACCTCCAAGGCGTAAAGGGCAAGCTCAGGCCATGTGCCCAATTTGGAGACCCAGAAGTTGAAGGGGGCAGACCCCTCATTCACTACATGTAGGCGTGTGCACACATACTGCTCCACCATGTTGGTAAAATGCTGCCTCCTGCTAAGACGTTCCATCTGAGCTGCTGGTGCTGCTGTTTGTTGTGGCGTGCTGACAAAGCTTTTCCACATTTCGGCCATGCTAACCCTGCCTTCTGAGGTGCTGGCGGTGCCCTGGTTGAGTTGGCGACCTCCTCCTCCTCCTCCTCTGCCTTGTGCTTCCACTGTGGCCCCGCTGTCAGATGGGAATGCCAGCAGCATCGCGTCTACCAGCGTGCGCTTGTACTCGCGCATCTTGCGATCGCGCTCCAGTGAGTGAATTAAGGACGGTATGTTGTCCTTGTAACGGGGATCCAGCAGCGTGGCCACCCAGTAATCAGCACAAGTTAGAATGTGGGCAACTCGGCGGTCGTTGTGGAGACACTGCAGCATGTAATCGCTCATGTGTGCCAGGCTGCCCAGAGGCGACGAAAGGCTGTCCTCTGTGGGAGGTGTATCGTCCGTGTCCTCTGTATCCCCCCAGCCACGCACCAGTGATGGCCATGAGCTGGCCTGGGTGCCACCCTGCTGTGAACATGGTTCCATCTCCTCCTCCAGCTCCTCCTCCTACTCATCCTCCTCATCCTCCAGAACTGTGCCCCTGCTGGACAATTGTGTCCCTGGCGTTTGTGTGTGCAGGAACCCACCCTCGGAGCCCCTTGCGAATGACTGCCCTGAAAGCCTTGGAAATGTTACCTCTTCATCCTCCTCCTCATCCTGTGCCACATCCTCTTCCATCATCGCCCGAATTGTTTTTTCAAGGAGGCATAGAAGTGGGATAGTTAAGCTGAGAACGGCGTCATTGCCACTGGCCATGTTGGTGGAGTACTCAAAACAGCGCAACAAGGCACACAGGTCTCGCATGGAGGCCCAGTTATTGGTGGTGAAGTGGTGCTGTTCCGCAGAGCGACTCACGCGTGCGTGCTGCAGCTGAAACTCCACTATGGCCTGCTGCTGCTCGCACAGTCTTTCCAGCATGTGCAAGGTGGAGTTCCACCTTGTGGGCACGTCACATATGAGGCGGTGAGCGGGAAGGCCGAAGTTACGCTGCAGCGCTGCCAGGCGAGCAGCAGCAGGGTGAGAACGCCGAAAGTGCGCACAAACGGCCCGCACTTTCTGCAGCAGCTCTGACATATCGGGGTAGTTTTTAAGGAACCTCTGCACCACCAAATTCAGCACATGCGCCAGGCAAGGGATGTGCGTCAAACCGGCTAGGCCCAGAGCTGCTATGAGATTTCTCCCGTTATCGCACACCACCAGGCCGGGCTTGAGGCTCGCTGGCAGCAACCACTCATTTGTCTGCTGTTCCATGCTTCTCCACAACTCCTGCGCGGTGTGTGGTTTGTCCCCCAAACAGGCAAGTTGTAAAACTGCCTGCTGTCGTTTACCCCTGGCCGTGCTGAAGTTGGTGGTGAAGGTGTTACGCTGTCCGGATGAGGAGGCGGTAGAGGATGAGGAAGCAGAGTAGGAGGAGTTAGGAACAGGAGGCAAACTGAAGCGCCCTGCAATCCTCGGTGGTGGAAGGACATGCGCCAAATTGCTATCCGCCTCAGGCCCATCCGCCACTGCATTTACCCAGTGTGCCGTTAGGGAGATATAACGCCCCTGACCGTGCTTACTGGTCCACGTATCGGTAGTTAGGTGGACCTTGGCACAGATGGCGTTGCGCAGTGCACACCTGATTTTTTCCCCCACTTGGTTGTGCAGGGAAGGGATGGCTTGCCTGGAAAAGTAGTGGCGGCTGGGCACGACGTACTGTGGGACAGCCACCGACATAAGGTTTTTAAAACTGTGCGTCTCCACCAGACGGAATGACAGCATTTCAAAAGCCAATAATTGTGAAATGCTGGCATTCAGGGCCAGGGATCGCGGGTGGGTAGGGGGGTACTTCCTCTTTCTCTCAAGTGTTTGGGAGATGGAAAGCTGAACACTTCCATGGGACATTGTGGAGATGGTTGTTGGTGACCCAGGTGGTGGTGTTGCTGACAGATCGTCTGTTTGCGGGGTGGCAGGTGCTGGTATCACTACAGATGTGGCTGGAGCGGCCGAGACTGCAGCAGAAGAGGAAGCAGGATGAGCCAGAGACGTTTCTTGGTTTTGAAGGTGTGTACTCCACTGCAGCTCGTGCTTTGCACTTAGATGCCTGATCATGCAGGTTGTGCTCAGGTTGAGAAGGTTTATGCCTCGCTTCAAGCTCTGATTGCACAGGGTGCAAACCACTCGCGTCCTGTCATCAGCACATTTTCTAAAGAACTTCCACGCTAGAGAACTCCTTTGAGCTGACTTTGGTGCGCTCGTTCCCTTGCTGCGTTGGGCAGTAGCGGGCGTAGTGTCTAGGGCACGGCCGCTCCGCTTCTGCACCCTGCTCCCTCTTCTGCTGTGCTGGTGGCTCTGTGCGACCACCGCCTCTTCCTCCAAACTACTCAGGTCACCTGCATGACGTTCATTCCATGTGGGGTCGAGCACCTCATCGTCCTCCACATCATCTTCCACCCAGTCTTCACCCCTGCCCTCCTTGTCGGTCTCCACAATGCTGAACGCCGCAGCAGTTGGCACCTGCGTTTCGTCATCATCGGAGACGTGCTGCGATGATCCTTGCATGTACTCATCTTGAGAAATAAGTGGTTGGGCATCGCTGCACTCAATCTCTTCCACTTCTGGGGCAGGGCTAGGTGGATGGCCCTGGGAAACCCTGCTGACAGAGTCATCAAAAAGAAGAAGAGACTGCTGTATGGCTTGGGGCTCAGACTGCTTGCCTGATTTGCAAGGGGGTGAGGTGAAAGACGGTTGAACATCGGCTGCAGGTGCCAACTGTGACCTTTCTGCAGTAGACTGGGTGGGAGACAATGTGAAGGAACTGGAGGCACTGTCAGCAGCAAACCAATCTACTATCGCCTCCACTTGTTCTGGCCTCATCACTTCTAGGGGCGTATGATGCCCTACCAAATACTGATGCAGGTTCTGTCGCCTACTCACACTTGAGGAAGGTGTTTCACTTGTGCGTGTAGCTGGCACAGATCGACCACGTCCTCTCCTTGCAACAGGAGCTCTAGCAGCAGCACCACCACGACCCAGGCCACGGCCCCTATTTGACGCTCTCCTCATATTTCTGAAATTTAAGATCTTGCCCTAGAAAGGTCTTTATTGAATAGCGGAACAAAAGAACAACAGTATCGCACGGGTGTATCTCACAGTCAAATATGCAAACTATGCCGCAATTTAATGTTTTTTACACCAAAAGGGTGTGTATTGAATAGCGGAATAGGATAAAAAACTGTGTATCTCACACGTACAAACACAGACTAGGCCCGATTAAATTTTTTCCTACCCTAAAGGGAGGATGAGGAAGAGGAGTATGGAACAGGCAGCACCCTCAAATCTTCAGAAGTATGAGATGAACCCCAAAAACTTGGAAAGGTGGATCTCACACGTACCGACACAGACTATTCCGCAATTTAATTGAGCCCCAAAGGTTTTTATTGAATAGCGGAATAGGAAATATGATCAAAAAAAAGTGTATGTTTTTCACACGTACAGAAGCACACTAGGCCCCAATTACTATTGTTTGTTCACCTAAAAGGATGGATGAGGAAGAGGAGGAGGAGGAGTATAGAACAGGCAGCACCCTCAAAGCTTCAGAAGTATGAGATGAACCCCAAAAACTTGGAAAGGTGGATCTCACATGTACCGACACAGACTATTCCGCAATTTAATTGAGCCCCAAAGGTTTTTATTGAATAGCGGAATAGGAAATATGATCAAAAAAAAGTGTATGTTTTTCACACGTACAGAAGCACACTAGGCCCCAATTACTATTGTTTGTTCACCTAAAAGGATGGATGAGGAAGAGGAGGAGGAGGAGTATAGAACAGGCAGCACCCTCAAAGCTTCAGAAGTATGAGATGAACCCCAAAAACTTGGAAAGGTGGATCTCACACGTACCGACACAGACTATTCCGCAATTTAATTGAGCCCCAAAGGTTTTTATTGAATAACGGAATAGGAAATATGATCAAAAAAAGTGTATGTTTTTCACACGTACAGAAGCACACTAGGCCCCAATTACTATTGTTTGTACACCTAAAAGGATGGATGAGGAGGAGGAGGAGGAGTATAGAACAGGCAGCACCCTCAAAGCTTCAGAAGTATGAGATTGTGTTCACTGTACCCCACAAAGATTGTGTTCACTGTACCCCACAAAGATTGTGTTCACTGTACCCCACAAAGGTTTTGTTCACTGCACCCCACAAAGATTGTGTTCACTGTACCCCACAAAGGTTTTGTTCACTGCACCCCACAAAGATTGTGTTCACTGTACCCCACAAAGATTGTGTTCACTGCACCCCAAAAGGATTGTCTTCTCTGCACCCCACAACGATTGTGTTCACTGTACCCCACAAAGGTTTTGTTCACTGTACCCCACAAAGATTGTGTTCACTGCACTCCAAAAGGATTGTCTTCACTGCACCCCACAAAGATTGTGTTCACTGTACCCCACAAAGGTTTTGTTCACTGCACCCCACAAAGATTGTGTTCACTGTACCCCACAAAGGTTTTGTTCACTGCACCCCACAAAGATTGTGTTCACTGTACCCCACAAAGATTGTGTTCACTGCACTCCAAAAGGATTGTCTTCACTGCACCCCACAAAGATTGTGTTCACTGCACCCCACAAAGATTGTGTTCACTGCACCCCACAAAGATTGTGTTCACTGCACCTCACAAAGATTGTGTTCACTGTACCCCCCAAAGATTTTGTTCACTGCACCCCACAAGGATTGTCTTCACTGCACCCCACAAGGATTGTCTTCACTGCACCCCACAAAGATTGTGTTCACTGTACCCCACAAAGATTTTGTTCCCTGCACCCCACAAAGATTGTGTTCACTGTACCCCACAAAGATTTTGTTCACTGCACTCCAAAAGGATTGTCTTCACTGCACCCCACAAAGATTGTGTTCACTGTACCCCACAAAGGTTTTGTTCACTGCACCCCACAAAGATTGTGTTCACTGTACCCCACAAAGGTTTTGTTCACTGCACCCCACAAAGATTGTGTTCACTGTACCCCACAAAGATTGTGTTCACTGTACCCCACAAAGGTTTTGTTCACTGCACCCCACAAAGATTGTGTTCACTGTACCCCACAAAGGTTGTGTTCACTGCACCCCAAAAAGGTTTTGTTCACTGCACCCCACAAAGATTGTGTTCACTGCACCCCACAAAGATTGTGTTCACTGTACCCCACAAAGGTTTTGTTCACTGCACCCCACAAAGATTGTGTTCACTGTACCCCACAAAGATTGTGTTCACTGCACTCCAAAAGGATTGTCTTCACTGCACCCCACAAAGATTGTGTTCACTGTACCCCACAAAGGTTTTGTTCACTGCACCCCACAAAGATTGTGTTCACTGTACCCCACAAAGGTTTTGTTCACTGCACCCCACAAAGATTGTGTTCACTGTACCCCCCAAAGATTTTGTTCACTGCACCCCACAAGGATTGTCTTCACTGCACCCCACAAGGATTGTCTTCACTGCACCCCACAAAGATTGTGTTCACTGCACCCCACAAAGGTTTTGTTCACTGCACCCCACAAAGATTGTGTTCACTGTACCCCCCCAAAGATTTTGTTCACTGCACCCCACAAGGATTGTCTTCTCTGCACCCCACAAAGATTGTGTTCACTGTACCCCCCAAAGATTTTGTTCACTGCACCCCACAAGGATTGTCTTCACTGCACCCCACAAGGATTGTCTTCACTGCACCCCACAAAGATTGTGTTCACTGCACTCCAAAAGGATTGTGTTCACTGCACCCCAAAAAGATTGTGTTCACTGCAGCCCACACACAGAAAAATGGATGTGGATCACTGACACCTGCCTATCTCCTATCCCACACCACACAGCAATATCGATTGTAGTTTGTAGAACACACTTTCCCTAAAATTCAGCAGACTCTGTCCCTAACAGGATTGAGAAGAGATCGTAGATCAGGAGAACTAAGTGCAGACCCCACCCCACACAGCAATATCGATTGTAGTTTGTAGAACACACTGACCCTATAATTCAGCAGACTCTATCCCTAAAATGCCTACAACTCGCCCTGCCTAAACACTCCGACCTGTCCCTCAATTCTATCCGGACACAAATGGTTTTTTCCTGCCTATCTTTCCCTAATCAGCAGCCAGCACGTTGATGTGTGCTCTGTCCCTGATCTAAGCAGCATAATGACGCCGCTGCGGCTGCCTCGAACTTATAAAGACTTGGTCACATGCTTCAGACGGCCAATCACAGCTACTGAGACATTTGCAGGCATGGCTGGGATGGTGTCAGGGATACCACATGCAGGCATCCAGCAAGAGTGATCAGATCAGTTGGCTGCACCAAGGAATCAGGACCCAGATGGATAAAGATGTAAATAAGTTTATTAAGCAAAATGACACACTCCAATACCAACACCAGTGACCATAAACAAGTAAACAAAATATAAATGATAACAGTACAAAACCCCAATAGAACCTAACAAACTATATACAAAGGGATGGAGCAAACAATAGCAGGACAGGACAGGGACAGGAGACAAGGAAAGCAGGGAGCCAGGTAAAGGAAGCAGGATGCAGGGAACAGGACTCAGGATCAGGATACAGGTTTCAGGATACAGGTTTCAGGATACAGGGACACGGCTAGCAGAGAAAATACTGAAGCACTGAGCCTCAGTGAAGGGCGGGCTTATATTCCCTCAGCAGTCCTCCTCAGGTGCAGCTTAATTAAAAGAACAGTCCAGCTGCTGGGAGACACCCGCTGGTGGGCCCTGGAACTGCGCCCCTCAGTTCCAGGAACAACAGTGCCACCAGCAGGTGACCCACGTAATGACACAGATCCTGACAGTTCCCCCCCTTTAAGGAGCGGCCTCCGGACGCTCCATTGTGCTTCTACCCCGAAAGTCCAAAAAGGTCTCCCCTCCATGTCTGCGGGTCTTCTAGCACTCTCTAGGCCAAAGTCCTTTAACTTGCCGGAAGGCGTGCCACCAGAGTCCAGCAATTGATCATGTGCCCCACCACCAGGGTCTGGAAGCCGTCTTGGCACCCCACAGGTCAAGTTCCTGAAGAGGCGTAACATTAGGGATACACCTGCCCTCATTGCAACACATGTCCCAACACTGGGACTGAAGGCAAGCTGGACATCAAGCAGGGGAGCGCCAGCTGCATGCAGGATATCCGGCAGTGGCAAACCAGGCTGGGCAACAGACAGTGGCACATCAAACAGGGCGGCAGACCGTGGCTCAGCAGGCACTGGATCAGCAAACACTGGGTCAGCAGGCACCGGAACAGCAAGCACTGGGTCAGCGGGCACTGGAACAGCAAGCACTGGGTCAGCGGGCACTGGAACAGCAGGCACAAGATCAGCAGGCACAGGATCAGCAGGCACAGGATCAGCAGGCACAGGATCAGCAGGCACAGTAGTGGTCACCAGAACAGCGGGCACGGGATCAGCTGGCACGGGATCAGCGGGCTGAGTAAGAGACACCGGATCAGCAGGCACCGGAACAGCAGGCACTGGGTCAGCGGGCACTGGAACAGCAAGCACTGGGTCAGCAGACTGGGTAGTGGTCACCAGAACAGCGGGCACCAGAACAGCGGGCACTGGATCAGCAGGCTCAGTAGGAGGCACCGGATCAGCGGGCACTGGACCAGCAGGCATCAGAACAGCAGGCACTGGATCAGCAGGCTCAGTAGGAGGCACCGGATCAGTGGGCACTGGATCAGCAGGCTCAGTAGAAGGCACCAGATCAGCGGGCACTGGATCAGCAGGCTCAGTCGGAGGCACCAGACAAGCGGGCACTGTAACAGCAGGCATCAGAACAGTGGGCACTGGATCAGCAGGCTCAGTAGGAGGCACCGGATCAGTGGGCACTGGAACAACAGGCATCAGAACAGTGGGTACTGGATCAGCAGGCTCAGTAGAAGGTACCGGATCAGTGGGCACTGGGTCAGCAGGCTCAGTAGAAGGCACCAGATCAGCGGGCACTGGAACAGCAGGCATCAGAACAGTGGGCACTGGATCAGCAGGCTCAGTAGGAGGCACCAGATCAGTGGGCACTGGATCAGCAGGCACTGGAACAACAGGCATCAGAACAGCGGGCACTGGATCAACAGGCTCAGTTAGAGGCACCAGATCAGCGGGCACTGGATCAGCAGGCATCAGAACAGCAGGCACTTGACCAGCAGGCTCAGTAGGAGGCACCAGATCAGCGGGCACCGGAACAGCAGGTACTGGATCAGCGGGCTCAGTAGGAGGCACCAGATCAGCGGGCACTGGAACAGCAGGCATCAGAACAGTGGGCATTGGATCAGCAGGCTCAGTAGGAGGCACCGGATCAGTGGGCACTGGATCAGCAGGCACTGGAACAACAGGCATCAGAACAGCGGGCACTAAATCAGCAGGCTCAGTAGGAGGCACCGGATCAGTGGGCACTGGAACAGCAAGCACTGGGTCAGCGGGCACTGGAACAGCAAGCACTGGGTCAGCGGGCACTGGAACAGCAGGCACAAGATCAGCAGGCACAGGATCAGCAGGCACAGAGCTGAATAAGTGGCTGAATCTCTTTGAACAAAACTCTGCCTTTGTCAACAAACGAGTGGGCCAGACGGATGCATTCCAACAACTGCTCGCTAGAGTAAGTTTTCAAAATTTGGCGACAATATTCCCTGTCTTCTGTTACAAGCAAAGAAAAATAAAAGACCTCCTCTGACTGCATCTTGCAACAACCAGAAAATTCCTAATTCCCAGGTGCAACCGATCTGATCGTTAGTGGCTTCAGTATTCTGTCAGGGATACCACATGCAGGCATCCAGCAAGAGTGATCAGATCAGTTGGCTGCACCAAGGAATCAGGACCCAGATGGATAAAGATGTAAATAAGTTTATTAAGCAAAATGACACACTCCAATACCAACACCAGTGACCATAAACAAGTAAACAAAATATAAATGATAACAGTACAAAACCCCAATAGAACCTAACAAACTATATACAAAGGGATGGAGCAAACAATAGCAGGACAGGACAGGGACAGGAGACAAGGAAAGCAGGGAGCCAGGTAAAGGAAGCAGGATGCAGGGAACAGGACTCAGGATCAGGATACAGGTTTCAGGATACAGGTTTCAGGATACAGGGACACGGCTAGCAGAGAAAATACTGAAGCACTGAGCCTCAGTGAAGGGCGGGCTTATATTCCCTCAGCAGTCCTCCTCAGGTGCAGCTTAATTAAAAGAACAGTCCAGCTGCTGGGAGACACCCGCTGGTGGGCCCTGGAACTGCGCCCCTCAGTTCCAGGAACAACAGTGCCACCAGCAGGTGACCCACGTAATGACACAGATCCTGACAGATGGCTTAAGGCACACCAGTTAAACCATTGTTGATTGGCTGTTGAAAGCCCGCCATGAAAAGAGCGCCAAAGCATGCAAAACCCGGAAATAAAACGACCGAACACGGATTTTTACCTGAATATACAGTAAAGTGTCCGTGTTCGTGTTCGGGTAACAAAAATCCAATTATTCGGTACGAACACGAATAATACAGTCCGTGTTCGCTCAACACTAGTTATAAGCTCTTGAGTTGTCACGACAGTCAGTCAGTCAGTCACGTTACAGAAAGAAAACTTTACCTGCACTGCACTGAGCAGCACTCTACCATGTCGATTACATCTGTAACTGAAGCCAAGCTAGCCAACAAGCCACCATTAGAGGAAGGAAAATCCTTGAGAATAAATTGTAAACTGAAGCTTAACCTTGAGGAAATCCTATGGGGGTCACATTCACAAACTCACAAATATAGTATATTACACAAGAATCCACAATTGGTGTATTTATTTGTGATCCAATAAGATAAGATTTACTCGAGGTTAAGCTTCAAATGTACAAGTTATTTCACTCAATGATTTTCCTTCCTATAATGCTGCAACGTGGCTGGCTTGGTGTCAGTCAGTTGTCTAGAAGAAAATACACTTTAATATTATTTATTTGGTTGAGGGTTAAATGAACCCCTGCCTACTTGCCTAGACACTTTTAGTGTGAAGCAACGGAACGGATTATGGATTGGAAATGGACACATTGGACAGGACAATCTTCAAAAACAAGCCATCAGTGCTATAAAGCTATATAACAAGACTGGTGGTGTGACTGACTGGTGACTGGCGGCAGACTGAATTAGTAATTACTAATTCATTAAAAACATGAATTAGTAATTATTTCAGTGCTTAGCATTTGGGAACATGTAGGTTTTTCTGTAAGAACATTAGCTGATCCACATGCTCAGGTTTCAGACTGCTTCTTTTCACTGTTATAACATCTCCTGCAGTAGAGAAAACCCGCTCTGCAGATACACTTGTACCTGGGATACACAAGTATTGCTTTGACAGCTGAGAGAGGAGGGGAAATATGACCTCATGCTCACGCCACCATTTCAAAGGGTCCTCAGTGAGAGGCAGAGGTGGGGCTTTACAATATTTTTCCATTTCGTCTTCTGCCTTGGCATAGGGGGTCTTAGGTTCTATTGCACCATCAGTGAAAGACTGCCCCAGCAAAGTCATGAGCAGCGATGTTGTGGCCTTTTTTTTGGGAGGAGAATGGCTGTCCTCAATGGGTGTTTCTTCTTCCACAGTTGCTTTTTCCCTAGGCACTTCATCCACATTTGTCCTTCTATTAGATGTAATCTGTGTGTTTGAACAAAAGATAATAGTATAAGAAAAGCTGAACTGACTAAGAGTGTGATTCATTGTTGAGGTGTGGGAAACTGCACGGTAATCCATACCATACAGTTCCACTTCCCACACCGCATCAGTGAATCAGGGCATGTTATTACACAACACAATGTAGCTGAGCTTCTAGCTGTCTGGGAGGAAACATGATGAAATTCTAATTACCTCCAAAGATGCAGCCTCCTCAGTCACTCCTCTGTATATCTCCGATCTCTCCTCCTCTGTGAGAATAAAAGGCAGTCCTTTAAAGCGAGGATCCAGTGCAGAGGCTGTATGAAGGATCTTCTTCTCTGCCTCACTGCTGTACCTCTTCAGGAGATCTGTTTTGATGGCATTCTTGATCTCATGGGTCATGGGTGTGTCTCCCATGGTGTCTGTCATGCTCTGGAGCAGTTGTGCATTTAGAGGGGCAATGAGAGACACTGTTGGGTTGCGCTCTTCTGACATCAGCAAGGTTGCATCCTTCATTGTCTTTAATGCACTCACAGGGTCCTCTGCATTTGACACATCTGTTTCATTGAGAGTGCAGAGATCAGACTCTCCTTTTCTGACTTCTGGAGACAGCAAGGTGGTACAAACTGCAGGTTGTTGTTCTAAGAACCTCTCGACCATGTCATATGCGCTGTTCCATCTTGTTGGCACATCAGTTATTAGCTTATGATTCTTCAGGCCCAGACATTTCTGTTTCTCTTTTAGACAGTGGCTTGCTCTAGTGCTGCGATGGAAGAATGTGGATATTCGTCGCACTCTGGCGAGAAGCCTGGAAAGCGTGGCCCCTTTCAGTGCCCGCTGACATGCAAGATTGAGTGTATGGGCAAAACATTTAACATGAGGAAATTTACCAACTTGAGCTGCAACTATCACGTTCGGCGCGTTGTCGGTCAAAAGCACTACAGATTTATCAGACAGCTGCCATTCTTCCACGACATGAGACAGTAGCTCTGCCAGATGAGTACCTGTGTGAGACTCATAAATGGCTCTTGTTTGCAACACATGTGACAAGACCTGCCAGTCCTTAGTAACGTAATGTGCTGTTATTGTAACATAGGACTCCGTTGTGACTGAAGTCCATGAATCACACGTTATTGCGACTCGACTGGCTTGGTTCATTGACGCAAGTACCTGAGCTTTGGTGTCATGGTAGAGTGCAGGTATAACGTTTTCTGTAAAGTGACTGCGTGATGGGATCTTATAACGTGGCTCTAGCGTCTTCAAAAGGTAGCGAAACCCGGCGTTGTCCACAACTGAGTAAGGCTGTAGGTCCTTGGCGATGAAAGCTGCCACAGCTTTGGTTAGTTTCTTCCCTTTTTCTGAGTTGGGCGGATAAGTTGACAGTATGGCATCAATTCTTGGCTAATCTGGGTCTAGCAGTCTTTCCTTGGCAGTGGTGGCACTGCTGGTGGCGACAGGTGTTACTAACTCAGAGTGAAAACGGCTAACATGGTTTCTCAAGTTCGTAGTATTCCCTAGGTATTTAATTTTTGTGTGACAGGCTTTACATACGGCGTGTGTCTTGTCCAACTCACGCTTCCCTGTGTGTTCGTAAAATCCGAAATGTGCCCAGATGTTTGCTCTTAAAATGCTAGGTGCATTTTTTATCTCTCGATCTTTTTCTCCTTCTGCCATTACCATACTACCACGTATGTGAAGGAGACGGATGACGTAAGTTGCCAAACTCTGTCAGTGTTTAAAAAAAAAAAAAAAATACCACTTGTAAACTAAGCCGCAACAAGTCAACCAAGCAACATCTTTCATAAAATATGACTGTCTGTCTGTCTGTCAGACTCCCTCTTATGCATGCACTGAGCCAGAGCCACTGAGACCCCCCCCCCCCTTACCCCACAGCTGCCTGTGACAGTGACACTGACAGAGACCCCCCTCCCCCCACAGCTGAGCTGACAGCCTGACACACTGACAGAGACCTGGATGTCCCACTGTCCCACACCTTCCCCAATCCACCACAGCACTGACAAACACTGAGAGTGAGTCCCCCCCTTGCCCAGACCCCCACAGCTGACACTGACAGAGACCTGGATGTCCCACTGTCCCACACCTTCCCCAATCCCCCACAGCACTGACAAACACTGAGTGAGTCCCCCCCTTGCCCAAACCCCCACAGCTGACACTGACAGAGACCTGGATGTCCCACTGTCCCACACCTTCCCCAATCCCCCACAGCACTGACAAACACTGAGTGAGTCCCCCCCTTGCCCAGACCCCCACAGCTGACACTGACAGAGACCCCCAGGCCCCCACTGACACTCAGAGAGAGCCCCCCTGGCTGCCAGACTGCCACAGCAGAACAGTACCCCCGGGCCCCGACCGACCGTCCCCTGTCCCAGGCCCCCCCCATCACAGACATCCCCCAGAGATACAGACTCGAGACCCCCATGAATGATTATACAATTATTTGTTCAGACTACATACCTGCTGTGTGACTGTGTGGGTTGTTGTGCACTGCATTGCAGAGGAGGACAGGTGCTGTGCTGCTCTCTGGGCTCTGTGGCGGGCGGCTGGCGTCACTGGCAGTGGCGTGGCGGCTGGGCCTGGGACGGTCGGCTACGGTGAGGCTGGTGGCGCTGGCTGGCTGCGATGGGGACGCACTTGGGGCTCCTGTGTGTGGAGTGTGGACTCACTGGCTTCTGGCTTGTGGCTTGGCTGGCTGGCTGGCTTCTTGGCTGCAAGGCCGCAGGTGGGACGCCGATACACACGGGGGATGTTCTTGCTGCGCCTCGGCCCGGGTCAAAGAGACGGAAAGGGGAGGGGCGGAGCCTTTTTATTAAGCTCCCGCCACTAACCCACCAATCAGCTGCGATCTTGTGACTTTTTCTCCCTTGCGCGACAGGGCATGGCCGCGGCTGATGACGTCATTTCCTAATCGATTATGCCGGCAACCCGCATCGATGCAGAATCGCGAGGGGTCGAATCGCGATGCATCGATCTTGTGATTATATTCCGCAGGCCTACTATGGACCCTCTCATCAGCCCATGCTAAACGTAAACCCCATGGCGATTGGACTGTGTTTGTGGCATCTGAGCGATGTTTGGATATGTTGAGCGCTCAGATCCAGGCTATCTGGGGATGGGTTGAATGTGGGGGTTCTGTTCAGTAGACTGGGAGTTATGCATTTTTGTGTCTTTTTGTGTTTCTTTAACCATGTGGCTAATGGAGTCTTTATCCTGGAAGCTAAACCTTATTCCTGTAAACTGTAAGGCACAGGAAGTGCACTCCTAATATGGTCATTCCAGGAAGTCCAATGAGGAGACGGACTGTCTGAGGTGGCTCTCCATTCACCTATTGTCGGGTGTGCTAATGAACTTGCCTGCTGTCTGCTAAGAGATGTATTGACACTCAGAGTAATGTGTATTGAGGGCTCATTAGGGAACCATTGTTCTGTGTCTGGCTATTGTGTACATTGATTGCCCCCTGGGGGCTTCTGTCTCCTTGCACATGGCAGTCCTTCTGGTCAAGCTATCTGACCAATCACTGCTGACTCATTTTCAAGCCCTCATTTGCATGGCTGGAGAGGACCTTATGGGGAACTGCAGGTACTGTGCAATTGACCAATGGGAAAGCGGTTGTTGGGGGAAGGATGTTCCAAATTCTGTATAAAAGTGTGCTGTGTTCTTCCAATAAAAGTTGTTCCTGTTTTAACCTCAACGCAGAGCCTTGTCTCGTTATTGGGGGGATTTATTGTATGCTGTTCCAGTTTGACTGCTAGGAGTGTAAACCCTTCATATGGTTTTTCCTATTCAGCTGTATGCAGCATTCATAAGGTTCCAGCTACACTGTTTGCATCATTCCTTGGTTTCCAGTTCGGGAGTTTGGTGTCCTGCAAGTAGCTGTGCCTGTAGCTCTGGAAGGGGAAGATCTCCTAAACGGTTTTAACCCTTTTGTGTCCGGGGTGCCGTAACAACCATTGACTTCAAGCCAATTATAAAAATATTCTCTACAAAGAAGTATCACAAATATAATAAATAATTCATAGTGTTTTTGTACTGTGCCATTTCAGTCTGTAATTTCTTGTTTTTCAATTTCTTGTTTTTCAAGCTTGTGTTATATTGTCCAAACGTCGTGTTAATGTTTAAACACTGATTTTGTTGGAGGTACCAATAAATATAGCCTTATCGATAATTAGCATTTTTATTCTCGTAGGGTGATTGTGTAGGCGGGGACCCAGTGCACTGCATTGCCCGGGGGCCTATAATACTACTAAGATGGCACTGATTCACAGCCCAGCCCAGGGTACAGGTGGAAATAGTGAACTTGACAACGCCCCTTGATTTATTTTTAGCTGTTTTTTCACTAAAGACCTCTACCTCCCTTTGATTGTGGATCAAACTAATGTTTATGCCCTATAATACATTACCGCCAACCCAAATTCATACCTTGCCAGACCATTCAAGTGGAAACCTGTCACGGTTTCCAAATTTAAAACTTTTATGGGCCTACCCTTAACATGGGCATTGCAAAAAAAGAATGAATTGCCCATAATGGTCTACAGACTCGATTCATCATATGCTCATGTTCTCTGCTGCAATGGCCAGGCATAGATATGAGCATGTAATGCATTTCATGCATTTCAATGACAATACCTTCAGTCATCCTCTGGGTTACTCTGACTATGATCGACTCCACTATATTTGGCTCCTTGTATATTACCTTTTATTGGCAGATGTGTATGTGCCCCAACAAAACACCTGCGTTGACGAGTCCCTAGTTCATTTAACCACTTGTCGACCAGCGGCCGTAGTTATACTGTGGCAGGTCGACTCTATTGCGTTAAACAACATACCTGTACGTCGCTTCGTGTAGCAGATAGTGGGGCCGATTGGCTAGAGAGGGACCCAATCAGCAGGTCCAGCAAGCGCGATGTCCGCCGGGCACCCGCGATCACTCCCCATGGTTTGTCAGTGATGAACACAGGGATCCTGCGTTCCTCTTATGTAGGAACACAGGTCTCTGTTTTCATCCAGTGAGTAAATCCCCCATATGGTTAGAAAGCATCCCCTAGGCACACATTAACCCTTTGATCGCCCCTGGTGTTAACCCCTTCCCTGACAGTGTCATTAGTACAGTAACAGTGCATATTTTTAGCACTGATTACTGTAGCAATACCACTGGTCCCCCCAAAAGTGTCAAAAGTTTCAGTTAGGAGTCAGATCCGTCCGCCACAATGTCGCAGTCCCATAAAAATCGCTGATCGCCACCACTGCTAGTAAAAAATAAATAAATAAAAATGACATACATTATTCCCCTAGTTTGTAGACGCAATAACTTTTGTACAAACCAATCAATATACGCTTATTGGGATTTTTTTTAACAAAAATATGTAGCAGAATACATACTGGTTTTCTAGCAGAAAGTATCAAATATTTGTTTTTTTTTTTCAGAATTGTCGCTCTATTTTTGTTTATACCGCAAAAACTAAAAACCGCAGAGGTGATCAAATACCACCAAAAGAAAGCCCTATTTGTGGGAAAAACATGACATAAATTATTTGGGTATAGCATCGCATGACTGCGCAATTGTCAGTTAAAGTAATGCAGTGCCGTATCATAAAAAATGGCCTTGTCAGTAAGGGGGTAAAACCTTCCGGTCCTTAAGTGGTTAACTGGCAGGTTTGCAATTAAGCAATATCTCCTCAGCAAGCATGCCAGACATAGGGGTTGATTGTGGACCAAACGAATGCTTATGTCCTACAATACATCACCGCCAACCCAAATTCATATCTTGCCAGTCAATTCGAGTGGAAACCGGTTTCTGAATTTAAAACTCACAGACCCGATTCATTATATGCTCATGTTCTCTGCAATGGCCATGCTGCGTATACGAGTCCATACTTCATTTTACTGGTAGGTTTGCAATTTAGCAATATCTCTTCAGCAAGCATGCCAGATATGGGGTCAAACTGCATAAGCTCTGTGAAAGGGCCACAGGCTACACATATCATTTTAGAATTTACGAGGAAAAGGACATTCAAATGGAGCCTGACTACATAGGGAGCAGTGGCAAGACAGTATGGGACTTGGTGTCACCCTTGTTCCAAAAGGGGTACTGTTTGTAAGAGGAAAACTTTTACTCAAGCGTGCCATTTTTTCGACATTTGTTAAATAAAGAAATCAGTATCTAAACCAAAGCTTGTGCGCTGTTATATTATATCTAATTCATGATAGAGATAAAGTTAGATAAGCCTTTTATGGAACTGCTGCTACCACTTTAATTGTGTTCACACATCACAATAGTGCAAATAGAACTCAAAATAATTGGTGCGTTGTCCCTTTAAATTAAAAAACAAACTAATATTGCAATCCTAACCCCAAGTGCAATGCTCGCTCACCTTAGTAGTAGACCTAAACTCAGTAGGTCATTTGCATTTTAGTACTTTATCGGTTCGTTTCCACCACTGCTTTTAGCAGCCACCTCCACGCTGGGGTCCCTTTAACCACTTTACTACCAGTCACGTAACCTCTACGTCGGCTGACTTTGAGTGGTTATACCGGGATGATGCCTCTAGCTAGAGGCATCATCCTGGTACCGTTGTTTGAAGCCGACGGTCGGCTTTCCGTCGGTAACGATCGATGCGGCTCGGGAGCCGCTCGATCGTTACCCGGGGGGGCGGGAGGGGACGTCCCCCCCCTCCCGCCGCCTTCCGCGGCTTTGCTCGGGGCTACCGTCCCACCGGGAGCCCCGAGCACCCAGCCGGCACGTCCGCCGGCTGGATGGAGTCCCGATGAATGCCGGAAACGGCATCGATCGGGTCTCCGATGACGTAACCCGGAGGCGGCGTCCATGACGTCACGTCCGGGTTACTGTGCTGCAAAAGGCGGCAGATTTGAAAAACGGCTGTATGCAAAAATGCCGTTTTCGGCGTTTTGCATACAGGGAAGTGTAGTGGAGGGGTCTAGGGTCTTTTAGACCCTCGATCCCTCCATAAAGAGTACCTGTCACGACATATTGCTGTCACCAGGGATGTTTACATTGCTTGTGACAGCAATAAAAGTGATCAGATTTTTTTTTTTTTAAAAAAACCTGTAATAAAGTTTAAAAAAAAAGAAAAAATAAATAGGAAAAAAAAAAAAAAAAAAATTTAGCCGTCCCCGTCACCGTTAGCTCGCGCACAAAAAAAAACGTATACGCAAGTCGAGCCGCAAATGAAATCGCTGTTCAAACCACACATGTGAGGTATCGCCGCGATCGCCAGAGCGTGGGCAATAATTAAAAAAAAGAGCTACACTCTAACTCTAAACTGGTAACCGTTAAATAAATTTAAAGCGTCGCAGATTGAGATCTCTATTGACCGTAGTTTGTCGCCATCCCACGGGGGGGCGCAATTTTAAACCGTAACATGTTTGGTATCTATTTACTCGGCGTGACATCATCTTTCACAATATACAAAAAAAATGGGCTAACTTTACTGTTTAGTATTTTTTAAATGCAGTGAAATGTGATTTTTCAAATTTTTTCCAAAAAAATGGCGTTTTAAAGACCGCTGCGCAAATACCGCGTGACAAAAAATTTTGCAATGACCGACATTTTATTCTCCAGAGTCTTTGCTAAAAAAATATATATAATGTTTGGGGGTTCTAAGTAGTTTTCTAGGAAAAAATACTGGTTTTAACTTGTGAACAAAAAGTGTCCGAAATAGGGCTGGGGCTAAAGTGGTTAAGGAACCTCACCTTGCTGTCTTCAGAGTCATAGTGGCTCAAAGACATGGGAGAATGCTCATAGTGTACCCATATTATGATGAAAGGCTTTTATTAAGTAAAATGTGCAAGCACACAATTTAAAAACACATTGGGCAGTATTCCAACCACAAAAATGGAGATCTTCACCACACTTCCCGTTAGTACATGGCCGAAAGTAATGTCACTGGCTCCGCCCAAAGTGTTGCGTCACTAGTCACCTGACTTCTTCAAAGCACATTCTGCTACTTCTCCCACGTATGGAGATACCACATGTGAGAGATTTTTTGGCAGCCTGGCCGCATACAGGAGCCCAAAAACCAATCACCACCTTCAGGCTTTCAAAGGATGTAATTTCCTCATTTTCACTTCCTGACCACCTATTACAGCTTGAGAGGAACTGAAATGCCAGGATAGTACAGAACACCCCCCAAATTACCTTTTTGAAAAGTGGACACTCAAAGGTATTGGAGTATTACGTACTTTGAAAGCTTGAAGGTAGTCATTGGTTTTGGACTACCGTAAGCAGTTAGAAGCACAAAAAGTCTCAAACATGTGGTATCCCCACACTCAGGAGACATAGCAGAATGTATTTTAGGATGTGATTTCACATATACGCATGGTATGTTTGAGAAATATCTAGTTAAAGTGACAAATTGTGTATAAAAAACCTGTGCCAAAAAATAAAATCTTCCATGGACTCAACATACCTCTCAGCAAATTCCTTAAGGTGTCTGCTTTCCAAAAATGAGTAAATTGGGGGGTGTCTGAGCTGCCCTTGCATTTTAGGGCCTCCAAAACTGTGATGGGTAGTCAGAAAGTGAAATGAGGAAATTACACCCTTTGAAAACCTGGAGGTGGTCCTTGGTTTTGAGCCCCCATACATGGCTAGGCTCCCAAAAATATACCCCACATATACCTATGGCATGTGTGAGAAATTTCTAATTAAAGTGACAACTTTGTGTAAAAGAAGCAAAAACATTTTTGTCATGTTCCAAAAACTTGTGGCAAAAAAAATAAAAGCTTCCATGGACTCCACGTGCTTCTCAGCAAATACCTTGGGGTGATTCATTTCCAGAAAGGGGTTGTTTAGGGGGTGTTTTTTTTTACTGCCCTGGTATTTTAGCCCCTCAAGAAATGTGATAGTCAGAAAGTAAAAACGGCATCAATTCCAATATATATATATATATATATATATATATATATATACCATAATTTTGAGACCCTATAATTTAACGCTAACCAATTAATATACACTTGCTGGGATGTTTTAGAAATGTGATAGTCAGAAAGTAAAAGCGGCATCAATTCCAATATATATATATATATATATATATATATATATATATATATATATACCATAATTTTGAGACCCTATCATTTAACGCTAACCAATAAATATACACTTGCTGGGATTTTTTTTACCAAACACATGTAGAAAAAATACTATTTGGCCTAATTTTATGAAGAAATTTGATTTTATTGGATATGTTTTATAACAGAAAGTAGAAAATATTGGGTTTTATTCCAAAATGTTGTTCTTTTTATATCACAAAAAATAAAAAACCCAGTGGTGATCAAATACCACCAAAAGAAAGATTACCAGTTAAAGTAGCACAGTGCTGAATAGCACAAAATTCTCTGGTCATAAAGGTGGTAAAAACCTTTCTGAGGTCAACTGGTAAAAGTTCAGCTTCATTTTAATAACACCCACATGAATGTTATCAAAATTGCTTGATCCAGCCTATTTGGGCTAGGTCATGTGGCATTCTCATGTCCGTCCCCAGGAATTCACAGACACTCTTGATTGCATATGTTGAGAAAAGAAGCAGTACTTTTGGAATGATCTTTGTAGAAGCGTTCTATTCTTTTTTTTTTTTAGCGCTTAGCGCAACATAGTCTGCCCAGTTTCTGATGTGTTAACACTTACCTTGCTTATTCTGTGCTGTGTTCTGCTCTTCTGTTAGCTAATAATCCAGAGCACCTGTCTTCAGTCCTGCAGGCCAGTGCTTGCATAGTTCACAAAACTTTTTTCCAGGATGGCTTGGCAGACAAATCTTATATACCTAATCTATTTGGTCAAGAGACTGACAAAGTTTATTACAAACCTAACCTATCATTACTGATTTACTAAAATGGGCCATAAAATATACTTATGTTCAAATGACTGTATCTCTTTAGAAACCATATTCCGAAGTCAAGATAAAATGGCTCTATAGATATTTTCAAGGAATCTGCTGACAACGTCAGTCCCTCTTTTTTCAGACAATGTAATATTTGCATGAGTTATTCGTCATGCTCTTCTAGTGTAGCCCCAAACACAATAATGCCATCAAGGTACAAAAGACCTTCCCTGATGTAGCGCTACCCCCGCCGTCGCTGCTTGAATCTTTGTACCCGGGTCTTCCACTGATTAATCTACAGCCAGTTTCAGGGTATTTTAATACAGCCAGGTGCACGCACTCTTTCGCTCGTTGTCTAACCGGTCTAGGGGATGTGTTTTTTGTATTTTATCTGGAGAACTTGGATAGGAGGAGGGTTTTTGTAGGATATTCCAAATGAACTATTCACAAGCGAGGACAATTTCTTCAAAGGAACTGTGTAGCAGACTGCCAGTAGAACTATGCAGCAGGCTGTACAGAATTAAGCAAGTCCCTTTGTAGTAGAAGGAATTTAGTAGACCTTTCTTCTTCAAGACACTAGCCAGCGTCCTCTTTAGCTTACACTTGGTATGCTGACTTCTAGCATAAAGAGGGGGATTTTAGCAACAACAGTCTCTATAATTCCTTAAGGGGGGTCTGTAATCACAGGGCCTTGGCTGCAGGTCACCTTCCTCTGTGATAGCAGACTGGTGTCCGCAGCCCCCTCCCCGCCTTGACCTCTCTCTGTAGAGGAAGACTGGCCCAGAAACCATGTGCTCTTCAGATATAAATATAGTTACCCAGCATGCCTTGGGGTACATTCCCTTCTAATTGACGAGGGCTGGACATCCATGCTTTTATCTGCCAGGTTTCCACCAACTGTCCAATATACTCCATAGCTATTTGATCAGTTTGAATCTTTCATGACAGCATGAGCAGCACCAGAACACACTGAGCAGACCCCATCAATCAGTCACAGCTCTCTGTTAAGCAGAGAGCACATAAATTTGCCTAGCTGTCTCCCTGTTAAGCAGAGAAGCCAAAAACGATATACACTCACTCTAGCACCTACCTAGGAGGGCGCTACTAGATCACCCAAAACTCTTTCCATTAACCTTTGGCATATTGTAGGTGCACCCGTTATGCCTTGTGGCATGCAAGTAAATTGATAGAATTCCAAATATATATATAAAGGCTGTCTTCTCCTGATCTTCAGGTGCCACGGGAACTTGCTAGTATTCAGACATAAGGTCTAGCACAGTGAACCAACAATTGCGTCCTTGATTCTGGGCAGTGTTTACTGATCAGGTATTGTCCTCTGATTAGGAGTTCTGTAATCTATACACAGTAAGATGGATCCATATTTTTTTCTCACTACCACAATGTTGGAGGCATAGGGACTTTTACTATCCACCATAATGCCCTAGTAGTCATTCATCTGATGTAGTGTCTATCTTAGCTCATCTACATTTTTTGGTGCTATCCTCCAGGGTCTTAATCTGAAGGGAGTAGCATCAAAAGTCTAAAAGTGTGTTGAACACTCTTAGAAACACCTGTTAGTTTCTTGTTCCAGAGCTCTGGCAACTTCAGGTCACTCAAATTGAATTTGAGGGTAGGAGCTGTATTTCTGACTTGGACCTTCAGCATAAGGGTTAATGCCTAGCACAGGGTAGAAATTAGCTACAACTTAGTGATGACCAGTTATGACAGGATAGGGAGAACGATTTTCACAGTCACAACTGTAGATAATTCCACTTTAGCTCTCTAGTCCTTTCTCTCAGGAATCACCATCCACCCTTCTTTGTTCTTCATCTCTTTAGGAGTTTCCATGAGGACATAACTTCCTTACACAAACAGCTTGGAGGCATACTGGAGGACACTCTGAGCACTCCCTTTCCTCTTGGTGGAACTTCCACTGAGCGATTACTGGATGTCATACACCACTCTTTGCCGATAGCTAACAGACAGGTCATCACAGCACTTCTGAAGTTCAGATGGCATATCAACTTGATAAGAAGAAGAAATAGTCCAACCTCCTTCAAGAAACTTCTGGAAAGCACTATTTACTGCTATACAATTAGTGCCTATTATCACTGGACCTGTTCTGGAATCACCTGTATCGGGTCAGACAAGATCCATGATCTACATAGCAAGAGCTCCCTTGTTTTCTAAATCCAGAACAGTCACAAGTACTTGCAAACATCCATCAACAGAATATGACTGTGTTCAGGCCCCAAGATTCCATTTTTCCAGTAAACTGAAGAGGTATGCTGCTCAAATACTTCTGTTAGAATGAACAGAAAAAAAGTGTATCTTGGGAGCGTGTGTCAAATAGGGCTGGGGTTATATGCCCATTGACAATGACTTTAACTATACACTTAGAGCCTTTGAGGGGTTCTCTTCCCTTTGGCCCGAAGCCTCCACATCGGCATCTTCACTTCTGTACAGGGAATGCTAAACTTAGCATTGTTCCCCCAGAGTTCTCATGACACTGTTTTGCAGAATAGCCAGTGTGACTAGATCCTAAACACCCTCCTCTGTGAAGCAACTGGTTGAGCAACCAAAGATTTGGGTCGGTAAGACTCAGGATGTTCTGTTTTGGTAGAGTTAGAATGGTAATTGTCTTTTGGAACACTTCCACCTTCTTAGGCCTTTTGCACACTGGGCATTTTTGAAGCTACCTCTAGGGGCATCTGACGTTTTTCTTACTGCCTCCAAACTCCAATGCATGTTATTCTATGTGTTCATTTGCACATGGGCTTTTAGCAGTGTTTTCAGGCAGGAGAGTTTAGTTGCAGGAAAAAAAAAAACACTGCCAGTGTGCCCTGGAGCCGCAACGTTTTGGCAGAAAAAAATATCTAAACGTGCCTAAACGCTAGGCACATTTATAACTTGAGCGTTAATTTAATTGAATGGTCAGAATGAATTCTGCCCAATAAAATACATTAATGCCATAACGCTTGATGCGGGTAAACACGTGTAAAGGTGGTACACGCTTTTACAAGCGTAAGGCGTTTGCTTGGCCAAAACGCGGCTGCCAGGGGGAGGATTCTAGGGGAATTCGAAAAAAACCTTTCAGTGTGCATGAGGCCTTAGGGGTACAAAACTGATTGTCAGCATCCTGGAGAGAAAGAATTCTGTCAGATAACATTATTTTGAGGAGCTGTGTAACGATGAGGTACCAATCCTCATAAACTGACTGGTCCTTACAGAGTCCACTAAAGAAGGGGGTATAGCAGTATAAAACACTAAACATTACGAGACTAATTGAAATCGAATAATACAAGTGGAAACATCTTACCTTTTTTTGCTGAAGATACTGTATATATGGTAGTCAGCAACAATCTGTTTGTGATCATAGTATGGCTTAAAGTTATCAGATACTACCTGTATGTAGTCCATTGCACTTACTCCCTCATGAGTGTTTTGATACAGGCAGATTCATTTTGCATTTGGGGACTGCACACTTTCAATGCCCAGCTGTTGCTTGCCTTCTTCTGGACAAGAGTGTAATCTTCCAAAACTTCCAAACTTTCTTCTACTTGTGGCACAGGGACATTGTCACAAAACACTTTTAGCTTTGTGTAATGTGCTACCTGTAAACCCTGTCCTAACATTTCAGTTAATTTGGCTAAAGTATTACTTGTACAGTTATGCACTTAAGAACTGGTTGAGGATACTGCTCTAGATTAAATTGCTTCTTATTACTACTGTAAATCCCACTTAAGGCTTAGCAGTGCCCCCAAATGTAGCCCTCTTCTGAAGGGCCTATGACAAATGGCCCTCACCAAACAGGATATTATGCTAACCCTGTATGCAAAAAGAGAACCAAAATATTTGCTAAGTTTGCTAAGAACTTTGCAACCTTTTGCCACATTTCAGGCTTCAAATATTAAGATACAGTATACAGAGACTTGATTTCACACAGGTGGATTCTATTTATTATCATTAGTCATTTAGGTCAACATTGGATCATTCAGAGATCCTCACTGAACTTCTGGAGAGAGTTTGCTGCACTGAAAGTAAAGGGGCTGAATCATTTTGCATGCCCAATTTTTCAGTTTTTTATTTGTTAACAAAGTTTGAAATATCCAATAAATTTCATTCCACTTCATGATTGTGTCCCACTTGTTGTTGATTCTTCACAAAAAATTACAGTTTTATATCTTTATGTTTGAAGCCTGAAATGTGGCAAAAGGTCGCAAAGCTCAAGGGGGCCGAATACTTTTGCAAGGCACTGTATATTGCTATAATATTGAGGACTAATGCATTAATATTCTGCCAATGGATTATTCCTCAAGTATAATGCGAGAGTGACCATCAAATCAGTGCCTTACTACAATAGAGACTAACTCCTAAATAATACTAACTTATTTCAGCAACTCTAATGTCCTGAACTAAGCTGTGAATCAGAGTGCACTCTGTATCCTGCGGTCCACACCACCAGTGTCTTGCTCTCCTAGGGAGCACTCACAGTCTCTCTCTAAGCGTCTCTCCACTCAGCCTACCACCGAGCTCCATCCGTACACCGATCTCTCTCTTCCCGGTGTCTGTCCACTAGGCCTTTGGCCTATCCTTTTCTGCACTCCGCAGCAGCTCTTCCCCTCCTCACAGCGCGCTGTCCTCGAGGCAAGAGAGTGAATCTTGGTCACGCCCCCTTTATATAGACACTCCCATCTGCCCCTGCGAGTCCCAAAGCTCCCTGGGAGGATAGTTTAATCAAACAGATGATCCACAGTCCCCACTCCTCCCAGAACTACATCTCCCATAATTCAATGGTCCGCTGCCTTGTAGAAACTTTAATAACAAACAGAACAGTCTGAACAACTCCAGATGGAACCTACGACCAGGTTACATCACTAAATACCTAGGAGTCTAGGACTTCAGCCTATATAAATCTGCCCTCCTAAAATGCAATTCCTTCCTCTGGGCTGTAAAACATATCTATTTAATCACTCTCATTGATAAATGATTTTTTCTGCTGCCCACCTAACCATATGTCTCCTGGATCCTGTTTCCTCACAAATATGACACTCACCCTCTTTCTCTGTTCTACTCCCTCTTACTCACATCTTCAATCTATTGGCACCTTTCCCACCCATCTAAAACATGTGGACAGTGGTCACCCCCATGCTTAAAAAGCTGTAGTTGGACCCCACCAGTCTGAACAACCTAAGACCCTTCTCCTGTTTACCGCCAAAACTTTTGAATGCCCAGGCTACAAACATCTGATATACCACTTCACTGGTAACAACCTTCTTAATCCCTTCAAACTGGTTTTCACAGGCAACACCCAACAATAACTGCTCTTCTAAAGCCCCTTTCACACGGGCTGTCCGATCAGGTCCACCTGTTAGTTTTTCAGGTAGGTCTGATCGGACCTTGCACTCTCTGCTATGAAGTGGCGATTGTCAGCAGACCACCGCTAATTGATCCGATCCTGCCAGCAAAATTCAGACAGATGATGGTCCTATCCCTATGGTTTTCCATCCCTCTGCTGCTGATAAACGGCGTTTCAGCAGCCCCTAAATTCTCCTCTAAGTTATCTTTTCTGTACATGTACACTGAGTAGTCGTCGTATAGTCGTTTTGAGGCAGTTGAGTTTAGTGGCATTTTTTTTTTAAAGCACAAAATTGCATTCAGGATGGAAATGTATTGCCATTTGAAATGCAAAATGGTTGTAACAGTGTGGAAACGCGTCTAAACGCTGTAAATCACGTTTATATGCGTTTTCGTTTACAGGCATTTTTAATGGGGAGAGAGGGGGAGAGAGGTGGGGAAGAGAGAGAGAGAGACAGGGGGAGAGTGAACGTTTTTAAACGTCTTTAACCACTTGCCGACTACTGCGGCGGTCAGCCCCTCACAGGCAAAGTGACGTATGGGTACGTCACTAGCCTGTGAGGCTCTGGGGAGCGAGCGCGTGCCTCCGGCTCCCGCTCGGTCACTGACCCCCCCGCGCTTGTGCCCGGCGGACCTGATGTCGCCCGTGACAGTGGGAGAAAGTCAGGTGGCTGATGTAAACAAGCCGCCTGTCATTCTCCCCTGTGTACGAACAGTGATCATACGGTTCTACTATGTAGGACCGTTGATCACTGTTCCTACACTTCAAGCCACAGTCAATCACAGCAAGAATCACACCCCTAGGGACACACACCACCCCTCCTGCTCAAATAAAGTTAACCCCTTCACTACCAGTGTCATTTTACAGTAACAGTGCATATGTATAGCACTCATTACTGTAGTAATGTCACTGGTAACCCCAAAAGTGTCAAAAATGTCAGTCAAGGGTCCGATCTGTCCGCCGCAATGTCGCAGTCCCGCAAAAAAAAAATCGCAGATCGCCGCCATTACGTGTTAAAAAAAAAACAACAAAAATGACAAAAATCTTTCCCTTAGTAAACGCAATAACTTTTGCGCAAACCAATCAAAATACGCTTTTTTGCAATTTTTTTTACCAAAAATATGTAGCATAAAACAAATTGGCCTAAAATGTTAAAAAATTTTGATTTTTACATTTTTTTTTGGGGAATTTTATATAAAAAAATGTGAAAAATATTGTTATTTTTGCAAAATTGACAAAAAAAAAAACATGCTCTTTTTTTGTTTATAGCGCATGATCAAAAAATCGCACAGGTAATCAAATACCACCAAAAGAAAGCTCTGTTTGTGGGAAAAAAAGGACGTCAAATTCGTTTAGGTACAGCGTCGCACGACCATGCAATTGTCTGTTAAATTCACGCAGTGCTGAATCGCAAAATACCCAGGGCCAGATTAACATAGGGGCTATTGGAGCTGCAGCTCCAGGCCCCTACCTTAATATAGGCCCCGGGTTGGCCATATTCACTGTTACCGCTCTTCTGTCACTTGTAAACACAGAAGTCTGGCTTCTATGCTCGCTTCCCCAGGCAGCTCCCTCAGAACCTCCCCACACAGCACGAAGGCCGGACAAGGAGGGACAGTTGCCAATGCATGGATGTGTTTATGGGCTTCAGAGACAGCATCCCATGTTGAATTAGGCATGCATGGCTGCACCCTTCCTCCTCTGGGTGCATGCCAAGGCACGGCCCTTAAGGCCCTTCAAAATCCTCAGCACCAAGCCCATGATGCTCTTAATCCGGCCCTGAAAATACCCCCGGTCAGGAAGGGGGTAAAATCTTCCGGGGCTTAAGTGGTTAACAAGCTGTCAAGTTCCAGCGTTCAGAAGAAGTTTTCAAATGTCGTGTGTACATGAAGCCTAAAAGTAGCACTATAGGTAATACCTTTTTTTTCATTTTGGACTAAGTAAGAGAGGGTTATAACTCCTGTCAGATTTTTGTTTGCCATCTATGTCCCATTGCAGAGATTTCTCTTCACTTCCTGTCCCATAGCCAAACAGGAAAGGAGCAGAAATCCCTGCAAATTAAGGGAATTTCTTGGGGACCCCCTGGTCACCAGAATTAGTGTCCCCATTGGAAGATTTCCCATCTATTTCTTTTCTGGGGACAACCCAAAATTTGTGATTTTCTTTTACTTTCCTGTTCAATGATAATGGTAAACAGGACAAATAGAGACGATGAATCTCCTTAACAGGGGCACAGACAACAATAAAAACTGACAGGGGGTTCTAATCCCTCTCCACTCTGTCTTAAACTTAAAAAAAAGTTTTGCTTTTAGTTATACTTTAAGCTCACCTCTTCAGTCTCATGCATCACTAACGTACCTACTAACATATCAGTATGGATGTTGCATCATTTCCTCAAACTAATTTTTTGCAAAACTGAACTCATCATATTTCCTTAAACCTATGTCCCCACCTCTGACTCAAGACATTAACCACTTGCCGACCACCAGCCGCCTTTTTACTGCAGCAGGGTGGCTTGGCTGCGTCCAGTCACATAGTACTACGTGACTGGAGTGCATGTGGTTTTGGCGACGCACGTGCGCCACCGGAGCCACGAGCGGGAGGCAGGCCGCGGGAGGAGCTGTGGTGATTGCAGCTGCCCTCCCGCGATCGTCCGGGAAACCGAGAGAAGACCCGCCTGCTTATGTAAACAAAGTAGGCGGATCTTCTCTCAGACAGGCAGGGACAGCTAATCTGAAACTGCGATCTGTCTGTGCCTGTCACAGAAACCCCTCCCCCCCCACACACACACAGTCAGTAAGCATACAGGCATACATTTAACCCCTTTGATCACCCCCAGTATTAACCCCTTCCCTGCCAGTGTCATTTACTCAGTAAATTACATAGTTACACAGTACATAGTTACATAGTTTGTGAGGTTGAAAAAAAGACACCAGTCCATCCAGTTCAACCTATGATGTGTGTGTGTGTTTGCTGTTAACCGTACATTGTATACCCCTGTATGTTGTGGTCTTTAAGGTGCCCATCTATAGTTACATAGTTTGTGAGGTTGAAAAAAGACATCAGTTCATCCAGTTCAACATCAGTCCATCCAGTTCATCCAGTATTAGTGTCACTGGTCCCCAAAAAGTGTCAAAAATGTCAGTTAGGGGTCCGATCTGTCCGCCGCAATGTCGCAGTCCCGCTAAAAATCGCAGATCGCCGCCATTACTAATAAAAAAAATAAATAAATAAAAAGTCCAAAAATCTATCCTGTAGTTTGTAAACGCTATAACTTTTGCGCAAACCAATTAAAATACGCTTTTTGGAATTTTTTTTTACCAAAAATATGTAGTAGAATACAAATTGGCCTAAACTGATAAAAAAAATAAATTTTTAAAAAATTTTAATTGGGAATGTTTTATAGCAGAAAGTAAAAAATATGGCGTTTTTTTCAAAATTGTCGCTCTTTTTTTGTTTATAGCGCAAAATCTAAAAACCGCAGAGGTGATCAAATACCACCAAAGAAAGCTCTTTTTGTGGGAAAAAGGACATCAATTGTATTTGGGTACAGCATTGCACGACCGTGCAATTTTTCGTTAAAGTAACGCAGTGCCAAATCACAAAAAATGGCCTGGTCATTAAGGGGGCAAATCCTTCCAGTCCAGAAGTGGTTAAGATCAATAGCACAATTATCAGTCATTCCCCCTCATGTAAGGGTGCTAGATGTAATCCTAGTCTCTGGCTTCTCTCTGCCAATCCCTTTACTAGCTTCAGCCCAACAAATTAATATTCAAAATACTAACAACATGCAAAGCCATCCACAACTCTGCCCCAATCTACATCACAAATTTTATCTCAAAATACCACCCAAACCATTCTCTCTGCTCTTATCCAAGACTTACTGCTCTCTGGCTACCTTGTTACCGCCCATGTATGCCTTCAGGTTTTCTCTAGAGCCCCTCACATCCTCTGGAACTTGCTATCACCATCATTTTGGCTATCTCCCACTCTGCCTGCCTTTAGCTGATTCCTAAAAATGCTCATCTCCTAACCTCTTCATGCCCCCCTATAGCCAAAAGATGGCTACAGCGCAGGGCTAAATTGCTGGGAGGGCGTCCATTTTCGTCCTCCCGTGCATGAGGCGTGCACATCTCGCTTTGTGATCAGCAAGTCAATGAGACTCAGTTGATCACAGTCCCGGTGTAACGTTAAAAAACCATACCCCGTGAAGAAACCATACCCTCGTCACTTCCTGTGTAAAACAGCTGAGCAGCGCAGCAGTGCGCATGCTCAGAGCCCCGGAGACGTAACTGAACAGCAAAGAAGTTCACAAGTGCGCATGCTCAGAGGGTAGGAAATAATCACGGCACTGTGTGAAATGTAATACTTGCGGCGGTATAATTAAAACAGTTTGGCTGCAACATCAAACATCTGCTCTCCTATCGCTGTCACTTCCCTGATCTCCCCTAATAAATATATAAGCGGCGGCGGGTGTATGGGATGTAAATGACGCCGATCTCGGCTCCGTGATCCGCTTTTATATTTATTAGGCGAGATGAGGGAAGTGACAGGGGAAGGAGCAGAGATGATTTATGGTGCAGAGGAGCTGTTTTAATGTAATGGCGGCAAGTGTAAGTACCGTGAGAAATCCATACCCTCCGTAGCTGCACCGGAAGTGACGAGGGTATGGTTTTCTCACGGGTATGGTTTTTTCACGGAACACCGGCCCCTTACCACGTGATCAGCTGTCAGACAATGAAAGCTGATCATGTGATGTACACAGAGTCGGTAATCTGCTTTTTTTCCCTCATGCTGACAGTGTGAGGAAAAAAAAAAGCTGATCACCAGCTGCTGTCTGGGGGACATCGGCCCCGAAGATGGAGAGCCATTTCCCTGTCATCTGTGCTCACTAGTGCCACCTACCAGTGCCACCTATCAATGCCCACCAGTGCCACCTATCAGTGCTGCCAATCAGTGCCTCATCATCAGTGCTGCCTATCAGTGTCACCTATCAGTGCCTATGAGTGCCACCTTTCAGTGCCACCTATTAGTGCCCTTCAGCGCTGCCCATCGGTGCCTGAAAGTTATTACCTTTTGTATTACTTGCTTATTCCTTTCTGGTTGTAAGCTCTTTGAGCAGGGCTTTCCTAACTTCCTTGCTTTGAATTTTTTTGTAACTGTAATGTCTCCCTTTATTTTGTTACACATTTTGTTGGTTATATATAAACCCTGTATAACAACATAATAATAATTAAGATAATAGGCAGAGCAGCTTCCGTTTGGCATCTGTGTTTCTCATCCCTACCACATCTAGTTTTGTACATGCAAGGATGCAAGAGAAACTTGTACAATATATTATTTTATATGTTAGGCCTGGTTCACACTATTGCGGCTCTGTGAGCCGGGTTTGCACAGGTTTGAATGGGCTACTGTGCCTGCTTTTTTTCATGCAGGAAAAAGGTTCCTGTACCATTTTGGAAACTCAGAGGCAGGGAAATCGCATGGTGCTTTTGCACCATGTAATTTCCCAGTAGACGCATCCAAGTAGACGCTGCTGTTTATAAGAGCCACTAGGCTGGACTGGATCTGGTCTGTTGTATTACTGGCTGTTCCAATACTCACCCAAAAACCTTGCTGTGATCTGGGCCGTCATTAACCAGAGTTGCTGATGATGGCGCCATACCACCTGCTTCTACCTTTAGTCAGTTACAGGAAAGGGGGCCACCCGTCACTCAACCCACCACCAACAAAACTTTGCCAATAAAGGAACTGGTGAGAGGGTCACAGACCTACCTTTGAGCTGCATATGTTCACAAACAAGTTACAGATACGGAACTCACACCTGCCGCCCTATCGCTGGTGCTGTTCTAGACATATCTTAACATGGCCCAGTTTCTGTTCTGGTCCCCTCCCAAAGTGCTGGCGTTGTGCTTGCTATTACATTTAAAAACTGAAACTGTATCCACTAACACACCTAACTATTGTAACTGTGCACATTCTCGCACACCTGATAGCTGCCGTTGGGCCTACTCCTCTAAGAATGAATTCACACCTAAGAGTCCCCTTTTTCCTTGCACTTAATCTTCTAGACATATTGCTGCAATACTTAGTTCATTTACTTTTTTCACTATCCTGCATGCCAATGTTCTTAAAGGGCCCCAACGTAGCCGGCAGAAGATTCCCCACAAACACCTATTCCAACCACTTTATCCTGAGGGCAGTTCTGTGTTTAACTCTGAGTTTCATCTTGCAGGCCTAAACCTAGCCCCTTTGTTTGAGAGCTCTCAAGTGGAAAATCTGTTATACGGTTGTTTACTTTTGTTTGACAACTTGGGGCATTTCTTCTAATACAGAGCGCTACTGTTTATGCCCTTGGGGGTCACAGTGTAACCTGGAGTCCGGATCTTTTACTAAAGGGTTTGAGGGATCTGTTACACCTCTAACCTTAAAGTGGCAATACATCCTGGTATATGTGTCGACCAACAACCCCCTAGATAGGTGGGACTTTGAAGGCAACTAAACATCAATTTCAATAAAACCATTTGTTTATTAATTTGCATTAAAATCCAATGCGTAAGGTGATAATACAAGTAGAAAACACAAAAGCAAAATATATACAGACAGGTAAGTGTAAAAAACCACGGCTCAATCTGAATGATCATCTGGATGAGTAGAGCATCTGTATATATCAATTTCTCCAAACTAGCCGACGCGTTTCAGGTGAAACCTTTCTTCAGGGGTATTATGGATGGAGATATGAATATTCAAGCATTCATCAAAGATAATCCCGATAGTAACGGGCCGACTAAAATCAAGAAAAAAAAAAAGGAGAGGATGTAGTTGTCTCTGCCGTGCTAGAAGCATTGAATGGGGGCGTCAACATCACCATACCCTTATCAGCATCCCATGGCAGTCCCCACAAAAGTAGGGCTGAGAATGTCCAGGCATCCCATAAAAGAGTCCTTCTGTGTGGCAGGACTCTTTTATGGAAGAATTGATTACCTGTCTGTAAATATTTTTCTTATGTGTTTTCTACTTGTATTATAACCTTATGCATTGGATTTTAATACGAATTAATAAACATACAGTTTTACTGAAATCAATGTTTGGTTGCCTTCAAAGTCCCACCTATCTAGGGGGTTGTCGGTCTATACATGTTCTAACTGGGACGGTGGCAACCAACATCTTGGTTTCTGAAGAGTGGGGATTCTCTACTTCCTGGTATATTTCTATAACTTTAACCTGCCAATACAACCTGTTTATCTTTTATAAAATTGTGAGTCCAGTTCTTGTGTGCCTGCTGAGGTTAACAGAAAGGTGTACTGGTGGTGTCAGTGAGGTGCAGATGTCTAACCTAACAACTATGGGTGCACATACATCCTCTGATTATACGTGACAACAGAACCCAATATTTCTTGAGTAACTGGTCCGACAAGAATAAGTGATGCATTTGCAGTTGAATACTTGCTTTCTTCGCTGAGGGGAGGATAGGCCTAGTCGCACAGAAATGTTCCAACAAGTTGAAGAACCTCTGTGAGCAATAACGGGTACTTCCAGCAGTCAGAAGAACTTTTACTATCTTCCAGAACACTCCATCATTGTTTGTTTCAATCACTGTTCAAGCTTAGAATGAAAAGTGCTATTTGACCTATCATGGCCTCCCTAAAGTGGGGTACACACTAGTAGAAAATCTGCCGAAAATTCCCGCCCGAGGTAAAATCGTACGATTTTCGGCTAGTGTGTACACAACCTTCAGCAGCCAATGCCGACATTTTCAACGAAAAAAAACGGAGGGACAAACACCAAAATTTTTATCGTCCGTCCCCAGACGACCAATTTTCGTTTAATGTGTATGCAGTACGTCCGTGAAAAATCGGATACGAAAGACCGCGCATGATCTGAAGTTTCTGATGACCTGGAAGTCTAGGAACAAATGTCCCCAAAAAAAAATAAAAAATCGGACGAGAAATTTTGTGAACATTTATGCACTGTCAACTAAAAACGGTTATGAATGCTGAGCAAGAGAGAGAAAAATCGGAGGATATTTTGTCCGATTTCCATCAAGTGTGTACGGGCCTTAAGGTGCTGCACAAAGCAGATTAAGATAAAGATTATCTACAAATTGCAGTAAACCAATCCAGTACAATTTCATTTTTACATTACTTAGTAAATGATGATTTTCACTTCAGTTTAATGCACTTTTATCTTAAAGCGTATCTAATTTCAAAAACCAAAAATGTAAGTTATTGCAGCTTCAAAATCCTTAGATTGGTGGCTGCATTAGATTTCAGGCTTTTTCATATTTGTTTTCACCCAGTGATCCTGCCAGTAACACTTTTTGTCCTAGAGTGACAATACTCATTTACTGCACTGTATCTAAGGAGAAGTACTGTAGATTTGTCACCCTAGGCTGCTTGCTTCTCATTTGGACTACAGCATGCCTCCTTCTCTCCCTATCTCCATTACATAGTGGGGGGATCATTTGTAGTACACAGAAGACAAGGGGTAAGACAGATAACCTTGTTTTGAGATTTCAGTTTGCCACACACAACGTTACGAGGACACAAGATTTCTAGCAGAGTAAATATGTAAAAAAATGGCCTGGGGTCCCCCCCAAAATCCATACCAGACCCTAATTCGAGCATGCAGCCTGGCAGGCCGGGAAAGGGGAGGAGACAAGCAAGCGGCCCCACCCCCCCTGGACCATACCAGGCCATACGCCCTCAACATGGGGGGTTTGGTGCTTTGTGGCAGGGGGGGCTCTGCACCCCCCTACCCCAAAGCACCTTGCCCCCATGTTCATGAGGACAAGGGCCTCTACCCGACAACCCTGGGTGGTGGTTGTTGGGGTCTTCGGTCAGGGGGCTTATCGGAATCTGGAAGCCCCCTTTTAACAAGGGGGCCCCCCAGATCCCAGACCCCCTCCCTATGTGAATGCGTAGGGGTACATTGTACCCCTACCCATTCACCCAATAAAAGGCAGTGTATGTAAATAATGACAGGAGATGTTTTGAAAAGTTTATTAAAATTCTTCATCTGGTCTTCTCTGCTCTGGTCTTCTCCCCCTCCGCTCTTCTGGTCTTCTCCCCTCAGCTCTTCTGCTCTTCTGCCCTCCGCTCTTCTGCCTTCTGCTCTTTTGCCCTCCACTCTTCTCCCCTCCGCTATTCTTCTTCCTCTGGTCTTCTTCTTCCTCTGGTCCTCCTCCGATGATGTCTTTGGTGATTAAGCCGGCTCCGGGTCTGCACAGCTTGTTAGCCATTAGGGGCGTGGCCTCCCAGTGACATCATCAGGAGACCCACCGCCCCTTTATGTCACAGATGACGTCATCATATATGTGAATGCATGTTACTAACAATATAGAAGTTGTCTCCAATAAACCCTAGTAATAGACAGCATATCCCTCTGGTGAGTGTGTATTTTTACTATTTGTGAAGGATTGGCACTACGGGTGTTTCAAAGCGTTGGGTAAAAGCTGAAGTGAATAATGTTTTACACCCATAACAACATAAACTGTTTATTTTTGTTGTTTTGACAAACTTCAGTTTCTGGTCACATTTTTTTGGACACTGTTATTATTTTAGTGCTGCATTTTTGTTATAATTTGGTTTAGTGATCGACCAATATCGGTTTTTCGTTGCCGATACTGATATTTTGCCCATCGCATATAGGTATCGGCCGATATTTTTGCACATTTAAAATTTTGCAAAATAAACATAAATTTTGACACAAAACTGTTACTGAACATGTTAAACTTTATTTATTAACAATTTTAACATTAAGGGCTCATTCTTTGCACCTTAACTGCATGAGAACTGATAGGAAAACTTCAATTGTTGGGACATTTAGTTTCACATCATTCTGATTGTGCATTAATGCATAATAAAACTGCTGCAGTAGTGCAATCACTCACTGCAATAATTTTAATTCACTACTGCAGTGCAGTCAGTGCAAAACTGCTAGAAAAAAAGCTAGACAACAGCTAGACAGTGGATTGAATTGGAGTCAGTGGACTACCTCTGCAGTAGGGCACTCACTGCAACTACTGCAGTCAGTGCAAAACTGCTAGAAAAAAAGATAGGCAACACAACAGCTACACAGTGGATTGGACTGGAGTCAGTGAACTACCTCTACAGTCTGCAGTATGGCACTCACTGCAACTACTGCAGTCACTGCAAAACTGCTAGAAAAAAAGCTAGGCAGCACAACAGCTACACAGTGGATTGGACAGGAGTCAGTGAACTACCTCTACAGTCTGCAGTATGGCACTCACTGCAACTAATGCAGTCAGTGCAAAACTGCTAGAAAAAATGCTAGGCAACACAACAGCTACACAGAGGATTGGACTGGAGTGAAGTCAGTGGACTACAACTGCAGTAGGGCACTCACTCACTGCAATAATTTAAATCACTACTGCACTACTGCAGTAGTGATGTCAGGGTTACCTGATCCAAGGGCACCCCTTGCGGTTCAGTGCGGCACACCCTTGGAGATGGTACAGAGGGTGTGGCACCCCAAGTGGCACGGGTTACCAGCTGCAGACAAGGTAGGTAGAACCAGGAACAATCCAAGAGCAAACTGGAACAGGCTGGAACCACAGCAGGGTAGGAGTCTTCAAGGGCTCTGGAGCAGGCGGCTACCTTGTGCCAAGGAATAGTCTTTGGTAGCGGAGGCAGGAACTGGCCGAGGTCTGGGACTGGAGCAGGCAGCGGGAACCATGGTTCAAGCCGAGATTATGCACAGGAGACAACCAGAATAGCCGAGGTCTTTAAGCAAGCCAGGGTCATACACGGTAGGTAACAGAAGCAAGGCCAGTAGAAGAAGCCAAGGGTCAAACCAGGAGCAGGGGATCAAATGGAATCAGGAACAACCCGAGGTCTCAACAGGAAATCCAAACAGGAAGCACATCAACACAGGAAGCTGAAAGATAATCCAGCAATGAGTCTGATCCTATGGCCACCTTTTTTAGGCAAGCAGAGGGCAGTGTCAATTGAGGCAGGAGTGACCATTGCTATTACTGGCAATGTTCCCAGTTCTCCTACAGGCCTTTCCCTGACAGTGCCCCGCCCAAAAGGGCAGCCTCCGGATGCCCAGATGGGCCAGTCTCTCTGAGTGTCTGTTGTTGAACTCCTGGATCAGTCTAGGAGCGTGTACGTTATCTGCAGGCTCCCAGGAATTTTCCTCTGCAGAATACCCCTTCCACTTGATGAGGTACTGGGTTTGTCTTACCCTCTTTCTGCAGTCCATTATGGCCTGCACTTTGTATTCCTCTTCACCTTCCACCAGGACCGAAGGAGGAGGCAAATCATCACTACCAGAAAAAGGGCTGGGTACAACTGGTTTTAGCAGAGATACGTAAAATACTGGATGAATTTTGGGTAAAACTAGTTCAAAAGCCACATGATTGACCCCCTTTTGATCTTAAAGGGTCCAACGAATCTTGTACCCAGTTTCCGAGATGGGCAGGAAAGTTTAAGATTGGCTGAGGAGAGCCACACTTTGTCCCCTTTTTTAAAGGTAGGTTCTTTCTTTTCTTTTTATCATAGAACCTTTTGTAATCTGTTTGTGCTTTCTGGATGGCCTCCTGAAGGAATAAGTAGTTTGTCTGGATAGAATCAATCCGGTCTTGGACTGCAGAGACAGATGCTTCAGGAAGGGTATTGGGCAAAAAAGAGGGATGGAACCTATAATTCGTCCAAAATGGGGACTGGTTAGTGGCGGCATGTACCGAATTATTGTATGCAAACTCCGCACATGGGAGAAGGGATATCCAGTAGTTTTGGGCAAAAGTACAGAAACAACGAAGATACTGTTCTAGAGTCTGGTTTGTTCTTTCTGTCTGGCCATTGCTTTGGGGATGGTAAGTGGAAGAAAGACAGATTTTAATGGACAAAGTCTTACAAAGATCCTTCCAGAATCTGGAGGTGAACTGTACTCCCCAATCGGAAACAATATTATCTGGAAGTCCATGTAGTCTGATAACTTCCTTGATGAATATTTTTGCTGTTTCTGGGGCTGATGGGGTGCCGGTCATGGGCAGGAAGTGGGCCATTTTGGTCAGACGATCCACTACCACCAAGATGGTAGTAAAACCCCCAGAGGAAGGTAAGTCAACAATAAAGTCCAATGAGATCATCTTCCAGGGTTGCTCAGGGATGGGTAGAGGCCTTAACAGACCCCAGGACTTGGTGTTGGACCCCTTGTTGCGCTGACAGACAATGCAGGAGCTAAAGTAAGACTGGCAATCCTTCCTTAAACTGGGCCACGAGAAGGAGCACTGGATAAGCTCAAGGGTCTTTCGTACACCAAAATGTCCAGCCAGCTGATGGTCATGGAAAGTCTTTAGAACTTGGATTGGTTGTGAAACAAAGACTTTGTCCTGGTGCCAAAGAAACCCATCTCGACTCTCCAAGGGGGGTATTCCTGTGTCCGAATACTGGGTGGATGCCTGTTTAGTTGAAGATTTTAATTCTGGCTGAATCAGGAAAAAATTTTGTGCTGACAGAATGGTACTTGGTTCCACAGACTCGGGGGTATCAGGGAACATCCGTGAGAGGGCGTCTGCTTTCCCATTTTTGGAGCCTGGTCGGTAAGTTATGTGGAAATTTAATCTCGAGAAAAATAAAGCCCACCGGGCCTGTCGTGGTCTTAGACATTTAGTGGCCCTCAGCTATTCTAAATTTTTATGATCCGTAAAGATCATAATTGGGTGGGCGGCACCTTCCAATAAATATCTCCACTCCTCCAAGGCCGTTTTAATGGCCAACAGTTCTCGGTCACCCAAGTCGTAATTTCTCTCTGATGGGCTCATCTTTTGAGAGAAAAGGCAATAGGGTGGAGTAGGGCCTTAGGTCCTTGGCCCTGAGACAAGATGGCTACTGTGGCTATTTCTGAGGTGTCTACCTCTAATACAAAGGGTAAAGCTGGATCTGGGTGCTGTAAGACTGGTGCAGAGGTGAACAGTCCTTTAAGTTTGTCAAATGCTGCCTTCCGGGGACCATTTGAATCTGGTTTAGAAAAACTAGTACACTGATCTTCCCTGTAAGGGCCCTTTAACATAGCATGCTTCAAAAGTGTGCTATGCATTTTAAAAAAATGTATAGCGCGTTTTAAATGTGTTGTGTTAAAATTTAACACAATGCACATGCAGTGAATAGCTGGTACAAGATTGTAGCTGCTGACTTTTAATATAAGGGTACTTACCTGTCCAGGGATCCAGCGCTGTTCACGCCCAAGCCAAGTTTTCATTCAGCTTCAGGTCCTGGCCCCGGCATCTTACTTAAGGGAAACCAACAGCGAAGCCTTGTAGCTTCACAGCTGGCTTCCCACTGCACAAGAGGGAGACACGCTGCTTTTACTTGGAATGCTGCGGCTGTCAAAACCAAGTACCAATTCAAAAGTGCTAATTGTTAAACAGGAGGGGGGGGGGGGGAGGAAACAGTTAAGCAGAATTTCCCCTTTTAGGTGTTTTAAGTAGCTGGCACCTGCCGGCGTCCTTAACAACCAGTGGAGAGCTACACATACAATACCCCCCCCCTCCAATACCTCTATGGTGGTTCCCCCAGCTCCTCTATACTCAGTGTCTTGTGCAGGAGTCAGGCTGTCCAGTGGTGCAGGGAATGGCCAGGCAGCGCAAACACAGAGTGGAGCCTGTCATCGGACACTGGAGAGTGGGGAGGAGCATAGAAGACTGGGCGGGACAGCCAGGAACAGCTCCCACAAATCTGTAAATATGAGAGGAGAGAACGAGGGGGGGGGGGGGGGTTTGAACCAACTTCTTCCCATGAAGAGCAGAAAGGAGCTGGGGGTGACAATTGTGGAGGAACGGGGAGTGGGGAGCATGGTATGTGTAGCTGTCCACTGGTTGTTAAGGACACCAGCATGTACCAGCTCTTTATTAACCAGCTATTTGCTGGTTGCCAAGGTAGCAGGCGGGTGGCAGCCGCAGCTCCTTAACGACCAGCATCATAAAAAAAGAACAAATAAAAGGATGTAATTTGACCCCAAAAACGCACACCCACCAAAGATGCAACATGCAGGACATTTTTGGCTGCATCAAAAACGTAGCACAGCAATGTGAAAAGTCACATAGGATTTAAGGCTGGGTGAACATTGACCGCATTCCTGTGCAAATCATATGCAATTCTGTGTAGTGCGATTTGAGCCCATTACTTGTATGGCTCAAATCACACCGCATCCGCACAAAAAAGGCACCTTTTTTTTCTGCATTGGAATCAGATCGCATAAGTATTCATACCAATGCGATCTGATTCTAGTAAACACACTTCGTTCTGTGACCTGCTTTTGGGGTGCCGTTAACTTTTATTTGGTATCGGAAGATTTGCCCCCTTCATGACCAGGCCATTTTTTGCAATATGGAACTGCATTATTTTAACTGACAATTGCGCAGTCGTGCAAAGCTGTAGCTACATACAATTGTGTCCCTTTTTCCCACAAATAGAGCTTTCTTTTGGTGGTATTTGATCACCTCTGCGATTTTTATTTTCTGAGCTATAAACAAAAAAAGACCAACAATTAAAGAAACAAAAAAAAAAAAACACAATATTTTTTACTTTCTGCTATAAAACATATCCAATAAAAAAAATTGCAAAACTGAAAATTCTTCATAAATGTAGGCCAATGTGTGTATTCTGCTACATATTTTTTAGTTAAAAAAAAAAAAACACTAATAACCGTATATTGATGTATATTGAGTAATGGCGGCGATCAGCGACTTAACGCGGGACTGCGATATTGCGGCGGAAATTCTGACACTTTTTGGGGACCAGTAACACTAATACATTAATAAGTACTAAAACATATGCACTGACACTGTACTAATGACACTAGCTGGGAAGGGGGCTAACATCAGCGGCGTTAAAAGGGTTAACTGTGTGCCTAACCAGTGTTTTACTACTTTTTTGCAGGGACACAAATTTCATCTGTTCCCTCCTGTCAGAACGGTGATCTTCCTTGGTTACATAGGCAGACCGCTGTTATGCCCTTCTGAGTAATCGAGCCCGCTACCCGGAAGAGCCAGATCACGTACGTATATACGTAATCGGGCGCAGAGGTGCTGCCCTGTAGCAGTATAATTGCTATAGGGTGGACCTTATAGTGTTACTAAACCCAGGACCCTATATCTGGTCTCCCACAGTACACAGAACATGAAAATGCAATTATTTTAGTATATATAAACTTCTAAATACCTTTTCTCATCAGCAGAATATAATAGTCTTGTGACTTCTATCAGTGTCTTGTTAAAGCTTGTAGGATGAGTTTTCATTCTACTCTGACTGTCCTATGAGGCAGCAGGACAGTGCTGATTGGCCCTGTGCTGATCACATGCACCATCCCATGGAAAAAACGCTCTAGCAGTAAACACCAAACTGAGAATGTGCAGAGTGACTCTAAAGGCTCTGTCCTATCAGCAGATGGATTAGGGACAGTGGTTAGAAGGGGAGGAACAGAAAAGACAGTATCAAACAGCCTTTTTACACAATGCAGAGGATTATCCCTTAGGTTAGACAGTGAGTATACCAAGCATGCTTTACTACATATACAGACTGATTTTACTGTTGTGGGTTTAGTAACACTTTAAATGGTTAAAGTATAGCTAAAGGCAATACTTCTGTTTTAGTTTTGGATTGAGTGGAGATGGATTAGAACACCTGTCATTTTTTATTGCTGTCTGTGCCCCCATTAGGGAGGTTCACCCTCTCTTTTTGTCCTGTTTACCATTATCATTGAAAATGAAATGAAAAGAAAACCCAAATTTTGGGTTTTCCCAAGAAAAGAAATAGAGGGGAAATATTCCAATGGGGACACTAGTTCTGGTGACCTGGGGGTCCCCAAGGAATTCCCTTAATTTGAAGGGATATCTTCTCACTTCCTGTTTGGCTATGGGAAAGGAAGTGAAGGAAAATCTCCCCATTGAGTCGCCCTCCCAGGGGGACTGGCAGGAACACCAGGTATTTCACACAAAGGAAGTAATACAAAGAGAACAGCATACTTTTTAACACAAGAACATGGTACAGCAAGCTGTGCAGCTTCTTTCAGGCAAGGAGAAGCCAGCAAGTGTGTGTCAGAAGGAGGGAACTCAGGAGAATGCAATGCCAATTTCAGTCTTTGCAGGACCTTCAACACTGTGGCTGGGATGTAAGGCAGGACCTAGAGGACACCCAAAAGAGCCTGAAAGGACACTTTGAAGAACATTGTCTTCCGTTCCAAGGTGGAGAATCTGGAAAAAGGTGAGAAGTGTAACTCTCTTTTTTTTTAGTAAACTCCACTCAGGAGACACACCCTTGTCAGAACTGCGCAGCACTCCAGAAGGAGGCTGTGATGTAAGTGATCGACAACTACTACACCAGCCTCTACTCCCTGAAAGAAACAGACTCAGCAGCAACCAACAGGTTCTTGTCAGGTATCACTAACAGTGGCGGCTGGTGCTCAAAATTTTTTTTGGGGCAAAAAACGCTGTAAAAAATTGTGTGACTTTGAGGTCACTAAAGTGTGAAAGGGACCTTCAGTAATTAAGGCATAGCGTGCCCCCTTTCAATGCAGAGACCACAGCGTTCCCTCTTTTAATTCAGAGAGACCAGCATGCCCCCTTTCAATGCACAGAGACCAGCGTGCCCCCTTTCAATGCACAGAGACCAGCGTGCCCCCTTTCAATGCACAGGGACCTGCGTGCCCCCTTTCAATGCACAGGGACCTGCGTGCCCCCTTTCAATGCACAGGGACCTGCGTGCCCCCTTTCAATGCACAGGGACCTGCGTGCCCCCTGTCAATGCGCAGGGACCTGCGTGCCCCCTTTCAATGCGCAGGGACCTGCGTGCCCCCTTTCAATGTGCAGGGACCTGCGTGCCCCCTTTCAATGCAGAGATGCCAGCGTGCCCCCTTTCAATGCAGAGATCACCGTGCCCCCATTCAATGCAGAGATGCCAGCGTGCCCCCTTTCAAGCAGAGATACCAGTGTGCCACTTCAATGCAAAATAAAGACAAAATATATATCCCAGCCAAACAATAAGAACTGGACATTCCTGAGATAGCTGTATCCATAAAGGATACACATAGAGAATGATGCTGTGCTAGAAGATGGGACATTTAAATGTGTGTAAAAATGATCAATGATCAGCAATATGAGGGATCAATACATATATCTGTGCCAGGTTATAGTTTGTGCAGTGCAATGGGTGGGCAATGCAGACTAGTCGTCACGTGCCAGTCTATGATTCTATAAAACTGCCATGCAGCATAACCCTGCCAGCCAATCCCCGACATGAACTGCTGCTCACCTGAGCTGCCCGGCAGTCCTTGGAGGAGAGTCAGTGTCAAAATGATAAAGTGCTTGATCCCCATGGTGGCAGGCAGAGGGAGGATTAATGAAAGTGATGAGCAGGTATGGGACAGTCCATGTATGTCACGACTTGAGCTGAGAAGTCATGGATGGAGGAGCTGTGTCCCCCCCCCCTGTCCCTGGAGTCCTGAGCCAGCAGAGGTGTCAGCCAGACACGATCCAGACTTGTAGAGGAAAGAGTTTTCTCTTCCTGCAGGTGCTGCTGATCAGATGTGTGCGCATGAAGAAATCAGGCTGCAGCTTGTGTGCTCTTCTCCTTCCAGATCCCTTTGGAAGGAGAAGAGCACACAAGCTGCAGCCTCATTTCTTCTTGCGCACACATTTGATCAGCAGCACCTGCACGAAGAGAAGGAACTTTCCTCTACAAGTCTGGATCGCGTCTGGCTGACACCTCTGCTGGCTCAGGACTCCAGGGACAGGGGGGGGGGGGACACAACTCCTCCATCCATGACTTCTCAGCTCAAGTCGTGACATACATGGCAGTGGCGGCTAGCGGCAGAGGAGACACACAGACACGAGGCAGGCGGGAACAGGGAAGGTGAGTGAGTCAGATTGACTGACGCACGCACTGCCCCCACGACGACGTCAGACGGGAGTCTGCAGTCTGGACCAATCACAGGACTAGAAGTGTAGAATTGGGGAGTGTCGGGCGCATTGCTCTGCGCCCCGATGACACCCAGGACAGCCGCCAATCGGTGCCTCTGCCTGGCAGCACGTGGGATGCCAAACCCCCCCTCCCCCCATAGACTGTAAATGGTCCAGCTCCCCTATCGGGCTTTAAAAGGTAATTTTTTTTTCTTTTAAGATGCTGATTGGGGGGTGGGGGGGGCGGCCACTGGTCACTAACCCTATTAATCCTGCAGGTTCGTCAGCCACCAACGCTCCCTTGTGTAAGATTCTGGTACCTCCGGTACCCTTAATCACCACTTTCTCTTCAGGTGGTACGCATATACCTTTAAGAACGATGATGTCACTGCTGAGCGCCGCAGAGCGGCTATTTCAACCGCCGGCGGTCTCACTCACATTGTTCGTTCAACCTGCCTTGTTATCCACATGCTTTCAAGCCTGTCTCTCGATCGGAACCTCCAGCTATTCCCTTTACCTGGAGCAGACCGGAACCTCGCTACTGATCCCTGTATCTCGCTACCGGATCATTCCTTATCTACTGGACCTCTCTAAACTACTAACATTACAAGTGATAAGTACCCCGCAGGGGAACCCTCCATAACCTTATTGCACTATCTACCTATGCACATTAAGGACTGTTACTACCTATCCATACTATCCTATCATCTGCACTGTTACATAGATTGCTAGCTCTTGAGCCTACTACCATCTATCATCTGCACTGCTGCATAGATTGCTAGCTCTCCTGTCTACTACTATCTATCCTTGCACTGGGTTAGTCTATCCTGTATTTGTCATCTGCTGTCCTCACCACCTGTTAGCATACTCGATACTAACCTATCTGCATTCCTAAATACCATCTTGAACTCTCCTATACAAACCTATCAAGAGATTACCATCCTTGTCACTGTTCACACCTGTCCCTTCAGCACATCACCTTCATACTATCATATACATCCTATCACTCCATGAACATCTCATTGAGTGTGTATACATCTGTATGTTGAAGCTGACAGGCCCACGGTGATGAGTCCTGGAGAGTTGGATCTGGTATTCAACACATCTCTACATGACTACTGAGTGGAGATTTTGCAGCTGCAAATCCAGCCTATAATTAAAAACGCAGGAGCATTACAGATTGAACGAACCTTAAAAATGAATTCAGCAGAATTACCCACTCAAGTGACACAATTAACACAACAAGTAAAAGCGTTAATACTTGCTCTGACTGACGTACAAGAAAAGAATCAGACTCTGACACAGCAGGTAACCCAGCTCTCACGGCTTACTGCTGTTCAGCCTCCTGAACCTAAAATAAACCCTCCTCTAGTGTTTACAGGTGATCGGAAAAAATTTAGTGAATTCAAAAACGCATGTCAATTGCTTTTTTTGTTAAAACCTCGTACATACCCCACTGATCAAATAAAAGTCTGTACCGTTATTTCATACTTGACGGGTGATCCACGGGCCTGGGCAGACTCTCTCTTTGAGAATAATGATCAGATTCTCAACACCTATTCCTTATTCCTAGCGAAACTCGCTAGTTTATACGATGACCCCAATAGGCAGAGTACTGCAGATATTCAGTTGAGGGCCTTAAAACAAGGAAGGAGACCTGTAGAAGACTTTGTATCTGAGTTCAAAAGATGGACCCTTGATTCAGGGTGGAATGACACATTTTTGCGAACTCAATTCAGACTCGGGTTATCGAAAGCTGTTAAAGACGAGCTCGCCCGAGCGCATTTACCTGGCACCTTGGAGGCCTTGATACAACTTAGTATCAACATCGACAGACGACTGCGAGAAAGAAGGGCTGAAAAGATGGGAATGCCATTGTCTAGTCCTTCTCAGATTTCGGCCGTTGACCCTACTCCCATGGATGTAGGAACCATACGCTCACCTTTAACGACTACTGAACGAGCTAGAAGAACATCCAGAAATCTCTGCATGTACTGCACATCCTCGGATCATTTGATAAGCACCTGTCCCCTTGTCCGCAAAAAAGAGGGTGAATGTTCACATGTCTTGCTGGGAGGATTAACGACTTCCTTTTCTAACCCCTATCTTTTTGTTCATTTAATATTACAGTGGGACCAAACTAGGATTACCACCAAGGCTATGGTCGACACTGGATCTTGTGGATACTATATTGATACACGCTTTGTTACCTTAAATAAAATACCTATTATTTCAAAATCTAAGCCTGTTTCTGTTAGTTTCATTAATGGTATTCCACTGTCTTCTGGTCCAATCACCAACCAGACACAGGCACTCCTTGCCACTACCAACGAATCACATGTGGAGACCATCACCTTTGACATACTATCCTCACCCCATTTTCCTATTATTTTGGGACTTCCCTGGTTACACACACACCAACCAATCATAGATTGGAAAAAACGGACTTTGGTTTTCCCTTCTCACTATTGTGAGAATACGTGTAACCTCCCATCTTATGGGAAGATTCTGTCTGTGGTGTCAGATGAAATTGCACCACTATGCTATCAGGATCTGTCCGAAGTGTTCCTTGAGAAAAATGCTCAAGTGTTGCCTCCTCATAGGGATTACGATTGCACTATCGATCTACTCCCTAACAGCAAATTGCCTTTCGGTCATGTTTATCCCCTTTCACAGGATGAACTTTCTCATCTCAAGGAATACTTGGATGAGAATTTGACAAAAGGGTTCATTAGACCCTCTACTTCTTCCACTGCTGCAGGACTTTTCTTTGTCCGCAATAAGGATTCCAGTCTCAGGCCGATTATCGATTATAGGCAATTAAACACGATTACGATAAAGGATCGCTATCCTTTGCCGCTCATCCCTGAACTTATTCAATAGGTGCGTGGGGCTACTTATTTCACCAAATTAGACCTGAAAGGGGCATACAACCTAATCCGAATCCGTGACGGGGATGAGTGGAAAACAGCATTCAGAACCAGATACGGACTATTCGAATACCTTGTGATGCCATTCGGGCTATGTAATGCTCCCGCAGCTTTCCAAAGATTCATAAACGACATCTTTAGAGACTTACTTGATGTCTGTGTTGTAGTATACCTAGACGATATACTTATTTATTCTCGATCTATGCCTGAACACATAAAACATGTAAGACTTGTGTTGTCCAGACTGCTCTCACACAGACTATATGTGAAATTAAAAAAATGTCTATTTCATAAAGAAGAAATATTATTTCTAGGATACTTCATATCCAAAACTGGAATTAAGATGGATATGAGTAAGATATCCTGTATTCTAGACTGGCCTATACCAACAACTCGTAAGGCCCTACAGCGATTCCTTGGATTCTCGAACTTCTATAGGAAGTTCATCAAGAACTTTTCCGCTATTGTGAGACCTCTCACACAACTGACAAGTATAAAAAAACCATTCAAATGGTCAGAAGAAGCAAATCAAGCTTTCTGCTTGTTAAAATCAAGCTTTACTTCTGCTCCCATACTACGCCATCCAGACCCATCCCTCTAATATATTCTAGAGGTAGATGAGTCAAATATGGCAGTAGGAGCAGTTCTCTCCCAACGACCAACAAACACTTCATCACTCCACCCAGTTGCTTTCTTTTCAAAATCACTAAGCAGCCCAGAGGTGAATTACCCAGTGGGTGAAAAGGAGTTGCTTGCCATAAAACTGGCACTGGAGAATTGGCGACATCTGCTCGAAGGTACCCAGTTACCAATACTCATATATACAGATCATAAAAACCTTCAATACCTCCAGACTAACAAGATTCTCTCCCACCGGCAGGTACGATGGTCATTATTCTTTTTAAGATTTAATTTCCTAGTGACCTACACGCCTGCAGACAAAAATAAAAAAGCGGATGCGCTATCACGATTAACCGAAGATAACTGCGCCGAAATCCCTTCCATTCCCATAATACCCTATGAACGCATTATTGGTGTTGTCCGTTCCTTGAAGGAAGAGATTTTGCACAGTATAAGAATGGATTCACCTCCACCACAACTAAGTACTGATGCAGAAGGCTTCCTCTATTACAATGACAAACTCTACATACCCCCTACTATGCGCACCAAGATCTTGGAGTTATCGCATGATGTGCCCATGGCAGGACATATGGGTATAACGAAAACCTTTAATTTGCTCACCAGGCAGTTTTGGTGGCCTGATATGAAGACGTCTGTACAAAAATTTGTTTCTTCATGTGACATCTGTGCAAGGTCCAAAATTGACACTACAAAACCATCTGGACTACTTTGTAGTCTACCAATACCCCAGGTTCCATGGGAAGTTGTGTCCTTAGATTTCATAGTAGAACTACCACCCTCTAAAGGATTTAATACCATCCTAGTGTCAGTGGACCACTTGACAAAGATGGCACATTTCATTGCTATCCGTAGACTACCTTCATCTAAACAAACAGCGGAACTACTGATGAAACATGTGTTTAAGTTGCATGGAATTCCAAAAACTCTTTTGTCCGACCGTGGTTCACAATTCATCTCTAAATTTTGGCAAGCACTTTGTCAAATTTTACGCATTGAGCGAAAGCTCACTTCTCCCTACCATCCTCAGACCAACGGACAGACTGAAAGAGTCAACCAGTGCATTGAGCAATATCTACGTTGCTACACATCATACTTGCAGGATGATTGGGTGGATCTCCTTCCTCTAGCAGAATTTGCTTACAACAACGCAAACCACAGTACTACGAAGCAAAGTCCGTTCTACTTAAACTATGGGTTTCATCCCACTCTTCTTCCACCACGCATCCTGCCATCGAGTAACCCAGTAGCCTCGGATTACCTTACCCAAATAAAAGACTCTTTGGGTTTACTCAATACCACTATATCACACGCTCGCAGTCAACAAAAAAAGTACTACGACCTTCGTAGAAGACCTTCTCCTCAGTATGCTATTGGGGACCTCGTTTGGCTATCGACAAAGAACTTAAGATTAAAAATCCCTAGCAAGAAGCTTGGACCTTTATTTTTGGGACCCTTCCCAATTAAAAAACTTATCGGAAAAGCTGCAGTACAGCTCACCCTACCAGCAGATCTCAAGATCCATCCCATCTTCCATGTGTCGCTACTGAAGCCCCATGTTCCTAACCAAGGAATAAGGCCTACCATCTTGCCTCCACCTCCAATACAAGTTGAAGGCGGAGAGAGTATGAGATCAAGGAAATTTTGGATTCTCGCATCCATAGAGAAAGACTCCAGTATCTCACAAGATGGAAGAACTATGGACCCCAAGACGACACCTGGCTAGATACCTCTGATATTCATGCGCCTAGACTTATACGGAACTTTCACTCGAAACACCCAGAGAAACCTGTCCTATAGGCCTTCCGGAGCCGGCCTTAAAGGGGGGGTACTGTAAGATTCTGGTACCTCCGGTACCCTTAATCACCACTTTCTCTGTAATGCGTCCCACCTTTCTCTTCAGGTGGTACGCATATACCTTTAAGAACGATGATGTCACTGCTGAGCGCCACAGAGCGGCTATTTCAACCGCCGGCGGTCTCACTCACATTGTTCGTTCAACCTGCCTTGTTATCCACATGCTTTCAAGCCTGTCTCTCGATCGGAACCTCCAGCTATTCCCTTTACCTGGAGCAGACCGGAACCTCGCTACTGCTCCCTGTATCTCGCTACCGGATCATTCCTTATCTACTGGACCTCTCTAAACTACTAACATTACAAGTGATAAGTACCCCGCAGGGGAACCCTCCATAACCTTATTGCACTATCTACCTATGCACATTAAGGACTGTTACTACCTATCCATACTATCCTATCATCTGCACTGTTACATAGATTGCTAGCTCTTGAGCCTACTACCATCTATCATCTGCACTGCTGCATAGATTGCTAGCTCTCCTGTCTACTACTATCTATCCTTGCACTGGGTTAGTCTATCCTGTATTTGTCATCTGCTGTCCTCACCACCTGTTAGCATACTCGATACTAACCTATCTGCATTCCTAAATACCATCTTGAACTCTCCTATACAAACCTATCAAGAGATTACCATCCTTGTCACTGTTCACACCTGTCCCTTCAGCACATCACCTTCATACTATCATATACATCCTATCACTCCAGGAACATCTCATTGAGTGTGTATATATCTGTATGTTGGAGCTGACAGGCCCACGGTGATGAGTCCTGGAGAGTTGGATCTGGTATTCAACACATCTCTACATGACTACTGAGTGGAGATTTTGCAGCTGCAAATCCAGCCTATAATAAAAACGCAGGAGCGTTACACCTTGATGTTGGAGGAGCTGCACTCTGCTGTCAGATCCTTTATGTAGGGCAGGGCCCTGGGCTTCCATGGTCTCCCAGGGGAGGAGCTCTATGTAGCGCTGTGGGATCTTATGGGCCCAGATGTGCTCAAGTTGTATGAGGAGATGGTGATGGAGGGTAGAATACCACCCTTGCTCAGGGAGGGAATGATCACGATCTTGCAAAAGCGGAAGGGAGAGAGATGGGATTTGAAAAATTGGCATCCCATCTCTCTCTAAAACATGGAATACAAGATCCTCGCCAAGGTTCTGGCTAACAGGCTGAAGTCTGTCATTGGACAGATCATCCACCCAGATCAGACTTGTAGCATTCCAGGACACAGTATTGTGGACAGCCTTGCATTTGTCTGGGAAAGAGTCCAGTTCATCCAAGGCCGCCCAGTGCATGCAGCCCTGGTCAGTCTTTACCAGTAAAAAGGCCTTTGACCGTGTCTCTCATGAGTTTGTGTGCAGAGCTCTGTGCAGGTTTGGTCTTGGGGAAATGTTTTTTTGTATGGTAACCTGATATATAATGACATTTGAAGCATGGTGTTGGTGAATGGCTGGAAAACTGACCACTTCCCTGTTCTCTCCATGGTTAGGCAAGGCTCTCTCACCTCTGCTTTTTGTTTGTTGTATAGAGCTCATCGCCAAATGCATCAGACGGAATCCAGAGATCAGAGGGATCACTGCATCGGGACCAGACACTCTACGTGGACAATGTGACAGTGTTCTGTGCTGTGCTAATCATTGACCCACTTGTCCAGACCTGTGAGTACTTCGGCAGAGCTTAAGGTGGTTGTAGATGTTAGAAGGTTTTTTATTCTAATGCATTCTATGTGTACAGCAGCCCCCCTAATGCTTACCTGAGCCCATCTCTATCCAGCGATGTTGCAGGAGTGTCTCCCTCCTTATTGGCTGAGACAGCAGCGTGGCGCAATTGGGTCCCTCTGCTGTCAGCTAGGGCGGGCCGTGGCTCAATGTCTGAATGGATACAGGGAGCTGCGGTTCAGGTCCGGTGCCCCCCATAGCAAGCCGCTTGCTGTGAGGGCACTCAACAGGAGGGAGGGGCCAGGAGAACCAAAAAGGAACTTTACAATCACTTTAAGGGGCAAAAGTCAACTGCGGGAAGTCAGAGGTCATGCTTGTCGGAAAGTGGTTCCTGCCTTCTTCTGCATCCATTCCCTTCAGTATCGAGAGAGTTCTTTAAGATTCTGGTGTCTGGTTTAGAGTGGAGGACGCAGCTAGGGTTGCCACCTTTTCTTCAAGCCAAACCGCAACACTTTAGCGGCGCATTGCATTTTTTTTTTCTTTGTATCACACACTGTAAAACTTTGGATTGTGTGTAACTTGGTCTGCAAGTGTTTTACAAGACGTGCAATATTTTTTTATAAATTTTAACTTGATAAACGAGCAGTCTTGCAATACGAGTAGGGTCACGTCCCATTTTAGTCAATCAGAGCTGTCTTAACCACTTGCCGACTGCCTAACGACGATTTACGTCGGCAGTCAGCCCCTCACAGGCAAAGTGACGTAGATCTACGTCGCTAGCCTGTGAGGGTCTAGGAAGCGAGCGCGCGCCCCGGAGGCACGCTCCCGCGTGGTCACGGACCCCCCCGCGCGTGTGACCGGCGGACCCGATGTCCGCCGGTCACTCTGCGATCGCCGCTGCAGAGGGAGAAAGTCAGGCGGCTAGTGTAAACAAGCCGCCTGTCATTCTCCCCTGAGTAGAAACAATGATCACACGGTTCTACTATGTAGGAACATTGATCATTGTTCCTACAGCCCAAGCCACAGCCAATCACAGTTAGAATCACGCCCCTAGGGACACACACAGCCCCTCCCTCTCAAAAAAAGTTAACCCCTTCACTGCCAGTGTCATTTTACAGTAACAGTGCATATGTATAGCACTGATTACTGTAGAAATGTCACTGGTAACCCCAAAAGTGTAAAAAATGTCAGTCAAGGGTCCGATCTGTCCGCCCCAATGTCGCAGTCCCGCAAAAAAAATTGCAGATCGCCGCCATTACGCATTAAAAAAAAAAACAACAAAAATGACCAAAATCTTTCCCTTTGTTAGTAAACGCAATAACTTTTGCGCAAACCAATCAAAATACGCTTTTTGCGATTTTTTTTTTACCAAACATATGTAGCATAAAACAAATTGGCCGAAAATGTTAAAAAATCTTGATTTTTACATTTTTTTTTGGGGAATTTCATATAAAAAAATGTGGAAAATATTGCTATTTTTGCAAAATTGACGCTCTTTTTTTGTTTATAGCGCATGATCAAAAAATCGCACAGGTGATCAAATACCACCAAAAGAAAGCTCTGTTTGTGGGAAAAAAAGGACGTCAAATTAGTTTAGGTACAGCGTCGCAAGACCGAGCAATTGTCCGTTAAAGTCACGTAGTCTTCCGTAATCGCAAAATACCCCCTGGTCAGGAAGGGGGTAAAATCTTCCGGGGCTTAAGTGGTTAATTAGCACTACTGAAGTCGCCCCGACCATGGAAAAGTTTCCTGTACTACTTCAAGGCAACTTCTATCTGACTTGTGCCCATAAACTTTAAGAAAGGTTTTTTTTTTTTTTGTTTTTGTTTTTTTTTTTTTTAAAGCTTAGAGGAGCTTGAAGAAGCTCAATAAAATCATGCACAAGAGCACAAAAGTACAAAAGCACAGGCTTCTTCGAGCTGAAATGAAAGCTCGAATGCCTGTAATAGCAGCTTTTTTTATGAGCTGCAGTGTGCATGAGCCCTAAGTCGGATTCTGATCTTAATTGATGCGATTTGGAACCGACATTACAGGAAGATTAGCCAGGCAATCCCTGAAGTTGCCTTGAAGTCACATTGCTATAATCTTTATATATGGAATATAGACTGAAGGACTTATATATAAATGTTGTGGAATGATCTATCTGAGTTTCCATGATTTCTTATGGGGAAATTCGCTGTGATATACGAGTGGTTTGGATTAAAAGCACGTTTCCGGAACGAATTATGCTCGCAATCCAAGGTTTTACTGTATTCTAATCTAGGGTGGTCTTTACTCCCGTAAACAACACTGAATTTATGTATTGATGTAAAAGTGCCATTCTGCACAGGTGTAATAAGAGCCCATGATGACGTACCTCCAGGGGCTGTACCTTTGAGAGCCTGGGTTCAGTGGATTGAATGATGCTGGGTGTCATACAACAGTGTACCCAAACTAAACTTTGTATCATTTTTTCATACAAATAGAGCTTATTATTAAAGCTCTTTTGGGTAAAGCCCAACAACCACTGCAATACCGAACACTTTTCACTGGACTTTAATCTAAATGGGGGTCTGTAAGGGAGTGCACTGATATAAGGGGACTCTGAGCTAATGGGGGGGGGGTCTCTAGGGGGGGGGGGTACTATTATAAAGGGACTCTAATCTAATGGGGGTCTGTAAGTTGGGGGGGGGGGTTGGTGATATATGGTGAGTCTGATATAATGGTGGTCTCTAATGGGGGGGTGCTGACTACTGATGTAATGGTTGGTCAGCAACCATTAAATCAGCAATCAGCATTTCCCATTAGAGACCCCTTTTAGCTCAGAGTCACCATATATTAGCACCCCTCTTACAGACCCCCCCATTAGATTAGAGTCCCTTTATATTAACACCCCCTTAGAGACCCCCCCCATTAGCTCAGAGTCCCCTTATATCAGTACCCCCCCCCCCTTACAGACCCCCATTAGATTAGAGTCCAGTGAAGAGAGAGAAAGGGGGTGACAGAAAGAGATGGGGGTGAGAGAGGGGGGTCACAGAGAGAGGGGGTGTGAGAGAAAGGGGGTGAAAGAGAGAGAGGGGGTGGGAGAGGGGCGAGAGAGGTGGGTGAGAGAGAGAGGGGGGGTGACAGAGAGAGAGAGAGGGAGTAAGAGAGAAAGAGAAAGGGGGTGACAGAGAGAGGGGGGTGAGAGAAAGAATGGTGAAAGAGTAAGGGGGTGAGAGAGAGCGACGGGAGAGAGAGGGGTGAGAGAGAGAAGAAAGGGTGAGGGAGAGAGGGGCGAGAGAGGGGGTCAGAGAGAGAGGGATGAAAGAGAGAGAGAGGGGTGAGAGAGAGTGTGGGTGAGAGAGAGGGGTGAGTCTCTCTTGCAGTCTCCCTTGTGCTCCCATGTCCCAGTCCCTGTCTGCCGGAAGGTGTGTGTAGTCAGTACAGTACCTTCCATGCCAGCAGCAAGCAGGACCAATTTCCGTGATCACGAAGGTGCTCTACAGCAGATCTCTGTGAGGTGGAGTGGTCCCTGGCTTTCTGCACCTCCCACTGTGGTCACCCTGTCCTTTGGGCCTGGGAGCAGAAAGGAGATTGAATGAATCCAGGGGTTCCAGGCTCTGGCAGGCGCTGTGCCCGTATCTTCTGAGGTTTTCTCCCTCCCAGGCTGTTGGTGCTTGTCCTGCCCTCACTGTTCTCCTTCACCATGGCCTCCATCTCCTGGGCCGCCTGCTCGCACTGTGCAGATTGCAGCAGGAGCTGGGATGTCATCCTGCCTGCGCCTTGCCACCTTAGCTGTCCTGTTCCTTGCACCTGCTGTCACTGGACCAGGCCCCTCCATGACTAGGCCTTCATGTGGTGCTCCATGAGCCCCTACATTAATCCAGCCATGGCAAAGACATTTTACTGCCCCCCTCCCCCAGGCCAGGTGCTCTAAGAAGGCTGCCTGTGCTGCCTTATGGTGGCCCCAGCCCTGTGTCTGGGTTTCAGGAGGACAGAAACCAGGCACAAGTGGCAAAACCCAGACTGTCCAGGTCATTCCCATACCAGTGGCAACCCTAGTGAGGACTGTATATGTGGATGGTGTATGGAGGGAAAGGTGAGGACTGTATATGTGGATGGTATATGGAAGGGAGGGTTGAGGACTGTATATATGGAGGGGAGAGAGCTCTGTAAATAGATGGTGTATGGGGGAGGGTTGAGGACAGTATATATGGATGGTGTATGGGTGGCTGAGGACTATATATATTCGAATGGTGTATGGGGGATGAGGACTGTATATATGGTTGATGTATGGGGGAAGTGGTGAGGACCAGTGGCATATCATCCATGTGTGCAGGGTGTGCGGTGCTCTCTGCACCACATGCAGTAACAAAATTTCAATGTGTGCACAGGCAGCGCCGGTGGTCGCATTTGCCACTATCTCGTCTATAGATCAAGGGCCACTGAGGTGCCTGTCTGGCCGGTGATAGAGTGACCTTGTGTGGCCTTGTGCGCTGTCCGGGAGGCGGGATGTGTGGTCTGACGTGGGGACATCCTGCCCACTGCCCCATTTAGTTAGACATGCCGCCCAGACTCTGGAGAGGTGCCACCAGGAGGACACTATTGTAAGAGGAGAGTAGGGAGGGGCACGGTGTATTGCAGCCAGGGATTGCATACTAGCTCATTATGAAATACCTTAGACCGAAGCCCTTTAGCGGCGTCCCCATGCCACTGCTGACATCTTCCCCGGTGTTTCTACTGGGTTTGCGGGCTCCGGTGCTGTGATTGGTGTGCAGGAGCCACGGGTCACGGCAAAGGTCCTGAAGAAACAGCACAGGTGGCTTTTCCTTCAAAAGGCATGTGCCGATGACTAATCGGCGCAGTATACAGTAAATATCTCCTAAACATTGAAAGTTTAGGAGATATTTACAGTAACTTTAGGTAAGCCTTATTATAAGCTTACCTATAGGTACAAACAATCAAGGGGAGTTTACCTTCTGTTTAGTGCCGGTGTTCCGTGAGAATTACCTACCCGTGAGAAAAACCTACCCCTCGTCACTTCCGGTTCACGGCACTGTATGGAATGCAGAGGTTACATTAAAACAGCGGGGCTGCAATACGAATCATCTCCGCTCCTGTGCCTGTCACTTCCCTGCTCTCGGCAAGTAAATCTAAAAGCGGTGGCGGGTGTATGTAAACATAAATCACGGAGACGCCAGCCGCTTTTATATTTACTTGCCGAGAGCAGGGAAGTGACAGGCACAGGAGCGGAGATGATTCGTATTGCAGCCCCGCTGTTTTATTTAACCGCCGCTTCGGTAGGTTTTTTCCACGGTACACCGTGCTATTTCCATACTAGTGCGCATGCGCACTAGTCTGCTCCTCTGTTGTCCCTTTAGGTATCCGGCCCTGTGAGCATGCGCACTGCTGCGATGCTCAGCTGTTCCTGGCCGGAAGTGATGAGGGGTAGGTAATTCTCACGGGGTAGGTAATTCTCACATTACACCGGTTCACACTGTTCTGACTTGTCAGGCGACTTGGTCGCCTGACAAGTAGCGGACCGTGATGTGCAATTGGAACCGTTCTAATAGGAGCGACTCAAGTCGCTCCGAATTAGAAAAAGGTTCCTGCACTACTTTGGGGCGACATCGGAGCGACTTGCTGACTTGTCAGGCGACTGGTCAGCCTGACAAGTCGCGGTCCGTCACGGTCCATTGTGTGTTACAGGAACCGTTCTAATAGGAGCGACACAGGAAAAAGGTTCCTGTACTACTTCGGGGCGACCTGGAGCGACTTGCATAGACATTCATTATATGAAGTCCTTGCAAGTCGTGCCGAAGTTGCGGTGCACGCGACTTCACAGGTCACCCCCAAAGACGTGCCGTGTTAGTGTGAACCGCACTTAAAGTGGAGTTCCACCCTAAAATGTAACTTCCGTCCATCTTCTTGCTCCGGGTCACCTGAAAAACAAATGGATGATCGCAAACTTTTTTTTTTACTTACCTTGTTTTAGAAGATAGTATACTTACCTTACTTCCTCTTCCTCCCTCGGCGGCCACGGCGAGTTGTCACTTCCTGGCTTGCAATGATTCCTGGGAGCTGAACGTCATCGCTCCCAGGAATCAATGCGCCTGAACCGGCCCCGATGTCAGTTCCGGTGCAGGCTCCGTCATACCTTGCTAAACAGCTTCTGGGCATGCCCAGAAACTGTGCAGGGATGACGCTGCAGCCCCGGAAGTGACGGCGGGGCCGGTGTAATGCATCGTGGGACCGAAAAGGACGCAGAAGAGGATCGTGCTGGCTTCAAGCTGCCCACACCTGAGATGGCAGCGCTGAACAATACATTTTCAAGGTAAGTATTTCTTCTTGCGGGTAAGTGCAACCTGGGACAGATCAGAGGCTATCCATTGTAGAATGTACTAGCCCTGACTGTCCCGGGGGTATTTTTTTTGGTTTTAGGTGGAACTCCGCTTTAAGGTCTTGGTTTTTTTTTTTTATATATAAAATAAAATATATATTTACAAAAAAAAACAAAAACATGGTACAGCAGGCACATATCAAGAATATGAAATGTTGGGTTTACATGTTCTTTAATGCTATAGCTGTGTCAACCTGTGTTTATTGTCCTGAATCTCCAATAGTGATGAGCTCAGAAGTGTTCCGGATGGTAGTAGAAACCCACCTGAACAATCCTGCCAGGAAGCCATCATTGTGCACCACCAATCAAAGGCTTTGAGACATTTCCCAGCCCGCAGCTGTACAGACCAGGAAATGCCTCACTGCCTATGATTAGTGGTGTACAGCAGGGATATGCAAACTGTGGCCTTCCAGCTGTTGCAAAACTACAAGTCCCATCATGCCTCTAACTTTGGATGACCATGCTTGTGGCTGTCAGAGTCTTGCTATGCCGCATGGGACTTGTAGTTCTGCAACATCTGGAGGGCCACAGTGTATACTGTATATCCCTGGTGTACAGTATCGGCGTCCTGGCAGGATTGCTCAGGTTGGTTGGGACTACGATCTCGCACAAGCTTGAGCCAATCACTAATCCCTAAGTCCTGAGGGTGGCCAACTATAGTCCCCCAGCTGTTGTGGAACTACATGTCCCATTAGGCACTGCAAGACTTGACAGTTCCACCACAACTTAACAAGGCATGAGGGAAAGGCTGACAGTTGCTGTCAGAGGCATGATGGGACTTGTAGTTCCACCACAGTAGCTCCCCCTTGTATCTAAATGGCCATATACACTATAAAATTTTCTGAAGACTTTTTCCTTCAGATTGCATACAAATGGAAAGTGTTTAGGTTTGACCTCATATTATATGGTTTTGGTAAATCTAAAGGAAAAAGTCTTCAGAAAATCTTATAGTGTGTATGGCCCATAAGACCAGGAGGATAAGGCCTAACACCAAGAGCTCAGCAGTATATGAGTATTACTCTAGTACCATATTATTACCATAGCAGCTATACAGAAAACACTCCTCGTGAGAGATACAAATATAAAGATGTGATTTTATGAAGCTTCATTATGAATAAAACGTCCAGAAATTTCTACCAGCTCGTCCTAGCCCAGCCATTGCTGATGCTCTGCACCATGTGATAACTCTCCGTTGACCCCGCCCGCCGCCTCGCCTCAGCAACCAATCAAACAACGAGAACTGTGACAGGCTCTCTGGTATGAGGAGAACGCAGCGCGGCGTCCCGAATTCGAGCGCCTCCCCGCCAATCAGACGCGCGGAAAGCATCCTGGGCGTGGACATGCAAATCCAGTTTGAAAAAGACGGCGGGAAATCTGAGTTTCGCGGGAGGACCTTCGCGCGTAAACCGCATCCCTTCATTCATTGTCAGCTTCCTGGAGCCATTTTTCAGCCGCGGCGGTGGCAGGGAGGTCGAAGCGGGGCCCAATCACTTCCAGTCGCACAATCCAACTGCATCTGCCCCCTCCGGTGCCCGATCGGCCTCCGACAAGCTCACCCCAGGCACCGAGGGGGTCCCTGCTATCGGCATCGGTGACTATTTCCAGGCTACGGGGCCGGGCCCGCACGGATTCCAGGGGTCGGAAGGAGGGAAGGAAGCCGAGTGTGCCCGGGATCGGAGAGCGGGAGGAGGCTGTCCCCAACCAGCATGAGGAAAGGGATCCACTCCGGGCACGACAAGCTGCTGGTGGCCGGCCTGCAGAGCTCGGAGAAGGGCTCCGGGGGGTTCGTGGCCGGGGGAGGCGCCGCCACCGCTACCGTGGTGGGAGGAGGGGGATACCTGCACATCCTGTCCTCCCCCGGCCCGGTACACCACCCCCAACACGGACTATGTCTGCCCGATCAACAGCACCAGGCGGCTGCCAGCTTCATCTACTCTACCCCGCATGGACCCGCCGCCAGAGCCGGCCTACTGCAACCCACACTGGGGCGCCCTCCGGTAATCAGCGCCCATCCCCCACTCTGCACCACACCGGGGAAGGGGGGGGGGGAGTTCATGGGGGTCGTTGTGTCTGTAGAGGGAGCTGGGCACTAGGATTTCTGTGCAGGTTCCCGCCCCGGATGGAGGGGGTAGGGGAAAGGTCACCTGTGTATTAGCTGTTTATACATCTGTCACTGGGGGGGGGGGCAGTGTCACACACCGATCTACACCAATTCATAGGGAGGGGGGCACAGATCATCAATGTTCTCATCAGGCAATCAATTGATGATCAACCAAATTTCATCCATATGACAGTTTGAGCGATAGTTGTGATATCGTACAATCTGATCTTTCAGCTATCGCTCATACTCTGATTGCTAATCAATTCTCTATTATCAACATTCCTATCAGACAATTGATCGATGATCAGCAGTGATATGACAAAATTTGAGTGATAGTTATCAATAGTGTACAATCAGATCTTTCAGTTATCGCTTATACTCTGCTTTTCCTGTGTTTGATTACTAATCAATTCTCTTTTATCAGCATTTTTATCAATCGATCGATGATCAGCAGTGATATGACTAAATTTGAGTGATAGTTATCAATAGCGTACAATCAGATCTTTCAGCTATCGCTCATACTCTGCTTTTCCTGTGTTTGTTGATTGCCAATCAATTCTCTTATCGACTTTCCAATCGATCGAAGATCGGCAATCAATTTGAGTGATAGTTGTGATCAATAGCGTACAATCATCTTTCAGCTATCGCTCATTCTCTGCTTTCCTGGGGTTGTCCACTGTCAATTCTCGACATTCCAATCGGTTGACAATCCACAACCAATTTCATTGATAGGACAGGGTTTGAGCGATAGCTGTGATCAATAGCGTACAATCGTATCTCTCAGATATTGCTCATACCCTTTTTTTTTTTTTTTTTTTTCAGTGGTTTTAGACTTGGGGCTCTTTCACACGGTCCGCTCCGTAGGCGGATCCGTGTTGCTCAGCGGGGATCGATCCGCGATCCCCGCTGAGCCGGGCGGGTGACAGCTCCGTCTCCACTTGCGGAGAGGGAGGTGTCTCAGCCCCTGCTGCCCTCTATGGGGGATCGGATGAGAGCCTGTCCGCTCTCATCAGATCCGATCCGATTACTGAACGGATGGAAAAATAGGGTTTCCATCTGTCCAGATTTCATGGATCGGATGCGGATGGCAGCGGGTGTCAGCGGAGGTGTCTCCGCTGACACCCACTGCCCCATAGAGATGCATGGAGGATCCGATCAGATCCGCCTAAAAAACTGACAGGCGGATCTGATCGGATCGCCCGTGTGAAAGAGCCCTTATCGATTTTTTTTTTTTTTTTTTTTTTTTTTTTTTTTTTTTTTATCGAAATCTTGATCCTAGAAGAATTTACTGATCCGATAAGGAGATTAGACGATGAAAGATATGATTATATGCAATCACATCTGTTTTTATCATAGCTCCTCATCTGATTTGTCAATTCATTTCCCCTCAACATTCCTATCAGATAAACAGATGTGATTGCATATAATCATATCTTTCATCGTATAATCTAAGGTCAATTCTCTTAGGATCAAGATTTCTATCAAAAATCGATAGTGTAAAACCACAGGAAAGCGGAGTATGAGCAATAGCTGAAAGATACAATTGTATTCTATTGATCACAACTGTCACTCAAACTCTGCCCCAATCAATGAAATTGGTTGTGGATTATTGACCGATTGTCTGATAAGAATGTTGATGACAAAAGAACTGACCAATCAGATGAGGAAATTGCATGATAAAAACGGATGTGTTTGACAGCGTACAGTCATGCCTTTCATTGTGTAATCTCCTAATCAACAGCAAACTTCATACATATGACCGAGTTTGAGCGATAGTCAAGATCGATGGCGCACAATCCTATCTTTCAGCTATCGCTCATACTCTGCTTACCTGTGAATGTTGACTATCGATCTAATCTCTTAACATTCCTATCGGACAATCAATCGATAGTTGACAACCACAGGAAAGCTGAAAGATACGATTGTACGCTATTGATCACAAATATCGCTCACGCTGTCATATCAATAAATTGGTTGCCGATTATGGATTAATTGCTATATTGGGCAATTTTTTTTTTTTAGCCTCAACATACCCATCAAGCAACCAATCGATAATCAGCAACCAATTTCATGTGTGAGCGATTGTACGCTATTGATCAAAACTATCGCTCACACTGTCATATCAATGAAATTGGTTGCTGATTATCGATTGGTTGCTTGATGGGTATGTTGAGGCTAAAAAAAAAATTGCCCAATCTAGCAATTAATCCATAATCGGCAACCAATTTATTGATATGACAGCGTGATCGATATTTGTGATCAATAGCGTACAATCGTATCTTTCAGCTTTCCTGTGGTTGTCAACTATCGATTGGTTGTCCGATGGGAATCTTGATACGTGATTTTATCGATAGTCGACATCCACAGGTAAGCAGAGTATGAGCAATAGCTGAAAGATAGGATTGTGCGCCTTCGATCTCGACTATCGCTCAAACTCGGTCTTCTGTATGAAATTGGCTGTGGATTAGGCGATTACACAATGAAAGGCATGATTGTACGCTGTCAATCACATCTGTTTTTATCATGCAATTTCCTCAACTGATTGGTCAGTTCTTCTGTCATCAACATTCTTATCTGACAATCGGTTGATAATCCACAACCAATTTCATTGATAGGACAGAATTTGAGCGGTAGTTGTGATCACTAGCGTACAATCGTATCTTTCAGCTATTGCTCTTACTCCGCTTTCCTGTGGTTGTCGACTATCAATTGATAGAAATCTTGATCATAAGAGAATTACCGGTCCGATAAAGAGATCACATGATTGTACGCTGTCAATCACATCTGTTTTTTATCATATCTCCATCTCATAGGAATATTGTTAAAGAGAATTGACCAATCGGATGAGATATGATAAAAACAGATGTGATTGAATATAATCACGTCTTTCATCGTGTAATCTCCTTATTGGATCGGTCAATTCCCTTATGATCAAGATTTCGATCAATCCATAGTTAACAAATAATTTGATTTGACAAATACAGCAAAGCTGAGTATGAGCAATAGCTGAAAGATATGATTGTACACAATCGATCACAACTAATCATATCTTTCAGCTATCGCTCATACTGCGCTTTCCTGTGGTTGTCGACTATCAATTGATAGAAATCTTGCTCATAATTATTTATTTATTAGAACTATCGCTCAAGTTCTGGGTCATATCAATATAATTGGCTGTTGATTGATTAAATTTTTTATTGGACAATTGATCAATAATTAATAGCCAATTTCATGGATCTGACCCAGAATTTGAGCTATAGTTGTGATAGCGTACCATTGTATCTTTCAGCTATTGCTCGTTTGCCACTTGCCTCTGGTTGTTGACTATCAATTGATAGAAATCTTGGTCATGAGAGAATTGACCAATCTGATCAGGAGATTACATGATATGCAATCGCATCTGTTTTAAAATATCTCCTTGTATGAGAAGAATGTCGATGATAAAAGAAAATATTCTACTCAATTGATATTCCCCAGCCAATTCCATTATCAATTGATTGTCTGATAAGAGAATTGATCTATCCGATGAGATTACATGGTAAAAACAAAAGATATGTTTGTATGCTGTATGCTGTCAATCGCATCCGTTTTCACCATGTAATCTCATCTGATTGAAAAATTCTCTTCTGATCAGAATTCTTATCAATTGATCTATAGTCAACAACCAGTTTGATAGGACACAGACAGAAAAGCGGGAGTTTGGGCGATAGTGGTGGTGGTGTACATTTTCAGATCTTTCAATCTTATCGCTCAAACGCCACTTTTCCGTGTGTCCTATCAATCTAATTGGTTGTTGACTATCGATCATTTGATTTGAATGCTGATCATGAGTTTTTCGATCACATGAGATTACATGATGAAAACAGATGTGATTGACAGCGTACAATTATATCTTCTGTTGGTTGCCATGTAATCTCATTGGATTGGTCAATTCTCAACGTTCCGGTCAGACAATTGATCGATAGTTAAGAGCCAATTCTATTGCCTGCATTTGATTGTCTGATAGGAATGTTATAAGAATTGTCCAGTCAAAGGTGATTCTATGATTAAAACAGATGTGATAGCATATAATCATGCATTTGTTCGTGTAATCTTATCGGATTGCTCATTTCTTTTAATATCAACATTCCCAACAGGCAAATCGATTGATAGTCCAACAACCAACAGATTCTTAGGGTAGGTTCTAGACTCTGCAGTCTTTTGAAGCAGATCCACATTCAGATCGCTTTTCAGAGATTGATGGGTCACATGATGCCACCTCAATGGTTCTAACCTCATTTTTTTGCTAACAAATGCTCTGTATTCGTCACTTACCATGCTTCCCCCCCCCCCCCCCCCCTTAGCCATGATGGTGGGCTTGCCACCTAGCGATACTCCAGGTAGTTTTTGACGCAAAGCAAACACCCCCATCTGCTGCCTGTTTCAGCTTAAGGGGGGCATTAAATACGTACCTTTTTTTTACCAGCTGCCCCCCCCCCCCCAAAATGCATGTTGTAAATGCTGCATATCAATGCAATGCGATTGCTCAATTTTATATCCAGGCTGTGCAACTCGTTGATTCAATCTGCTCGAAATTGCATAGCCTGAAAGTTGTCTGTTCAAATATTTGCCAATTTGTGTTGTAATTATCTGTTTTGATGGAATCACACTGCAGTCAGATGGTAAAATGGCACATGTGTGGTCACCATTATGGAAGTGCATCTTGACTTGCCTGTTTTTTTTCCCTCCAACATCTGATTGGGAATTTTAAACTTCAACATGGCTTTCCTTGATTTACCAGCAGTTTACTATCTGGCCTAGTTGTTGCTTCTTTGCCTACCCATGTCTGCTTTTTCCTTTGATGAGCAGGATCTCTCACCTCCCATCCTCCATGGCTTTGGTATGGAAATGAAATGAGGTGGCTGGCTGCATAATTAGGCCTGCAGTGTGGCTCTTCAGGAGCGTCTGAGGCCTGCAAGTTGGGTGTCCAATTGTCTGAGACCAGCAGCTCCTGATGCAAAATCATCCAGTTAAGCTGTCCATAGATGGTGTGACTTTTCTTTCTTGGCAGACATCCCTGCTGGGGAAACCCACTGGCAATAATCACCAAAAAAAAAAAAATCCGGCTGGTTGATCGATCACTTGATTCACTTTACTACAATCAGCCTGCCTGTACTTGGTTCGAATTGCGGGCTGACCCTGCTCAACCAGGTAAAGTTTGAACCAGTTTGATAAGTGGAACTTTCTCCGTTCATTGTACTTTGTACACTCATTCCATCTGCCCTGTTACATAATTTTGTTTTGAGACCTGTATACAGTGTCTTTACTAACTTTTTTACAAATCTTCCTGTGCATTACAGCGTCCCTAGTACATAATAATGCATCACTCCATTTTGAACAGGAATGCTTACCTTTTCAGTCGCCCTCCCCACTTCATCCCGCAGATTGCAGAACATACTGAGCATTGGATGTGCAGCCCTTAAAACTCGGCAAGCTTTTGGCATCGTTCCTACCCACGCATGCGCACCCTGGCAGCTCAGTGTTCGGTTAGTAGACTGCACATGGGTGGGGAATGAACCCGAGTGCTGCACATCCAACAAAAATAACACTATCTTCAGTGGAAGGCAATTGAATGAGTTACTGAAAAGGGTGATCATTCTGTTAAAAAAGCGGAGCCCTGCATTGCTTGATGTACTGCAGATGCTATAATGCTTTGTGGCAAGTGGGTAAAGCTGAACTAACCCTAACGCCCCTTAAACACGATCAGGAAGATCAGGTCTGCCTGTCCATTTTTCAGGAAGACCTGATCAGGCCACCCATTCTATGGAGAGGCTGATGTCAGCGGAGATGTCTCTGCTGACGCCTGTCTGTCCGGTCAAACTTGACAAGAACTGCTTAAAGCGGTAGTATACCGCTTTTTTTACTTTTAACTACAGGTAAGCCTATAATAAGGCTTACCTGTAGGTACAAATAATATCTCCTAAACCTGCACGGTTTAGGAGATATTACCTCTGCCTGCAGCCGCTGACGAGTGTGGCGCATGCGCTCTGAAGGTCCGGCGGACCTTCAATGTTCCTTGCCGGGAATTGCCAGAAAATTACTCCCGCGCGCATGGGCAGGAGTGACGTCATCGCGGCTCCGGCCACTCACAGCGCCGGAGCCGCGGTACCCGGAAGAGACGCCGAGGAATCATGTCAGCTCCCACAGCGGTGTCCGGGGTCCGTGTCGGGGCTTCGTTCTAAAGTAATTCATAATGAGCTAGAATGTGATGCATACTAGCTCATTATGCCTTTTGTCTTGTGAGTTTTTTCTTTTTCATTGGAGTATACTACCACTTTAAACAGTTGGATGGCGATGCGTTCGTCATCCGTCCAGGGCATTGGATGAAAACACATTCTGTCCATTTTCATCTTTTTTTTTTTTTTTTCCCCATAGAGGAGAGAGGGACTCTTGACAGGTCCGTCTCTGCACAGTGAGAAGAGACGGACCTGTCTCTCATGCCATGCTGAGTGAGAGGATCCGCCCCATAGGAAAGGAGTCTTAAGCCTCATACACACCATCAGAATATCATACCAAAAATACCGCTTTCAATGCAATCATTTAATGTGGGGAACAAATACAAAAATTTTTCTCATATGATACGAGACCGTATGGTTTTTTTTTTTTTTTTTTTTTTCAGTATGGTTTCTGTCCAAAAATACGCAACAAAACATAACTTCCAAATTTTGATTCGGTCTTAGTAACCTATTTGTTTTTGATAGACTAGCATGCAAAAAAAATCACTCGCACACATTGTGTGTACTAGGCTTTAGGCCTCTTTCACACTTCCCGGGTTGCTGTGGCCGCTGAAATCTTGCTGCTGGAATGGAGTGCTATCATTAGCGGCCGCTAAGCCCATTTTAAACTGTCAGTGGCCGCTGCTGTATTGCATGTAGCTGCACACATAGTCGATGGCTGCGGTTGGGGACGGGTGTCCGAACCTGGATGCAGCGGACTGTCCATGCTCGGACATCTGTCCCTAACCTTTGTGTAGCTACATGCGACCAGCGGCCGCTGTCAATCTGCTGTTAGTTTAAATGGGCTGAGCAGCTGCTGACCGCATAACATGGTCATTCCAGCAGCGAGAATTCACAAGTTCTTGCCGCAGGAAGCTGATCGCTGCAGCTACCTGGACATGTAAAAGAGACCTTTAGGCCTGGTTCACACCTATGCAGTTTGCTTTTGATCAGTTTGCGGTTCATTTTCCTTTTTTTTTTTTTTTTTTCCCCACATGCGGTTTAACTTTTTTTTTATTTTTTTTTTTTTTTTTGCGGCGTAAATTTTGTTAGGCAGATGAAACGCATGACTTTAAATGCACTACACACGTTTCCACAGCGTGTTCATTGACGTTTATTGAACCAAAAACCCAGTGTTAAATTTTAAAAAAATGCTTACATGTGAACTTGTCCCATAGGAAACGAAGGTAAATGGACTGTAGTGTTTTTGCAAAATGCAGTAAACGTGTAGGTGTAAACCAGGCCTAAATGCCTCCATCCTCCCATTTCCTTGTTACTCCTGGTAAAATGCCTTTAGGCGTCCAGGATTTTCTCATCGCACATCCCGAAAGGCTTAAGGTCGATTAGTGCCAACTATCATGAGATTTCGTCCCCTGTACAGCTGACATCTATGCAGGTGGAAATTATGAAATGCTTTGGCACAAACTGACTCAAAGCCTTTTCATATGTCTGTGACTATCCAGGGAGGCTGGGAGCAGGTAAAGATGTATTGCTCTTGCCAAGGCAAGAAGTTGGAGGGTGCTGGGTCATGTTAAATTTAATACGGGTCACCAACCCTAATTATTAGCAAATGTGTAGGGGAAGGGAAGGGAAAGATCTAAAGTGCAGAGAAAGGAATGCCTAAACCTCTGATTACACCTTAGATGGCTTTACAGGGGGATAATGTGGTTACAGAGAATGCCTGGTGCTGTTGGGGGTGGAGGGGGAAGATCTACAATCTAAGGAGTGATATTGCAGCTGATAACCATAGGCCAGAGGGGGATGGGCAGGCTTACTACTCCCCTTGTTGGTATGTATGCGTTACTAAGATGTTGCCATGCTTCAGGAACATATGGTCAATTAGAAGCATGTTGGGTAGAGATGTGTTGAAAACTGGTGATTGTACAGAATGAGGTTTTTTTAGGGCTGGCCATATACTGCGTTGATGCCACTTGAAAAATATCTCAGGTCTCATTGATTTAGGGTGGTTTACTACCTTTCTGTATTCCAAAATCTTTCTCTCGAATGTAAAAAGAGAGGTTTTTTTGGAATTAATCTTTTTGCTGCTGACTCCAATTGGATCATCTAAGGCAGGGATTCCCAAACTATGGCCCTCCAGTTGTTCAGGAACTACAATTCCCATCATGCCTAGTCATGTATGTGAATGTCAGAGGTTTATAATGCCTCATGGGATGTGTAGTTCTGCAACAGCTGCAGGGCCGTAGTTTGGGAATCCCTGATCTAAGGCATGGGTGTCCAACCTTTTGGTTTCTCTGGGCCACATTGTGTGTAGAGAAATTTTCTCAGGCCGCATATAAAATGTATACTATCGTTAAGGTATATAAGTAATAAAATGCCGCCGCGCGCCCTGCACTAATTTAACACAACTAGAGGATGATCAGATGAAATGGAATCGGTATACAGAGGTTTACTTCTTCTGAGAGATAATAAAGGAACACTCTAACCACCATGACCACTTCAGTGATTTGAAGTGGTCATGGTAGTAGGAGTCAGAAACGCTGCACATGCTCGCCTGCCCCCCCCCCCCCCCGAGGCAGCCTCTGCCCACCGTTCGTTGGAAGCTGCTGTGGCTGTGCCCCCAACCCTTCCTTCATTCCTCCCCAGCAAAAAAAATTGTCGGGGCAGTGGGCCGCATTGCCTGCGGATCCGGGCTGCAGGTTGGACATGCCTGATCTAAGGTATAAGCAGGTATACATGACATTTTCAGGAAGCAACAAAGATTGGGTATGGTTTTTTTTTTTCTTCCTTCCCTTCGGTTGATCACCCAAAAGCATATGGCAAGGGAGTCTGCAGACCAGAGATTTTACCTATCTAGCTAATAAAGATGATCTGTTAGGCCGGCCATAGACTGTTCGAGTCTCGGTCGGTTTAGCAAGAATCAGCGGAGATTTGAACTATGTATGGGCAGACTGGATGTACAAAGGTTGATGGTCAACTTGGGTACAAATTTCTGGTCTCGGGGGAACCTCTGCTACTTATAAAAAATCTATAACTCGTGACACAGTGTTGACAGTCAGTGGGAAAAATGCTCCTTAAGTGGGGTACACACTAGTAGAAAATCTGCCGAAAATTCCTGTCCGAGGTAAAAATCGTACGATTTTTGGCTAGTGTGTACACCACTTTCTGCAGCCGATGCTGCCATTTTCAACGAAAAAAAAACGGAGGGACATACACCAACATTTTTATCGTCCGTCCCCAGACAACCAATTTTCTTTGTGTGTGCAGTACGTCTGCGAAAAATCGGATGCGAAAGACCGCGCATGATCTGAAGTTGCTGACGACCCCAGGAGTCTAGGAACAAATGTGCCAAAATATCAGACGAGAAATTTTGTGAACATTTTATGCACTGTCAATTAAAAACGGTTGTGACCGCTGAGCATGAGAGAGAAAAATCGGAGGATATTTTGTCCGGTTTTCGTCAAGTGTGTACGAGCCTTTACTCTTGTCAGCATTTGGAAGAATTCCCCCCTTACAGATGGCTAAAAGGAACAATAGTGTCATTGGAAACGTATCTGAGAGGCAGAAATTGACCATTGCTAAAGGAACCCCTAGCAACCTCAGGAGGAACCCTACCCCAGGGTCTATAAGAACAGACTGCATGAGATTTCCGCTTTAGCTTATTAGTCAGAAAATTTGTATGCCCCTCTGGAACCTAGTTTACGTTAGCTGGAACTTTTTATTTCAGGGCAATCCCTGCCCGCTACTGGCTAACAAAGGGAACGATGGGTATCTTGTCTTCTTCTCACTGTTTTTAGGAGTTAAAATGGCTGACAGATGTCTCTAATTTCAGTAGTGAGACCATTCCTGTGAGTTTTCAGATCTGTGAAGTTGCTGTGGCTATTAAAAAGGGGTCCTGCACCTTTTGTTAACTTTTTTTATTTTGGAGAATGCAGCACTATGGACAGGAACAGATGCGGAAACTGCAGGGAGATCTTAATGCTGGTGCCTCCAAGCAGTACAAAAAGCCAGCAGGTAACTTAGCCTGCCACACTACCCCTTAGGTTCTGTTCACATACACTATATTACCGAAAGTATTGGGACGCCTGCCTTTACACGCACATGAACTTTAATAGCATCCCAGTCTTAGTCCGTAGGGTTCAATATTTGGCCCATCCTTTGCAGCTATAACCGCTTCAACTCTTCTGGGAAGGCTGTCCACAAGGTATAGGAGTGTGTCTATGGGAATGTTTGACCATTCTAGAACTGGATTTGTGAGGTCAGGTACTGATGTGGATGAGAAGGCCTGGCTTGCTTTCTCTGCTTTGATTCATCCCAAAGGTGTAATATTTGATTGAGGTCAGGGCTCTGTGCACATCAGTCAAGTTCCTCCATCCCAAACTCGCTCATCCATGTCTTTATAGACCTTGCTTTGGAGTGTGCAGTTATGTTGGGACAGGAAGGGGCCACCCCAAACTTTTCCCACAAAGTTTAGGAGCATGAAATTGGCCAAAATGTCTTGGCATGCTGACGCCTTAAGCTGTCCCTTCAATGGAACGAAGGGGCTAAGCCCTGCCCTTGAAAAACAACCCCACACCATAATTCCCCCACCAAATGATTTGGACCAGTGCACAAAGCAAGGTCCATAAAGACATGGATGAGGAGAAATTTGAATGGCCTGCACAGTTCTGACCTCAACCTGATAGAACAGCTTTGGGATGCGAGCCAGGCCTTCTCTTCCAAGGTCAGTGCCTAACCTCACAAATGCGCTTCTGGAAGAATGGTCAAACATTCCCACAGACTCCTAAATCTCGTGGACCTCTTTCCCAGAAGAGTTGAAGCTGTTATAGCTGCAAAGAGTGGGCAAAATCAATATTGAACCCTATGGACTGAGACTGGGTGCCAATAAAGTTGATGTACATGTAAAGACAGGCGTCCCAATACTTTGCGTAATAGTATATATGCAAATTGGCTGCGTTTCGAGCCGCATGCAATTTGCATGACATGAAAAGGCAGCCTTTTCTATGGAGGCGGTTCACATTAATGCTGACTGACCGCTGTCTTTCAGTCCGGTTCAAGTGCGATTTTTTTTTTTTTTTTTTTTTTTTTTTTTTTTTTTTTTTTTTTTTTTTTTTTTTTTTTTTCAAATCAAAATTTAATTTAAAAAAAAAAAAGCAGGGAAACCATGGCTGGACACATGTGAACCGAGCATAATGGAACAAAGCTTCTTGAGGACAAACTGCACTAGTTCACTAGTAAAGCTACAACTATAAACTGGAATATAAATGACCAAATATTTTGGCGCTATATTGTGGATCATAAAATAAGAGTGCATCTCACTTGAAGTGTTAACCACTTCCCGTCCGCGCTATAGCAGAAAGACGGCTACAGAGTGCACCTTATTTGCCGGGAGGGCGTCCATGTATGTCGTCCTATACTTAGACTTCAGCATTACTTGTGTGTGTTCTTGCTGAGGGCTGCCATTTTGTTGAAGCCCAGAGTCTTGAGCAGCAGTAAATCTTTAGGCTGTCAGATCAGCCTCTACAATTTTGGCACTGTGTGGAAAAAAATGTAACTGAGCACCTGCAGAGCAGGGTAAGACAATGTATTACCGGATTTTAAACCGGTATTTAAAGTTTTTCACACACACACACACACACACACACATTCTGCAAATGGGGCCAGCCTGAAGTGATCTGTCAGGACAATTTTCTGACTAAATGTTTTTTCTTTAGAAGCAGATGGGAGTCTTTCACCTGCACTGTCCAGATGATTGTGTGATGCAAATTGAACATATACTGAATTGACTGACGTAGCAGCCTGATTATTGTTCAGGGTAAAGTTTTGTTGCAGGCTGTCGGCTTTGTCACCCAACTGTTTCTACTTGTCAAGAGTAAAGTTCAGAGTGAGGATATCTGCAGAGGAAACTTGAGGAATTCTGCTTTCTCAGTTATACATTAAATGGGAAGCTGGCCATACGTTATACAATGTTCTTCAATTTCCTTCAGATTTACCTTTTAACCATGTAATGTGAGGGCCTTCCTGATTGCATACAATTTAAAATAGTTTAAGTTTGACCTCCATAATCTGTTGGTAGATCTTAAAAAAAAAAAAAAAAAAAAAAAATTATACAGGAACATTGTTAACCGCTTGCCAACCAGCTGCCGTACTTATACTGTTGCAGGTCAGTTCTGCCCTGTGAAATGGCCTACCTGCACGTCATTTCATCGGACCGCTAGTGGGGCGCTGATGGGCCACAGGGGGAGCCATTCAGCAGGTCCCACGCCCGCGATGGCAGCCTGGCACCTGTGATCGCTCACTGTGCAGACAGAGCGGCGGTCTGCCGTTTTAAACACTGCAGACTGCGGTTCCGCCAGTAATGAACACAGGGATCCTGTGTTCCTCCTATTTAGGAACACAGGTCTCTGTTTTTATTCAAGCCCATCCCCCAGTTAGAAAGCACCCCCCTAGGCACACATTTAACCCTTTGATTGCCCCTGGTGTTAACCCCTTCCCTGCCAGTGTCAGTACAGTAACAGTGCATATTTTTAGCACTGATTACTGTAGTAATGTCACTGGTCCCCCAAAGTCAAAATGTCAGGTGTCCAATCTGCCTGCTGCAATGTCGCAGTCCTGCTAAAAATCGCTAATCGCAGCCATTACTAGTAGAAAAAAAAAGAAATCAAAATGACCTAAATCTTCCCCTAGTTTGTAGGAAGTTGTAACTTTTGCACAAACAATCAATATACACTTTCTGGTATTTTTTTATTTTATTTTTTTTACTAATAATATGTAGCAGAATACATATTGGCCTAAAATGATAAAAAATCAAAACTCATGGGAGAGGCCATAAAAAGGTACCAGAAAGATCCAAATGTATCCAAAAGAATTTTACTGATTTGAAAAAACATCCCAAAAATCTGAATATGGAAAATGACCGCCACCAAAACCCCATTATATTAAAACATTAAGAGATTGTCACATGTTTAGAAGGTCCAGGATCCTAGTATGAAAGTGCAATAATTGTCACTATCTGCTTCCGTGTGGCAGGGCTCTGTATCCACTACCACTGTGGAATTAATCGGAACATGTATATGTACAGATGGGATAATACGTAAATGGCTGTAATGCGTACAACAACCATCTGCTGTCATTTGACAGTGCTTTGTATCCACTGCCTCTGGAATTACAGCAGATATGTGGTATTGGAGCCGGTTCACATTAGCGCGACATGACTCCTTACTACTTCAGGGGCGACTTGTGCATTACATTGCACCACGACTTCGGATCGACTTGCAGGGACTTCACATAATGGAAGTCTTTGCAAGTCACTCTGAGGTTGCCCCGAAATAGTACAGGACCCTTTTTCTAAGTCGGAGCGACTTGTGTCACTCCTATTAGAATGGGTCCTGTAGCTGTCAATGGACCACGAGGGAGCGTGACTTCTCAGGCTGACAAGTCGCGCTAATGTGAACCGGTTCTTACTAAGTGGAGCTAAGTCGGCACAGTGTACATGTACAGATGGGGAAATCCCTAAACTGTGATATAATATTGTAAAGCCCCCTCCTGAGAATCTCAAAATATGCATATACCACGCAGGAACCTGCTTAGCCCAGTCATGTAGTGTATCACATCCCCATGGTGAGGGATAGTCAAAGGGTCATCAGTCCAGGACCCTCATGAAAGCAGCCGTTTTTTTTTTTTTTGGATCTGGAGTTGACACATGAGCATGGGAGGATGATTTCAAAAAATCATTGTAAGCCAACTAGTGGCAATTAACATCTGTACTATTCCAGCTGCCACCACCCTATATGGCGGAATAATATTACTGGTGGCCCTTTCCAGTGATTGCACCGAAACTGCTCTAAAAAAGATTATATCGAATAGCGCCAAGTACTTGTGGCAAAATTACGTGAAAAAAGGTTTTCCCAAAGTCTTATTAAATTAGGCTTTTCTTAAATATGAAACTTTGCCCTGCTCCCTGTCCACTATAGCTGAATGTGAACCTTCAGAGCCAACAATTGCCAGGTTTGTCACTAATTATCATGACAATTTTTCACAAGATTACCCATATCTTTGTCGGCTGCACTGCATGCACTCTTCGTAAACGAATAGACGAACATAGGAAGTTGATCAACGGTGGAAATGATAAACCTAGTGTACCCCAACATTTCCTGCATTTTCACAATAAGGACTTTAATGGAAGTCATGCCCACTGAGTTTATTGGGGGTCAGACCATGACTGACCATGAGAGATTTACTTCACTTTGTAAACGTGAGGCCTTTTGGATCTTTAAATTAAATTCATCATTCCCTGTGCAATGTGGTATGACTAAGGAATTCAGAAGGCCCAAAGGATATATCATTTTTAGAAAGTTTTTATTAATCCATTCTGTTATAACCCCTATATTTTTTTTCTAATAAGTCTTTTTCACTATAGCGAGAGTCTACATTATATTAACTGATTACATATAATTTACTCGGACCTTGGACTGTAACAATGCCTAGAATTGAGATCAATGTTCAATATCTACACGCAACTTGAAGCATGGGAGTGTGTATGTTTACACATAGATAGAAATATATATTCTCCTTGCACATCTTTTTTAGTTATATACCATACATATAATATAATTTTTTTTTTTGTTATCCCATATGCAATATATTGGGTATATTTTATTCATACATATTTTATTCATACATGTATATATTTTTTTTTTCCTATTTTTTATGGTCCCCTGTCTGGGCAGATATGCTCAGCAGAGATGTGTTGCTATTGTTTTATCCCTTAATCTGTGTGGAGTCTGCATCCTGTACATGACAGTCTGATGGCTAGATAATCTTTTCAATCACTAAAATCAAGCCCACCCAAGGGTTATGACTTCCACCCTTTTCTTCTCCCAGTTTCAACGTTGGAGGATTAGTCTGTCCCGTCACATGGCAATGTTGGCTAATCCTATGTTAAAAAAAAAAAAAAAAAAAGCGCAGGTGTGCGAAACATGTTTCTGTAGCCGTGGTAATCAACTCCTGTCCTCAGGACCCCACTAACCGGCCAGGTTTGCAAGATAACTGAAATGCATCACAGGTGATATAATTTGCTGCTCAGTGATTGCAGTACTCTAATCTGCATCTCCCCAAGGTAATACTTCAAATCTAGCCTGTTAGTGGGTCCTTAGGACTGGAGTTGAGAGCCACTGTTCTATAGTGACGGGACCAACCCTCCGAAGCTTGCTTTCCAGTGCCTCTGTCCTCTGGTTTTTCCGGTTTCCAGGCGTGGTGATTGACGTCATCATCGAGCACCCCGTCTACTTCCGGCTATCCAGTGTGTTCCACGGACGTGGAACACGACTCTTTTTCCATCCAACCTTGGGCACCCGTCCACTGGCCGTCCGGGCTCCCTCAGCAGGACTGGTGGGTCCTCCCGGCCAGAGCCTCCCATTGGTGTGCCCTTCCATCAACAAGTGTGGCCATCCATCTCCACTGTTTTGGGCAAGGATGCAGACAAAACCACCAAGGCCACAGTAAGGTTACTACCCTATGTTTTTAATTCAACTGCACAATTTGCAGTTTTCTCAAATAAACATGGACTTTTAATACTTTATTGAGGAGTTCCTTCCAGCCTGTTTTTAGTCTTTTTCAGAAGCATCAGTGGATTTATTCCCTTCCAAGCCTGTCCTTTAGCGCTCTAGTGTTCTACATTGTGGGTCCCCTCATGAAAGTTGACTACTTTCATTGTGTTTCACCAGCTTGTGTGGACACGGGCTTCATCAGGAACAATAGGGGGTGCCAGGGAGGTTCAATTTATACACTCGCTTAGTTCCACATACCTCCCCAATTGAATGGCGCTCGCACGTGAACAAAAATACTGTAAGGGCTCTTTCACACGGTCCGCCTCCGTAGGCGGATCCGTGTTGCTCAGCGGGGATCGATCCGCGGCGATCCCCGCTGAGCCGGCGGATGACAGCTCCGTCTCCGCTTGCGGAGAGTGAGGTGTCTCAGCACCCGCTGCCCTCTATGGGGGATCGGATGAGAGCCGACCGCTTGTCCGCTCTCATCAGATCCGATCCGATTACTGAACGGATGGAAAAATAGGGTTTCCATCCGTCCAGATTTCACGCACCGGATCGGATGCGGGTGTCAGCGGAGGTGTCTCCGCTGACATCCGCTGCCCCATAGAGCTGCATGGAGGATCCCATCAGATCCGCCTGAAAAACTGACAGGCGGATCTGATCGCATCGCCCGTGTGAAAGAGCCCTAATAGAATGAAGTTAAAACATCACAATGAACTAAAGATACTTGTGAATTAAAAGGAAAGTACAACAAATGATAGCAGAACTAGGAATGTTAATAAACATTCAAAGATTGTCAAGAGAATGTGTAGAGATTTACCAAAACAACCCAACAGGTAGCCTTGATTATTTTGTAAATACTATTTCTTCTCCTTCCAGAAAGACCCCCCCCCCCCCCCCCCCGATTTAGTTCAGTATTGAGGCCTCTGGGAAATAAGGAATCCAGTCTGAAAATCAAATGGATTTTGCACCCTCCCACTGACCTACCAAATTTGGTAATAAATCTAGTCAGAATCTTACCCAAAGAGATCCCACAAGTTTCTGCCTTCTGTTCGAGGAGGGTATCTTTCACATTCAAATGCAGCCTTTTTGGCTTTTTTCAACTCCCGATGGGAGTAGCCACGATCTCAGAATTTATCATACATGGTTCTGGACTCAGCCTTGAATTGATCAATTTGGGTACAGTTCCTCCAAAACCTGAGGAACTGATCCGTAGGGACTCCATGCTTGAGAGATCTCGGGTGGTGGCTACTAGCATGAAGCAGGGTATTTGCTGCGGTTTCTTTTCTATAGGTCCTAGTATTTAATACAACCATCTTGGATAGACCTATATATAGGTCAAGGAAAGTAATTTCCAGATGGTGAAAATTATGTTAGTCTAAAGTTTTTCTAGTTCCTCCATAAACGCCTCAAACTGTACAATAGAGTCTGTCCATACCATAAGGACGTCATCGATGTGCCTAACCCAGGAGCTAACATAGGATTGGAATGCTGATAAACAATAGACTAAATCCTCTTCCCACTCACCCAGGTGCAGGTACGTGTATGTGGGTACCCAAGGGGCCCCATAGAGGTACCCCTTATTTGTTGGAAGTTCCAAGAAATTGGAAACAGTTGTTTAACAAAGTCAAGCAGTTCGATAACGAATTAATTTTGCGCTTCTAATAGTGGGAAATGGATATCAAGGAAGAATTCAACTGCATCAATGCCGCACCTGTGGTATGGCCGTATAAAGTGGTTCACTCCAACCAGGAGGGCTTCCTCGGGTATCTCCATGTTGGCTAATTCTATGTAAAAAAAAAAAAATGTGTGTATGTGTATATTATAAAAACATTTTTTTTCTTTTTTTTTTGGCTATATTTGGATCTTTGTGGTACCTTTTTTTTTTTTTTTTTTTTTTTTTTTTTTTTTATGGTCTCTGGTTTTTTTTTTTTTTTTTATACAGTGCTTTTGGTACATAGAGCCACGTCCTATATTTTATTTTGACATTTTACATGTAACATCTAATGGTTTATGGCATCAGTACCCCTCATTACACCTGTGGGTGTTATGCCCAATCAGGTGTTTTTTATATTATCTAAAATTATGAAAAGTGTTTTTTTCTTAATTTTTTTTTTTTTTTTTTTTTTTAATTCCGAGACTGTTTTTAGCAGAAAGTAAAATCTGTATTTTTTTTTTCTTCCCTCGCCCCCCATTTTTTTTTTTTTTTTTTGTTTATACCATACCCAAAAAAATGCAGAGGTGAACAAATGCCCCCAAAAGAAAGCTTTGTGGGGTGGGAAAAAGGACCTTAATTTTATTTGGGTACAGCGTCGCACGACCGCACAATTGTCACTTAAAGTAAAGCAGTGCCGTATCACAAAAATGGCCTGGTTATTAAGGGGGTTAAACTTTATGGTCCAGAAGTGGTTAATGTATGGGCAGTGTTAGTATTTTATTTAATAATGATGATCAAAGAGGACACTTCAACTCTAATTCACACTTGGCATGAGTGTAGCCAGACACCTTTTGAGGCATTTTTGCACGTTTTGTAAGTACAGGAGCTGAATTGTGCGTTGTTGGCTCCATACATTAAGTGGGAGTACCCGAAAATTTCAATCAGTTTCTTTTAATTGGGGCTCCCATTATAGTCTGTGGGGTCAAAAATGCGCCATGCCCAGAATTTGGGGATGCACCGAAATAAAAATTTTGGGCCGAAACCAAAAATGCAGGATGCCCTTGGCCGAAAACCGAAAATTACTTTTCCCCAAAAAAAAAAATAAAATGGATAGAACAGGGGCATACACCAAAAACAGGCAGTGACGTACACCTGACGCTGCCACCCTGTCACAGTATATGTACTGTGATGGGTTGGCAAGAGGTTAATTTAATTACCAATGTTATTTGTATTATGAAGCATGAGGGGGTTAATGTATTGTCACTGCTGGTCACTCATCTATTAGTGACCGACCAGTGGCAGGTAATTAACCCCTTTGTGCTGCATTAGTGCAACCAGTGTTAATTAACACTGACACTGGTTGCACTAATGCAGCACAAAGGGGTTAACTGCCACTGGTCGGTCACTAATAGATGAGTGACCTGCAGTGACAATACATTAACCCCTCATGCTTCATAATACAAATACCATTGGTAAGCTGCCTCAGCTCCCCCCCCCCCCATCTCCCCCCCCACCGCCTCAGCGTCCCCCTCCTCGGGTGTCCTTCATTCAAAAGTCCCGCCTCTGGCCGGCGGCACCGCCTCTCAATGACGTCCCTACTACGATCTGTGCATTATGAATGGACATACCAGGCGGGGGGGGGGGGCGGGGCGAGCGGCCGCTATAGATAGAACTATGTGAATTATCCCTGTCAGCTCAGCACGACTGTGTGAATGAGAACAGAACTGACCTGACACCGGGCGGGGGGAGCGGCTGCTATTAGCTGTAACTATGTGAGAGCTTCACTTCCCTGTCAGCTGAGATACATGCCTGTCAGGGAAGTGAAGCTCTCGCATAGTTACAGCTAATAGCGGCCGCTCCCCCCTCCCGGTGTCAGGTCAGTTCTGTTCTCATTCACACATAGTCGTGCTGAGCTGACAGGGATAATTCACATAGTTCTATCTATAGCGGCCGCTCCCCCTGCCCCCCGCCTGGTATGTCCATTCATTAATGCACAGATCGTAGTAGGGATGTCATTAAGAGGCGGACGGCCGGCCAGAGGCGGGACTTTTAAAACCTGCGCTGCGCCCTCCTCCTTCCCTACGGCGGCCATATTTATTTTCGGCAATGTTAACCCATTATTGGCCGAAATGAGAGAGGCTCATTTTCGGCCGATAATTTCGGTGCATCCCTACCCAGAATTCACAATCGAGTTATGCGACGCTCAGGTGTGAACGGGCCTATTGAGAATAATTGGGTTCTTCTTTCTGAGCGTTGTTGCACTTCAAGACAAGCGTGAAAAAAGCTTGAGTTTGAATGTGGGTTTTTAGGGCAAAACTTTGGAAGCAGGGTAAACTATTAGCCTATATCTTGAGTAATACTATGCCTTTTGTGATTATCCTAGTAGGACAGACACTTTGCTGCCCTCTCTCTAGGAATTGCAGTTTAAAGTGGTTGTAACCCTAAAATTATGCTTCTCTTTAAGGCATGAGATATAGCACAGTGCTTTTGCTAGGTCAATTGTCCCTTTCTATGTTCAATACCTGGTCCATCCTGCCGGTTCCGGTCTTCTCTCTGTAAACTGACCACGTTTATCATGGCTGCTGATCTGTTACATGGTCAGTTTTATCTTCCTTCGTACTGCTCTTATCAGCGTTTCTGCATCTTCCTCTTCTGTTATTTCCGTAGTCTGTGTGTGAGAACCCAGTCTCCTCCCTGCCCCTCCTCTCTCCTCCCTAGATAGAGCAATGCTGTTCCCCTGAAACTAATCCTCCCCACTTTACTAGTTTACACCCAGGCCGATTCTGACATTTTCTCTCCTACATGTAAGAAGTGTTTTTGCGCGAAAATTACACACACACACACACAGAATTATTTATATATATATATGTGTGTATAGTGTTCTAAAGCCTTACTTATACAGGTTCTAAAGCGTTACTTGGTAGCGGATCTCTGCCAGTTGTGATTCCTTACCCAAAAGGATACCCTCCGTGCCCTGCAAGGGCACTCATATTGGACAGAAGTCAATTTGTGGAACTTATCCATGAAGTCAAGCCTCAATGAGGCTCTTGCCACCGCAATGTGGCAGAGAATAGAATATGCTAGACATCTATATTTAGACTACAGTTTTAATGTTATAACCACAGGTGATGATTAACACTAAATGGGAATGGGGGGGGGGGAGGGAGGGTTCGCTAACTTGCTCAGGGGTTGGATATTGGATATAGTTGGATATCAAAGGACACTATATTTAGATCATTAGGCAGTATGTTGATCTACAGTTTGAAATTTAGGGATCGCTGTTCTGAATCTTTTTTTTCTTTATCTGTTTGCAGGCTAAGCGGCGGCTGGAACTTGGGGATGGAAGTCAGCAGTATCTTTCTGAAGGGCTAAAAACACCAAAAGGCAAAGGAAGGGCAGCTGTACTTTGTCCAGATAGTCCAAAAAGTAAGCTGTTCTTAAATCATATGCTCGTTGAAGGTATTAGTAGTTTTATCTAGTAATGTAAATCTAAACATTCATCTTGAGTATTGGTTATTATTCTGGTAAATCTTCAGTATCCTAACGGAAGTGGATAGTACCTTTTTTGTATTTCTCAGGACACGAGGTTCCATGTTCAATTTACACCTAAAATGTTTACTCTTCTATGTTTGGTCTAGCTCCAAAGTCTCCTTTGGAAAAGACTCGTTATGACACTTCACTTGGGCTCTTGACAAAGAAATTCATTCAGCTACTCAGCCAGTCCTCTGATGGAGTTGTGGACCTTAACAGAGCTGCAGAAGTCCTTAAAGTGCAGAAAAGAAGAATTTATGACATTACTAATGTATTAGAAGGCATTCATCTCATAAAAAAGAAATCCAAAAACAATATCCAGTGGATGTAAGTATCTTCAGTTCCTAGTAATGCAGTCTGAAAATCAAATGAGCTTGGGGTCCATTCTCCCTTAACAGTTTAATGGCTGATTCAGATCAGAAACTGTACTGATTGCAGAAGTGCTGGTGTGTGCTCCCAGAATACAATGCTATTGTGCCAATCCCAGTGCAGCTCATAAACTTATTTTTTTTTTTTTTTTTTGAGAGCTTAATTGAAATGTCAAAAGTGATAGATCTATTCATACAGTATTTTGGTGGTGTCTGCTGCGCTGAAAAAATATCTATGTGCAAAATTTTCTTTTTCAATGCACACCCTGTGGTTACTTTCTTGTTTTTGTATTGAATGTGCCAAATGTAAATGGAGCAAATTAAGACCTACTCTCCATTGGCGTACAGTGAGAAAAACTGGCTTAGGCACATTTTGAAAGGTGTCTCTTCTGCATTCTAAAAGTGGACCAGTGTGAGCCAAAGTAGAAGTTACAGGTATATGAATTTGCCACATTCTGCACCACTCGCACAATTTGCCTGCACCAGTTTTTATGAAGTCTTCCAGGGATTATTTGTCTGTGTTGGGACTGCACTTGGTAACGCTGCTCAGTGCACCCTAACGCAAAGGATGTGAATAAGCCCAAGAGTGTCACTAAACTCAAAACACCCATCCTAATTACTGTCTATTCCCTACAGCTCAAATCTTTTTACCTAAATTTGTTTTGCTGTCTAACCATTAGCTCCTTGGTAGTTCCAATGATCTGCAGGAATTAGAGCCTCTGCATTATCACCACCATGCTTTGCATGCTCTTCTATTTGTGTTAGCTGTGTCTAAAAAGCTTACTTTGGGAGGAAATTCCCTAACTGGCTATGTCACTACTGCACAGGTTGGGGGTGGGATTAAGCTGGAATTGGTCCTGTGATGTCTCGGCTTTTTCAGGCCCCCACTCGAGGCCATGCAAAGTAGATTGGAGTTGTCAGTCAGTTATCTGATCTGCTCGAGGGCATTGGTGGGCAGAGCAGATCCTCAACTGACAGCTCTACTCTGCACAATGTCTCTAGGTGAATGTTTTCCAGCGTCTCTACGAAGACCTTTCTTGGGACTTTGCTCCTACATTTTCAGGCCTGTTCCTAACACCCCTCTGTGCAGAAGTGGGCCCTGCTAACTGCCTCTATTTGTGCAATTGAATGTTGTTCACCCCCAATGTAGTGTTCCTCTGTGATGTTTTGGAGCACAGGATGTCTTTCCCCCTTATGGCTGATTTAAAAGGGGCCGGTCAGGCGGCCATTTTAATTTAATGGGGACTTTTGCCCACACTGCTTTGCAGCTTCCACAACCCCCTAACCGAGCTGACTTCTGTCTATTGGGGCAGGTGTATTTTGAGGGATGCTACGGCATGGACTGACATCCTTAAGCTGAGTGGTTGCTTTCTGCCTTCTTAAGTCCTGTGACTAATGCAGCATCGGAGGTGCGGGTCACCTTTGGCACCCACAAGTCCTCCAAAGCAGGGAGGGTGTTCCCCTTTCCCCAGGTTCTTTGACAATATTGGAACATGGGGAAAGGAGTTTGGGACTTTATATGAGACTCATGGCCAACAGTCTCCATCCCTAATTGCATATAAGCAAAAAAAAAAATTAATTAAAAGCTTGGGACTATATATGAGGTGTGACCAGCTACTAAAATGAGGGTAGAAATAATATAGGAGATAAGGAACCAATGTAACATGCATAGTAATTTTTTTTTTTTCGTGGAACCAGTAATGTTCAATATGTAGCCCCAAAATATGAGTAACCATGAATAATAGTCGTAAATATGCAAGACCATAATAATGCTACAAGGTAATAAAATATCATGATAACATAAATAAGGTACATGGATAAAACATATTAACAGTCATAAACAGTTGATCGCTTCGTGAACCAATTTCACTTCGTCAGGAGTAGGCACGGTAGATATCTAAAAAGAATGTACATAGATGAGCAACAGTATATATCCAATAATCACAAGGTCTCAAACCAGTGAGGGTATCACTTGCAGTATATCGAGTATATATGAGGAGGATTGGAGGTAACGGTCATGCGACGGTATGTCCAGCCAGGGAACTGAGGGGGCGAAGCCCGTGCATGTCGAGCAGGCATGATGAATCAAACGTTAGTGTAATATGGCTCTCCAAAAGAGGATCTCAAACCCTTCACTCCTAGAAGTGTATATCTATAATAGCAAGAATGCATAGGTAAATATAATGGGTAAGGATGAAAATTATAAAAGGTATGATATAGGTGAGATCATGGAGACGCCGAGACCCAAGTGAAGGGCATAATAATGGATGTGTCCAGGGACCCCTAATGATGAGTGAATAGTCCAAGAGAGAATCGAGAGTGGAATGTCAACCTATAGAATCACCAAATAGGTGAAAAGGAGATGTGTGAGGAGTGTGCCCATAAAAATGAGAAACCACCAAGCGAAAAAGAAAAGACACAAGGTGCAATAAGGTAACCATCTATAAAAGATGTGATAGATAAAAAATATGAGTGTAAATGACTGAATAAAAACAGTATCTGGCATAAGACAGTGGACAAAGGTATAAGGCAGTGATAAGGGGGAGTATACCAAGAAGGGAAGCATACCTGACAGGAAACGGACACAGGGTTCACACCCAGCGTCACACTGGTGCTCCGAAATAGAAAAGCCGCGGAGCCGACAGTCGCCAGGTGCAGCCTCCCCATATGAGCACAGATGGAAACCACGTGACAGGACGCCTGCGCCAAGGATGGCCTCACGTCCCACATGTATATTGCGTGGCGCCGATGCACTGCGGCCACCCCCCCAGAAACCCACACATCCACTCCGCCCAGCTGGGTCAGAGGGGAAGGGGAGGGAGGCATCGCAGTTCCCAGGACAGACAAAGCCATGGACAACACCGCTGCCAGGTAGCCAATATCAACATACATAATTGTACTCAAAATAAACTTGGCAAATGGAGTGAAACCTTGAAGTTATAAAAAAGTATATACAACTAAGATAAACCTCGGGCCTTCACAAAAGTGTTGGCCCTGGTTCTAGGGGACCGGGGTACCTGGACGATCTGCTTTTGCGAGTAGTCTTCGACTGCTCTGTTGATCAACTGGAGATTCCTCTGCGTAATCTGAGGGCGTTTGGTTGGTTTCTGAGTCTTCAGAAGTCAGCTCTGGTCCCGCCCACAAGCCTGTACTATCTGGGTCTGACCCTGGCCTCGGCCAGAGTGTTTCTTCCTCTGAAAAAACTTCACGTTGCAGGAGGCTATTCGGCTCCTGCTGTCCAGCAGACTGTCATCTCTGCGGGATAGCATACAGTTGCTGGACCTGATGGGGTCTACCTTCGTAGCAGTTCCGTTTGCCCAGTTCCACACGAGATCTCTGCAAAAGGAGATTCTGGTGAAGTGGAACAAGGATCCTCAGTCTCTGGACAATCTGATCCTGTTGAGCCAGAACATGAGGGGGTCCCTGGTTTGGTGGCTTCGTTCTCTGGCACTTCTGGGAAAATCTTTTCTTCCCCTGTATTGGACTATTGTCCCCACGGATGCCATCCAATCTTGGTGGGGAGGCGTCCTCGGTAAAGTGTGTGCTTAGGGGGTCTGGACGAGTCCAGGCTACCGATCAATGTACTGGAGCTCCGAGTGATCAGACTTTGGATTATTGGACAAGTCGTCTCCAGGGGTGTCTGGTACGGATCCAGTCGGGCAATGCCACAGTTATGTCGGTCAATCGCCAAGGGGGCACAAGAAGTGTTCTGGCGGCCTAGGAGAAGTAGCCAGCATTCTAAGGTGGACAGAACGGTTCGTTCCAGGCCTGTGCTGTGCACATTCCAGGAGTGGAAATCAGGCAGGCGGACTATCTGTCAACAGGTGTTAGATCAAGGAGAGTGGTCACTTCATCCGGAGGTGTTGTGTCTCCGGTGGGGGTACTGCTGTGGTGGATCTGTTGGCCTCTCGCCCCAACAGAAAAGTATGAAGGTTTGTGGCACGGTCTCAGGATCCTCCAGCAGACGCCTTAGTGGCTCCCTGTAGTCATTTGTCTGATATACGCCTTCCCTCAAGTTTCTGCTGAGACTCCTGCGCTGGATCCAGGCAGAAGAGATTCCGGTCGTCCTAGTTGCTCCAGACTGGACTCGCCGGTCTTGGCATGCCAATCTGGTACAGTTTGTTGCCGATTTACTCCTTGGAGACTTCCGCTCAGGGAAGATCTTGTCAGGGTGTCGGGAAACCAGACCACACAGGGATGCAGGTAAAATAAAGCAGTTTATTGGATCAAACAATAAGGCTATGTTCACTTGTGGGCTTAGCGGATCGCGGGCAGCATTACCATTATTCTGCCCACTATCCGGAAATCATTGCAAATCGCGGGACGCCTGTGCGTTGCCCGTGATTTGCAATGGCACTCTAAACGCTGTGCGATGTTGCCGCGATTTCTGCCTGCCGAATCGCGGTAACATCGCGCAAACAAAATCGCTGGACGCAGACGCATGACGCCCCAAAGAAGCTCTTGTACCTTTTTTGGGCATCATGCGTCCTGCAATTTTGTTTGCGTGATGTTACTGCGATTCGGCAGGCGGAAATCGCGGCAACATCGCACAGCGTTGGGGGTGCCATTGCAAAGCACAGGCGCCCCGTGATTTGCAATGATTTCCTGATTGCGGGCAGAATCGCGGTGATTCTGCCCGTGATCAGCTGCGCCCACATGTAAAAGTAGCCTAAACGCACAGCAAGACTGTGCAAGTGACTGCAGGAGCAAGCCAATGTGGTACAGCTGGTTGCTGATGCTCCTTGGAGGCTTCTTCAGGGAAGATCTGCTGTCCCAAGGACCCATCTTCCATCCTGCTTTTAAGTTGCTGGCTTAAATGGCTTGGCTGTTGAAAGCCAGCTGCTGAAGGATAGAGGGTTGTCTGAATCGGTGATTCCTATGCTGTTAAAAGCTAGAAAATCTACTTCTAGGAAGATTTACCATCATACTTGGGAAGTCCTACATTGCGTGGTGTGATTCCCTCAGAGTTCACTCTCGCTCCTTTTCTGCTACTCGGATCTTGGTTTTCCTCTAGCGAGGGGTTGTGCTCGGCCATGGCAATTTTCTTTCAACTTCCGTTGGCCACATTTCTCCTTGGTGCATACCTTTTCTCCAGGTAGTGAGACACTTTGTTCCCCCTGTGCTGTCTCTATTGCCACCGTGGGACCTCAATTTGGTGTTCGTTCTTCAGAAACCTCCCTTTTTTAAAACATTCAGAAGATTCCCCTGCTTACGTTGTCCCAGAAGGTGGTCTTTTTGGTGGCTATTACTTCACGCAGGGCGTCTGAGCTGGCGGCGCTGTCTTTTTGCTCACCTTATCTAGTAGTTCAGAGATAAGGTGGTTCTTTGACCATGTCAGTCCTTCCTTCCAAAGGTCGTTTGATTTGCATTTGAATTAAGACATTGTGCTGCCCTCCCTGTGTCCCAAGCCTAAGCATCCTAAGGGAGTTGCTTTGCATTCACTGGATGTGGTTTGGGCAATTAGGGAGTACCTGGCAGCTACGGAGTTGTTTCGGAAGTCAGACTCGCTATTTGTTCTTAGGATGGACCTCGCAAGGGGCAGGCTGCTTATGCTGCAACCATTTTTCAGATGGATCAGACCGACTGTGGTTCAGGCTTATTCGGTTAGGGTCAGGTTCCTTCTTTTCCTGTAAGGGCACACTCTACTAGGGTGCTTAGTGCACCCAGGCCTTCGGTCCTCATGTGTCAGTGGTGCAGGTTTGCAAGGCGACCACCTGTTCGTCTGTACACACATTCACAACGTTTTTTTAAAGTGTGTGTTGGCATCTGTGGATGTTTCTTTTGGCCGCAAAGTTTTGCAGATTGCTTTGTAGAGCACTTTCCCTCTTTTGAGGGGGTGTGCTTTTTTCAGGCGAGCTCCAGTTAATAGTTGAGCTCTAAATTGCCTGGTTGACTATATTGTGCCTTTTTTGTAAAGTTGTTTTGTTTTTTTTTTTTTTGTTTTTTTTTTTCTGCTGTTCCCACCCGTGACATTACTTTGGGACGTCCCTACGGTCATGGAGAGGAAGAGTGGTATCCGTTTTAATGAATGAAAGAATTTGATTTCTTTCGTTCACTGACACGGCTTCAAATCTTCAGACCATTGGGCTTTATGCTCTCTTTCGGAGTAGGACTAGGCAGAAACCCTTTTGGTTACGCCCCTGGTACTGTCCCAGAGGGTATACCATCACTTCCTGCAGTAGGACTTCAACTTTTTCTGCCTAGTCAGGAGTAAAGACCGGTCTCTTTGCTTGGATCTGCGGTCCTGACATTTTTTCATATTTTAGATGGAATTTTTTACTTTTTTTTACTGTGTGAATGACAGGCAACTGTTCTGTATGAACTACTATCAACAGCCGGACTGGGCGACGTACTGTATGTTTTTAGATCCTTAGTCTTCCCAGCGAGCCTGACCCAGCTATTATATTAACTCCACGCTAGGTTGGCCGTGACATAGCCCCACTGGATGGGGGCTGACCGGCGAGTGAAAAACCTTGCGAGTGAAAAACCTCGTACCTCAGGCCGCAGCACCCCTATTCCAAGATGGTTACGGTGGACTGCTGGGAGTGGCGCCCGCCTGGTGACCAGGGTATGGTGAGTATTGCCCCCCCCCCCTTCCCCCGAGGATGGTAGGCACCTCTTGTGTCCTTCCTCCCCTTTGTGCTTCCCCTTTCTGCATTGCAGGGTGCCCCCCCTTGGGGGGGCTGGATGGTGCTGAGTTGGAGGAGTCATGGTTAATTCTGTCGGCCCCCCGGGGGTGTCCATACCGGGGGGGGCATGCCCCCCCTTGGGTCTGTGAACCTCTTCCGTGGGGTCCAGGGTCCCGTGCAGCGCTGCCATTTTGTTGTGGTCTGTTTTCCCGGAAATGTTTTTGTAGTCCATCGGCCATGTTTTTGTTTTCCCAAGAGAGTTTCAATGGCGGCCATTTTTACTGGTGGTCTGATGCAGTGCTCAGGCTGCTGGGGCCTGTAGTGTCAGGTCAGAGTTCCTCTTCCTGCAGTGTGGCAGACCCTTTTGGCGCTCTGAAGCTCGGGTGGTGAGTCTCTGGGGGCATATATCCTTCCTCTGCTGTGTACAGCGGTGCACGGGGAAAAAAAAAGCCTTGTTTTAAAAAAAAGAGCGCGCTTTTATTTAACCCTTTTATGGTCATGGAGCACATTTCACCACCCAATCCACTCATGGAAGCTGCTTGACCCTCTGGGTCTCAGCCTGCCCGGGCGGCCATGACGGCGGCCCTGCAGCCGCTAGTAGCCAAAGTAGATATGGCCCTGCAAAGGAGACCTGGCAGGAAGTGCCCCCGCCTTCACCTGTATCCTCAGATTCTGAGGTTGACTTGTATGCTGCGGATGAGTCGGCCCACTGAGTCTGCGGTCTTGCACGCTGAGTGCTCGAATAGTGTGGATGAGTCGTCCTCTGCCACGCATGAAAAAGTTAGTGGAGGCCCTGATTGTATCAATGCAGCAAACTGTACAGTTGGAGGACTCTGCTGCTGAGTCGGCGACACCGGTGCAATTTGGCACCTGCAAATTTCAGAGGTGAACAAGGGGTTTCCCTTTCCTGCCTATTTTTGACAAGATTGCCACTAGTCAGTGGGGTTCCCCGAAACGCATGGCTGGTATACCTAAAGCATTTTGCTAGAAATCCCTTTTTGAGGAGTCTCTTCTGAAGAAATTAACCGTTCCACCGTTGGTGGACTCAGGCTTCCAGGCTAAATAAGGCCACACTTTTGCCGGTGGAAGATTGCCTGTCTTTTTAAGGCCCCCGTGGACAAAGAGCTGAGGCTCTGGTCCTGTACCTCTTCACTGTGACTGGTTCAATGTTAGGACCAGTGTTTGCTATCACCTTGGTTTCCCAGTCATTAATGGAATAAGATAAGATTTTGCGCCAGTATTTGGAGGGGCGTCAACACCCTTCTGAACTGGCGGATCAGTTGATCCAAGGGTTACAGTATATTTGTTATGTGGCCCCTTTGGCCGGCAGGGTAGCTGTAACAGTGGCAATCCTTTGCTGCATGATCTGGTTGAAGTACTGTTCAGCTGATCTAAAAAGTTACTGACCTTCCTTTTTGTAGGTGACGTCGGGTGCTTTTATGGAAGAGATCAAAGGTTTAACGGGCGGTAAGGGTACATTACTTCCACAGGCTGTTAAGGGCAAGGAACCTCGCTGTAAGCGGGGCACCTTTTCGGCTCCCAAGCGGCCCTTTCGTCCAGCTGGCTCGCAGGATAAGGACTTGAGATCCACCCATAACTTTGCGGGAGGTTCCAAGAGACCCTGGAATAGTAAGTCCAAAGCTGGCGCTTCTGGATTTGCAGACAAGCCTTCCCCAGCCTGAAGAGGGTGCCGTCTGGGTCAGGGGGACGTCTTTGTTTCCGGATCCGTGGACCTTGCTCATTCAGGACAAATGGGTCCACAAACTGGTTCGGTTACAAGATCGAGTTTCGGTCCTTGCCTCCGGCAAGTTTCTTTCCTTCCAACTTATGCCTGTCTCCAGAGCGGCTACAGGGCCTCTATGGGCCAGTGCAGGACCTGTTCGTATAAGGAGTTATTGTGCCAGTTCCAGAGTCAGAACATTTTCCAAGGTTTTTATTCAAATCGGTCTACAGCTCCCAGGAAGGTAGGCAAGGTTTTGCCGCTCTTGGATCTCAAGGCTCTAAACCACTTTGTGCGGGTGCAGAAATTTCGGATGGGGTCCATTAGCACAGTAGTCGCTTTTCTGCATCAAGGAGGTCTGCTGGCCTCTTATCGATCTCAAGGACGCTTACCTTCATATTCCAATATGTCGGGCATCAGCGGTTTCTTCGTTTTGCCATGGGCGAGGAGCACATACAATTCGTGGCATTACCCTTTGGTCTCGCTTCAGCTCCTCGAGTGTTCACAAATGTTTTGGCCCCATTGTTGGCCTTGTTGCAGCAGAAAGGGATTGCAGAACCAGGTTGCCTGGACGATCTGCTTCTGCGTGCATTCATTTCGGGTGGATGCTGATTTTTCAGAAATAAGCACTGTCTCCGTCCTCAAAGCTGGACTACTTGGGTCTGACGCTGGATTCAGCCCTGATGTGGACCTGCTGGCTTCCCGTCTCAACAGGAAGGTGCAGTGGTTAGTGTCAAGGTCTTGATCCTCTGGCCGCCACTGCAAACGCTATGGTGGCTCCTTTTGGGGTCATTATCGTCCGATTTACGCCTTTCCTCCAATACAACTTATGTTGAGACTGCTACGCAGAATCGAGGTAGAAGGGATTTCAGTCATTCTGGTGGCACCAGACTGGCCTCGGTATGCAGGCCTTGTAAGGCTGGTAGCAGACGTCCTTTGGAAACTTTTTCTCGGAAGATCTTCGGTCTCGGGGACCAACCTTCCATCCTGCTTTATGATCACTGGTTTTAACGGCGTGGCTATTGAAAGACAGAGGGCTGTTGGTGATTCCCACGCTGTTGAAGGCTAGCAAATTTACTTCCAGGAAGGTTTGTCATAGCTAGGAAAGCGTAAATTACTTGGTGTGAGTCTTGGGGGGGGGGGGGGGGGGGCAGAAACAATGAAGATACTGTGCTACCGTCCCTGTCTCCTAAGCCTGCACATAAGGAAATTGCCCTGCATTCTTTAGATGTGGTTAGGACGAGTTGGGTTTACCTGGCGGTGACTGAACCAATTAGGAAATCCGATTTTGTTTATGAATGTACCTCGTAAAGGGCAGGCCGCATCTGCTACGACCATTTCCAAGTGGGTCAGGCAGACGGTGGCGCAGGCCTACTCCATTAAGGATCAGATTCCTCCTTTCCCTGTTAGGGTGCATTCTACAAGGGTGCTTAGTGCCTCCTGGGCCTTCCGTCATCAGGTGTCAGTGGTTCAGGTGTACAAGGCAGCTACATGGTCGTCTGTACACAGTCGCCAAATTTTATAAGGTGAATGTTCTTGCATCTTCGGATGCAGCGTTTGGCTGCAAAGTTTTGCAGGTTGCGGAGGCTTCTGCTTCTTGAGGGTGTAATTTTTTTTTTCTTTCCTAATCTTCAGGGTCAACTACACGGCATCCCCTTTTCTGATACACTCCTGGTGTGAGCTAGCTCCTTGATCCCCTGACCTTTCTGGAGTGGTCCCCTCATAGGCAGACCCCCTAGTCAGATCTCCTGGTACTTGCAATACTGTTTTTCCCAAGATGATTCTGCCAGCAGTTTCATTTGTCAGCACTCTGGATCCTCTGCAGCTCAGCTCCACACTCCTGGTTCACTAGGCCAACCGCCTGAACCACCTTCCTCACACCTGCAGGAAAGGCAGCTGTCCACCTCCTCCTGGGACTTTGCTCCCGCCAAAAGATGCCCTGTCACATGCTCCCGCCGGGTTTATAGCCAATCCCAGGATGCATTGCAGTAATGCCCACCTACTGAGACAGCCATAAACCCTGGTGTCCTACTGGTTAGGTTTCCTCCACTGTCCAACCAAGCTCCCTCATTGGATGCAGTGGGTATACTCCCTCAGACCCTGCAAGTCACACCTGGACATGTGACAGGCTAAACCAACAGATCAGGCTCTCCTGATGAGCATAAAAGAGCCACCAAATGTGTTTCTCTTACGTCCTCCGACAGTCGCCGCCTCTTCATATTCGTCACATATGGGGTATTAGACTTTGCTCCGAAGGAGTAGCTAGGCAACAGAATATGTTAATAAATCTTTTAACATATCCAACATATCCCACCCTCAAGGGGTGGTCCCCTCAGTCAATACCCTCCTACTTCCTGCAACCATATCTCAGTTTTAATGTCTAGCTTGTCAGGAGTGGCTGGCTCTCTCAGTGCTGGGACTTTATGTCCCAGACTCTTTCTTCTTTTTAATATTTTGTTTGAGTTTTTCTCTCTACTTTTACTTAGCTGTTGTTTTATCAGCGTTAGTTAGTTCTTCGGACGAAGAGGATCATGCGGACTGGGTCTCGGGCTGATCCCCCTGGTCGCAGGTCGTGGGTCAGTGGCTTCCCAGTCTGCCATCGAGCGTTCAGCCAGGTAACGCTCCTGGCATAGTGAACGACCCATCCCTGTTCGGTGCAGGGATGCTTGGTGAGGTGGCTACCTCACTGGACGCTGTGCGGTTTCTTAACCCACGTTCGGAGCGTCTTGTATGCGACTCTCCCTGCCTCATGTGTAGCGGCTTGTTCGCCTGTGCGGGTCCCCCACACCATGGTGAGGTAAGTGTATTTATGTGGGGACTTGTCTGTCTGGAGGGGTGTCAGTCTGGGACTGTGTAACCTGTCTCTATGCACACTGTTTGTCTCCCTATCTCTCGGCTGCATGCTGTGGGCTGCAAGGGGGGGGGGGGGGGAGTTGTGTGACACTATGGGTGTCAGCATGATCAGTGTGGAAAGCTGTGTGCTGTGGGGCATGTTTTATGGCATGTTTGGGCACTTACAGCGATCGCTGCGGCGATCGGTTCTGTTTTTTTACATACAGACATGTGTGCATTGCTGCACTGTGGAGCGACGGTTTCGGCGCCAAAAGACGCCATTTTGCCTGCCCTCGCTCCGGCCGCATGTTTTACATGCATGGCGGCCATTTTCTTGTAGCCTCCATAGGTTTACATAGAGCGCCCTAGCAGCATCACTTCCTCTTCCCAGGAACACCGATCGAGGCAGCAGCAGCGGCGAGGGTCTCCTCAGGTTTTATCCTTCTGTTTCTTGCTATCCATTGCCTGTGTTCAGTTTACATATCCCTGTGGGGGTCTCATTGTGCTTGAGTGTGACGCGGTGGGCTGCGCTTGCCGCGCTTGCTAAAAGGGGCAGTTAACCCTTGGTTGTCTGGCATTACAGGGGCAATGGATTCTCAGGAGGGCAAATTTCCTACAGTATTGGTGGAAAGCCAGGGGACCGCTGCTTCCCCCCCAGGGGGGGATTTAGCCACTATTGTGGCTGGCCTTGCTGCTCAGGTGCAAATGCTGGTGGCTGCTCAATCTACCAAAAGGCCCAGAGTTGTGCTCTCCTCTGATTCTGAGGGTGAAGGTGATGGGGCTGTTCTAGCAGGGGCTTCCCTATCGGGGTCCCGCTCCTCTCTTGATCTAGTGGGGTCTGAGGTGGAGGCTGAAGTTGAGGGGGTTGATAATTCTCCCCCTGGCTCGCCTGAAGAGCTTGCAATCATGGATGAGTTGATTGCTTCTATTAAGCAAACGCTGCGTTTGCAGGACGAAGTGTGTCCCCCCGCTGCCTTGGCGGCTTATGGGACGCAGAGGAAACGCAGGACGCCACAGGTTTTCCCCTGCAATGCTGATTTTCAGCGCGCTGTTAAGGATCAATGGCGCGATCTGCGCAAACCTTTTGCGGTTCCAAGTAGATTCAAGCTGCGTTATCCTTTTTCACCTGCCACTGATGAAAGGTGGTGCGTGCCTCCACCAGTGGATCATGCGATTGCGGTTTTGAACAAAGCCACTGCGATTCCTGCAGAGGGTTCACCCATTTTCCGTGATGCCACAGATAGGAGACTGGAGTCTCTGGCCCGTCATACGTATTCTGTTACGGGTTCTATGCTTAAAGCTCTGTTTGCTTCTCTCATGGCGGCCCAGGCGATCGCAAGTTGGACGCAGATGCTTAGGCGCGTCTTGGTGGCCGACTCGGCCTCGCCGGCGACCCTGGATATGGTGGATCAGATCCACCAGGGTGTCATGTATCTGTGTGATGCGGACCTGGACCTGATTCCGTTGGCTGCACGGGTGCACAGTGTGGCGGTGTTGTCTCGCCGCCTGGTTTGGTTAAAATGTTGGTCGGTGGACCAATCTTCGCGTAAGACCTTAGCCAATCTGCCTTATGATGGGTCTCGCCTTTTTGGGGAGTCCCTGGATGTGTTGATTAAGGGAATCACCGGGGGTAAGAGCACTCTCTTGCCTCATTTCCCCAAGGCTAAGGGGGCTTCTGGGAAGAAGCATGCTAATTTTCGGCCCCCTCAGGGGTCCTTTCGTGCCTTTCGGCCGCACTACAAGGGCAAGCCGTTCAAAGGTCAAGGCTCTCAGAAGAAGCCCTGGTCTGGTAAGCAGAAGTCCGGCCAATCCGGACCTGCAGCCCATAACAGTTCGGCCTGAAGGGGCGCCCTCACCCAGTTTTGGGGTGGGGGGACGCTTGCTCGGTTTTCTTCAGCCCTGGTTGGCCCGTGTGCGGGACAGATGGGTTCAGGAAATCGTTCGGTCTGGTTACAAGATCGAGTTTCTCTCTCGGAGAGCAGATTTTTTCCTTCAAATCTTCAACTGTCTCCGGAGCGCCTGCGGGACCTACACCTGGCGGTGCAGGACCTGAGGGCTCAGGGAGTGGTGGTTCCGGTGCCTCATCGGGACAGATTTCGGGGGTTTTATTCAAACCTGTTCACCGTGCCCAGGAAGGAGGGCAAGGTTCGTCCGATTCTGGACTTGAAGGCTCTGAACTGCTCTGTGCGGGTTCGCAAGTTCCGCATGGAATCCCTGCGGTCGGTGGTGGCTGCCCTGGTTCCGGGGGAATTCATGGCCTCCATCGATTTGAAGGATGCGTATCTTCACATCCCCATCTTCGAGGGTCACCAGAGGTACCTTCGATTTGCCATTGCGGAGGATCACTACCAGTTCGTGGCGTTGCCTTTTGGCCTCGCCTCGGCTCCGCGGGTCTTCACCAAGGTGCTTGCACCGGTTCTGGCGTTATTGAGGGCCCAGGGCATTTCTGTCCTGGGGTATCTGGACGACATTCTGGTTCGGTCTGCGACCAGCCGGGGTCTGGAGCAGGACCTGTCTGTCACGATGCAAACTCTGCAGGAGTTTGGTTGGACGATAAATTTTCCAAAGTCGGCACTGAGTCCGTCTGTTCGTCTTCCCTACCTGGGAATGATTTTGGACTCGGTGCAGGCGAAGGTCTTCCTGCCGGAAGACAAACTCAGAACTCTTCAGGAGGAAGTCAGGTCCCTCCGGGACGTTCCGTACTCGTCTCTACGGACGTGCATGAGATGTCTGGGATTGATGGTCTCGGCCTTCGAGGCGATTCCCTTCGCCCAGTTTCACACGCGGGGTCTCCAAGCGGAGATCCTGTCCAAGTGGGACGGGCGACCTCAATCTCTGGATCTTCAGATCTCGTTGAGTCATCGCACCAGAAAAGACCTTCTGTGGTGGCTCCAGTCCCCGATGGTGTCCGGGGGCAAGTCGTTTCGTCCTATCTCGTGGACGGTAATCACCACGGATGCCAGCCTGTCGGGCTGGGGTGGTGTTCTGGGCGTTCTGTCCGCCCAGGGAACTTGGTCGGAGGGGGAGTCCTCCCTTCCGATCAACATTCTGGAATTGCGTGCGATAAGTCTCTGTCTTCGTCGCTGGACGGACCGGCTGCAGGGCTGCCCGGTTCGGGTGCAGACGGACAATGCCACGGCGGTGGCCTACATCAACCACCAAGGGGGCACCAGGAGTGCCCGAGCGGCTCGGGAAGTGGCCGACATTCTGTCTTGGGCCGAGACTCATGTCCCGGCGATAACGGCGGTTCACATTCCGGGGGTGGAGAACTGGCAGGCGGACTATCTGAGTCGCCAGACCCTGGATCAGGGGGAATGGTCTCTCCACCCGGCTGTCTTCCAGATGTTGTGCGCGAAGTGGGGTCTTCCAGATGTGGACCTGTTCGCGTCACGTCTCAACAACAAGGTGAGGAGGTTCGTGGCACGGACGCGCGACCCTCGGGCAGACGCGTCAGTGGCCCCGTGGCATCAGTACAGACTGATGTATGCGTTTCCACCGATCCAGTTGCTGTCCAGGTTCCTTCGCAGGTTTCAATCGGAACGCAACACGGTGATTCTTGTGGCACCGGACTGGCCTCGCCGGTCCTGGTACGCAGACCTCGTGAATCTGGCGGTCGACGCCCCGTGGCGTCTGCCTCTTCGAGGCGATCTACTGTCTCAAGGACCGATATACCATCCTGCTTTACAGTCGCTGGCTTTGACGGCCTGGCTGTTGAAACCGAGGTCCTGAAGGAGAGGGGTCTCTCTCCGGAGGTCGTTCATACTTTAATCAACGCGAGGAAGTCTTCCTCTGGGAAGGTTTACTACCGTACTTGGAAGGCCTATTTTGCCTGGTGTGAGTCCAGGGGGTTTTCACCCCGCACGTACTCGGTGTCCCGTGTGCTGTCTTTCCTTCAAGCGGGTGTTGATCAGCGCTTGGCGCTGGCTACGATAAAGGGTCAGGTGTCTGCTCTGGCCGTTCTGTTTCAACGTCCCGTGGCATCCAACCTTTTGGTTGGCACCTTTATTCAGGGTGTGCGGCATCTGGTTCCTCCTAGGAGGGATCCTCTGCCCCCTTGGGACTTGAATCTCGTGCTATCTGTGTTACAACGTGCTCCTTTTGAACAGATCAGGGAGATCTCGTTGTCTATGTCAGTGGTTCTCAAATCCGGTCCTCGGGACCCACTAACAGGCCAGATTTTAAGTATTACCTTGGGGGATGCAGACTAGAATACTGCAATCACTGAGAAGCAAATGAGATCACCTGTGATGTAATTTAGTTATCTTGCAAACCTGGCCTGTTGGTGGGTCCCGAGGACCGGATTTGAGAACCACTGGTCTATGTTGTCCAAAAAGGTCGCCTTTTTGGTGGCGATCACTTCGGCTCGCAGAGTGTCGGAGCTGGCGGCTTTGTCCTGCAAGTCTCCGTACTTGGTTATTCATTTGGATAAGGTGGTCTTGCGACCTAATCCTTCCTTTCTTCCGAAACGTGTTTCGGAATTCCATCTTAATGAGGACATTGTCTTGCCTTTGTTGTGCACGAAGCCTAAACATCCACAGGAGGTGAGATTGCACTCTTTGGATGTTGTTCGGGCGATCAGGGTTTACCTTCGATCGACTGAGTCTTTTCGTAAGACTGACTCCTTGTTTGTTCTTCCGGAGGGTCCTTGGAAGGGCATGGCGGCTTCGGCCTCTACCATCGCAAAATGGATCAGACAGACCATTGAACAGGCCTATGCCTTGCAGGGGAAGGTTCCCCCTGTGCCTGTGAAGGCGCACTCTACTAGATCTCTGAGTACGTCTTGGGCCTGTCGTCATGGGGCTTCTGTAGCCCAGGTGTGTAAGGCGGCGACTTGGTCGACCGTGCACACTTTCACAAAATTCTACAAAGTAGATGTTCGGGCATCGGCGGATGCTTCCTTTGGCCGCAAGGTTCTTAGTGCGGCTGTTCCCTAGGGTCCCTTGTTGGGGACTCCTGGCTGTTGGGATAAGTTTTGTATCCCCTGGTTTTTGCCTTTTCCTGGGTTGTTGCTCCTGTTGAGCACTTGTTTTTTGCTGTTGCCCAGCTGGTTTCCTTCCTTTGGTAAGGTTCCTTTCTTGATGTGGAAACTGCGTTGCCTTTCGGCGCGGATGTGTTTCCCACCCCTCATGTTTGCACTGCTTTGGGACGTCCCCATATGTGACGAATATGAAGAGGCGGCGACTGTCGGAGGACGTAAGAGAAAACTGAATTTTTGTAAAATCTTACCTGTAAAATTCCTTTCTCTGAGTCCTCCGACAGTCGCCGCCCCCGCCCCTCTTTTGGGGTTTGGTTGTATACTCTACTGCTATTCCACTAAAACTGAGATATGGTTGCAGGAAGTAGGAGGGTATTGACTGAGGGGACCACCCCTTGAGGGTGGGATATGTTGGATATGTTAAAAGCTTTATTAACATATTCTGTTGCCTAGCTACTCCTTCGGAGCAAAGTCTAATACCCCATATGTGACGAATATGAAGAGGCGGCGACTGTCGGAGGACTCAGAGAAAGGAATTTTACAGGTAAGATTTTACAAAAATTCCGTTTTTCCCAGCACCTACCTAGGGGGGTGCTACACTCCCATGGGACGAGTTTCAAAAATCTGTCCACACGAGGCATCCTGCAAAGAGATTCTTGCCATGTGGGGCAAGAATCCAGTCTCCAGACCATCTCATCCTATTGAGCCGGGGGGGTACGAGAGGGTCCCTGATTCGGTGGCTTTGCTCTCCGGCTGTCCCCTCAAGACTTGTTGCAACTTACTCTTTGGTCAAGTGTGTGTTTTTTTTTTTTTTTTTTTGTGTTACTCAGGTTGCATTGAGTGAATTTGATCTGGTCAGTTTTTGCATTGTTCTCACTTTTTTGAGTCTCTTTAAGATTCCATTGCCGCTTCATGCTCACAAGGTTATTTTTTCTTTTGATGGCCATAACCTTGGCTAGCATGGTCTTGGAGTTGGCTGCGTTTTTCTGTAAGTAACCCTTCCTTGTTCACCTTTTTGCCTAAGGTGATTTCTTCATTTCACCTATATGGGGACATTGGTGGACATTTACTAAAGCTGGTGCAATTAGATTCTGTAACAGCTGTGCATGGTAGCCACTCTTTTTAACTTCAATTAAGCTTTGACAATAAAACCTGGAAGCTGATTTGGTATCTGTGTAAAACTGCATAAGATTTTTCACCCTCCAGTTTTAGTAAATCTCCCCCATTGTGTTGCCGACCTTTTTCCCCTTGCCTTCCTCACACTTTATTGTTCAGGCTGATTGAGATACATGTGTGTACACATGTGCATTTAAAGACAGGGGGTCCCAACACCTTTGTATATATATGTGTGTGTGTGTGTATGTATGTATGTATGTATGGTGTTGGGACCCCTGTCTTTAAATACACGTGTACGATGTTTACTAGGATGCTTCTGCAGAGGTTAGTTTCAGACAAAGGGTCATGCATGTGGCTTTATAAGGGGTCCCCCCAGCTTCTATTTGGGATAGTTGCTGTGTTGCCCTCACCTCAGACTGATTTTGCTTTGGGGGCATCAATTGTATTCATACCTATTTCAGGCCCCTTTTACACAGAGCGTATCAGTTTGGACACTCCACTTGCTCAGCGGGGATAGTGCGGGTTATCCCCGCTGAGCAGGCAGATGACGGGTCCGTCTCCACTCATTGAGTCCCGCTCTCCTCTGTGGAGATTGGATGAAAACTGCCAGCCTGTCTGTTTTTGTCTGATCTGACCCTCTGGACGGAATAGCAAACGTATCGCCATCTGTCTGTTAGTGGATCTAATCAAATGCCAGGTAGATGTTAGCAGACACATGTCCGCTGACATCCGCCACCCCATAGAGGTTAACGAGTGGCCCAATCTGCCTGAAAAAAGACACGCGAACCTGATGGGTCCAATCGTGTGAAAGGGGCCTAATGCTTCTTTCTTATTCTATGCTATACTGTTGGGAAGTTAGGACTTTTGGCTCGCCTGTAAAATCCTTTTCTTGGAGTACATCACGGGACACACATGTCCATTACTTGCTACAAAACAGAGGCTTTAATGAGCTGGGAGGATGAACCAAAAATTATTTTATAGGTAAACAAAAAATACTAATTTTGTTGCTTGTTGACGTGAATAAGCAATTAATGGAGTTTTTTATGGTTACTCAAGCAGTTAGGCATAAAAGCCCGGTGCTCTGCTCGACTTGAGATAAAAAGGTAACTGATTTGTTTTGAAATTTCTACTTTTAGGGGCTGCACTTTGCCTGATGATGGCATCAACATGGCACGGTATCAAGGATTATCCAAGGAACTGTCGGAACTGAGCCAGGAAGAGGCTAAATTAGATGAGTTAATACAGAGCTGTACCCTAGACTTGAAACTTCTAACTGAGGATTCTGAGAACCAAAGATATCCTTTCTCTGTGTGGTGGTTTTTTTATTTATTTTTATTTTCTTCTATCGCATGAGGTAATGGTAATTTTTTTTTTTTTTTTTCAGACTAGTGCTTTAGTAAAATGTAAATCGGTCTTAATGTAGTGTTCATTTTCCTGTGAATATGCTGCCTATAGTGATTAGTCTTTCATCTTCTCTTCTGTGGGATAAACCATGTTTGTCAACTTCAGCTAACCCTAAAATCCCTGCCTCTACAGACCTCCACAATCTAACACTAACCTTTCTAGCCCTGTAAAGAAGAAATGGGTATACATTTTTTTTAAGCCGATCTGACCCGATCCCACGCTGAGCTGTCAGCCACGGCTTCACTGTGGAGGCGGGTGCAGAGTACACTACCGACAGCGGAAACACCATAATACCTATGGATGATGTCTCCCCATTTATATCACAGCCGTTGCCGGCTATGTCATCTACAGAGCTTCCCCTCTGGAGACTGGACCGGCTTCAAAAAAGGTTCAAGTATTTTTCATGGCTGGAGAGGTTAGTGTTAGTTCATGAATGTATATAGATGCAGGGATTTTAGTTTTAGGGTGGACTTACACTTTCACGATTTCAGCTCTTTGGACCTACTATATGACCAAAGAGTATATGACCAAAGTTACCCTTTTAATTACAAGAAGATGACTGCAGTAGCAGCCATCAGCTTGTGTGGCTTTTGTTCAGTCAGCTCAAAGATTAAAAGTGATGCGGCCGATCACTTTCACAGAGGCGGCCCCAGGGTTCCTGGGCTCTCCCACGCTTACCTGAAACACAACTGCCAGCTAGAATAGGGAGAGCCATGTGAAAGCAAGGCAAATCCATGCCTTGATCTTGCATGTTATGCTTTTGTCACTTCAGGTTTAAGATCCACTATTTTACTGGCCAGTACAGCCAGGGGACACATCTAACCAGGTCTAATCTGTGCTTGGTTGGATGGGAAGACATTGAGGTCTACTAGACACCTAATGTCTTTAAAGTGTACATGTCGTTTGGCCAGTGCTATCACATTATGGTTTTATTAACACCTTGTGATCGCAATCAAGTTAAAATAAATGGGAAAAAAATATATTCAGTTTTTTATTTTTTAAATTCCGGTAACCCCCGTTGCTTGCACACATGTGCAAATGCAGGCTCAGGGTACGCACACACATGTAAAATGTAGATATTAAAAAAAAAAAAAAAAAAAAAAAAAAAAAAAAAAACAGCTGCACCACATGTGACCTATCGCCACGACCGTCAGAGCAGTAATTCTAGCACTAGAGCTCCTGTGAAAACCTTTCTCCACCTCATCAGTTTAAAGTGTCACCTATGGTGATTTTTGAGCACCATAAGATTTTTGCAATAACTCAAGCGCACGCAATTTTAAGACATGGCATGTTTCCTGTCTATTTAATTGATGCAACCTCTTTTTTTATATTTTAACCAAAAAATGGGTTTTGTGTATTTTGCACAAAAAAATGTAGTTTATATTTTTTTCCTGAAAATTGGCATTTAATCAACAGTTGTGAAAATATCAATTGCACAATTTCCTCATGACATAAAAAATTTTCTATTACCCTTCTACAGGGCCTCTGCTTTCAGGAAAATGTATGTTCTGGAGGTTTTAGGGTTTAGTGTTATTGCCAGAAATTGAAGATTTTTACTTGTCTAAAGTTATTCGCTAACTGTTGGTGCTATATAAATCTTTTTTTTTTTTTTTTTTTTTTTTATCTTGAATAATTGCCTGTGGGGAAAAAAAAATGCTCTGAAACTAAACTGGTTAAACCCAAAAGCAAACTGTACTTTGTGGCTTAAAAATTCTTTATTTGTTTTTTTTCTGGCTTTCTTTTATTTTTACTTGGTGGTCCTGTCAATAAGGCATCCTTCACACTTGTGCGACTTGGGACTGCAAAGTCGCATGACATGCCGTACCACATGATTTCCAAAATACCATATCTATGTGACTTCAAAGTAGTCCCTGCACTACTTTGGTCCAACTTTGATGCAACTTGAGGTCCATAGACCTCAAGATTACAGACAATGCTTTTAAGTCCTGTCAAAATCGTGGCAAAAGCACATAACTTTCTCACAAGTGTGAGAGGAGCCTCAGTCTGTTCAGCTAAACAACTTTGTCCTGCAGATGTAGTAGAGGGTTACAACCATTTAGCACTACAGTAGTAGGGGTGCTTACAATGGTCCCAAAAGGTAAAAACTTTTGGTGTAACTGCCTTTTTAAAAGTCTACTAAAGTATCTACTGTACATCTGCTAGAACATTTAACCTTCCTATCCTCCATTGTGGATTCCCAATAATATAAATTGCATAAACTGCTAGGCAGCTATATACAAAATATAGTCCAGTTACCGCATACTAATAAAGCTTCAGACAAGCTAGCAGTGATCTCTAAATGTCTTTAGTTTGAAGCTAATCGGGGTTCTTTTATGTTGCACGGTGCTGTCAAGTCTGCAGTATTAAGGCTTAGTTTAGACATGCAGCGGGTGGGAGGGAGGGGAAAAAAAACATGGGGAGTTGTGTTTTTACTAAGGACTTAACCCCCCCCCCCCCCCCCGCCAAAGCTGCAAAAAGCCAAGTAGTGATGCACTAAAGCGAATAGGTAAGCTATGTTAACCCCCTGTAACCACGTCCAGTGGTTGTGGCACGTTTTCATGCAAAATGGGGTTAAGATGGGTGCTAAGGGGGCATCCCATCTTTTAATCACCTGTTGATAGCCTCTGAAACGTGATCCGAACGCAGGTAGGGCTGCAGAGGAGAGGTAAATTCAGACACATGTTTAAATCTACTATAAATATGTATGCTGGTTATAAGTCCTGGTATTGGCACTAGACCGAGTTTAACTGATTGCAGTAACGGAAGGTGGGGTCTCAAATCTGACACTGCAGACTGCCAGGGATGTCTGGATAATAAGGTTGGCCAGACAGAATTGTAAGTCCTTTTTTGCAGGTATCTGCATGTATGTATTGCAAATGCATATTTGACTATCCTGGGGTTTGGCTTTAAAGTAATCTATTCTTGATGCAGTATATTCCCTTACTGTACATTTGGTCCTTAAGTTTTTTTTTTTTTTTTTGACATTCCAATGTAAGAGTACTTAAATTAAATTTCATATTGAGTGCTGCCTTTATGCTGGCTATCTCTTTCCACAACTTCCTGGATTCCCTAAATGCTTTTGCAGCTGCTTCTGTTAACTTTCACTTTGTAAGGACTACATATCCCATGGTACCTTGCTGCCCGCAAGCAATGATTCCTGTACTGACTAGGCCTCCTGAAACTCCTCTAAAGCCCTCTAGTTCAGAAGACGGGCCCTGATTTCTTTGACACAACAGTGCCTACAAGCAGGGCATAGTAAAAAGGTGTCTCAGAATTCAAGGAAGTAACTTTGTGGGGATCTTCACAAAGTTTAGCAGGTTCAAGATTTCTTAAGATTATTAGGAGTAAGCTAGAAATAATTGATACTGTTTTGAAACTATGATTTTAGATTTTGACCTCAGATACACTACGTTTTCCTTAATTTATTTTACGTTGGCCTATGTAACCTATCAAGATATAAGGAAAATCAGTGGCCTTAAGGATCAAACCGTTATTGTTGTCAGAGCTCCCCCTGAAACTAGACTTGAAGTGCCTGATCCTGTCGAGGTAAGGATCAACTGGATACATAAGTGATTAATGGAATAGTAGTGTATTGGATTAGAATTCAATACACAGATTTAAAGCATTCTACATTTTAAGAATCCTGACTTGGTTTTGGTTCTCCAAAAGTGCATTTGTAAGTCTCTTATACACCGATCTGCCATAAATTGATGGCTCCCCACCCATATAGTAGCTCCCCCTTTTTGCTGCCGAAACAGCCCTGACCTATTGAGGCATGGACTCCAGTAGACCTCTAAAGGTGTGTTGTGGTATCTAGCCATCGGTGGCATGTTTGTGGGGGGCCTCCATGGATCAGACTTGGTTGTGTGGGTTCCCCCCCGTACACCCTACAAGATTGCTTGATTGGAATGAGATCTGGAGATAATGAAAGTAAAGTCAACATCTCAAACTCATCTTCCTCAAACCATTATTTAATTCTGTAGTGCGGCAGAGCACATTACCCTGCTGAAGGAGGTCATTGCCATTAGGGAATACAATTGCAATGAAGGGGTGTGCTTGGTCAGCAACTATGTTTATCTAGGTGGTATATGTCAAGTATCATCCAGATGAATGGCTGGACCTTGTCCAAGCATCACACTGCCTCTGCTGGCTTTCCTTCTTCCTAAACAGCATCCTGGTGCCATCTCTTCCCCAGCTACGCGATACACATGCACCCGACCACCCACATGATGTAAAAAAATGTTTCATTGGACCAAGTCACCACCTTCCATTGCCTCATGGTCTAGTTGTAATGCTCACATGTCTGCAGCTACGTAGCTCCATACATAACAAACTGAGATGCACCATGACTTTCTATCCAACGTTTTTTCCATCAATTTGAACAAATAGCCTTTCTATTGAATATAAGATCTTAGATCCTTGGCGACCCATGACCCTGTTGCTGGTTTTCCTTCTGTGCTCCATTATTTATAGGCGCTGACCACTGCAGACCAGGAACATCCCACAAGAGCTGCAGTTTTGGTGTTGCCTAACCGTTAAAATTTGGCACTTTTTCAAAGTCTCCCATATCCTTACCCTTGCTAATCCCCCCCCCCCCCTTTTTTTTTTTTTTTTTTAAATCTTTCCTAGTTAACCTGCTGTCAGATGTTTTTTTTTTTTTTTTTTTTTTTCCCCCCCCACAGAGTGGCCTCTTCTTTTTCTGTGGTCCCCTGCTGGCGCTCCTGCCTTTGTGAGTGTCCACATAGACAGCAGCTTCCTATGTGGGACTCTATCCTGAGCTGCTCTGCCTGCGTCTGTTTCAGACAGCGTGGCTCAGCCCTGCTCCCTCATCACAGGACTTGATTGCTGCAGGAGCCAGTGGCTCCCGCTTCTGCCGCTATCCTGTGAGGAGAGAGCTGCTGCTCTTAGGTAAAGTACTGGTTTGAGATCAGGCTTGTGTAAGTGTTTAGAGAGTGGGTGGGAGGGTCCTGTTCACAGAATGTTTGTGTTTTAAAAAAAAAAAAAAAAGCCACGTTTGCTTGCTGCCAAATATATACCCGTATACTTTTAGATGCCATTGTAACACGATAATTAGTGTTGTAAAGTAATGCCTGTTTTGTGTGCAGCCCAATATTTGCTTACATACACATTGTTTAAAGGCTTGAGTTTATATATAAACCTTATTTAACCCCTTGCCGAACCCCAGCAGTACATATACTACGACAGGTCAGCTCTGTCCCCTGAAAAGACTTGACTGTACATCACTTTGCGGGACCGCTAGTGGGGGATCATGCCGCTGGAGGCACGCACAAATTGGCAATGGGGAGCCAATCGGCTTGTCCGGCGGCCGCGATTGCTGCCGGGCGATCGCGCTCTGTGGAGACAGAATGAGTCTGCCGTTGTAAACACGCAAGACTGCTGTTCTTATTTAGGAACACAGGTCTGTGTTCATTCACTGTACATCCCCCACACAGAGCATCCCCTAGGGACACACTTAACCCTTTGATCGCCCCTGGTGTTAACCCCTTCCCTGCCAGTGTCAGTACAGTGACCATGCATATTTTAAGCACTGAGTACTGTAGTAATGTCACTAGTCCCCCCAAAAAAAAGTGTCAACGACAGGTGTCCGCTCTGTCAGTCCTGCTAAAAATCGCTGATTGCTGCCATTACTAGTTTAAAAAAAACCTAAATCTTTTGTTTGATGTGATAACTTTTGCACAAATCAATCAATATACACTTATTGAGATTTTTTTTTTTTTTTTTTTTTTTTTTTACCAAAAATATGTAGCAGAATACATATTGGCCTAAAATTGATGAGAAAATTACGTTTTTTTTTTTTTTGTTTTTTTTTAATTGTTCTGTAGCGGTAAGTAAAAAATATTCTTTAGTTCATTGATGGACACAGCTCCTGATTCTTAACCATTGGGTTATACTGCCTCTACAGGAGTAGGACATTAGGCAGGAAAAAAGCTTGACTACGCCTATGGGCAGTCCCAGGGGGTATACACCCACTATAAGCACTTTTTTTTTTTTTCTGCCTATTCAGAAGAAAGGACCAACTTCCTTGCCGGGATCCCTGGTCCTGGCAATTTTTTTTTTTTTTTAAATATTTTCCTCTTTGTTCCTGCTCCGGACGGGTTGACAGACTGGATAATCTAGATCCAGAGGGTCCCCCCTGTCTGGCCTGCGAGCGCATGCAGGCCGTGAGGACGCATACGGCCTGGCTTCGGCCTGAGTCGCAGCGTTTCTCCTGACCAACAGCACCCACATTACGATGGAGCGGAGGTTATGAGCTGGCTGTTGCTACATGCTCTTAAGGGGGGCTGATTGGACTTTCTGCTGACTGGGTTTTCCTGATTCGCAACTGGGGGATTGTGCAGGGTTTCCCTGCCACCCAGGGGGTTGGTGACTAAGGCAGGGATGGCCTCTGGTCTCCCTTCGGCGGCTGTTGGGCTGGGGGAGCGGATATTCTAGCATCTGCGGGTATGCGTCAAATTTAGGCCACAGCTTTGCCGCCTACTAGTCGGAAGCTACGTGAGGTGGCCCTTGAGAGAATGGCTGAAGCCAGTGCCTCCCATTTGGACATCCGCCCTCCCCTCCACTGCCCCTGGGTGGTAGGCTCGGCTGGGGCTCGTGTCCAAGCGGCTGTGCGCCCACAAAAATTTAGGCCGCGGCTTGCAGCCTACTAGGTCATGTGGCCAAGTTGGGCGCCTCCGTTGAGAGGCAGCCCCAGTGCATTTAGCTGATGCCCCCACTCTTCCTTTGGGCATCTGCTGGGCTGAAATCCGTGCACTTGCAGCTGAGCCTCCACAAAAATTTAGGCTGCAGCCTGCTAGGACGTGTGGTCAGCTTGGTGCCTCCCTTGGAAGGGGTGGCGCTGTGGGGGTGCTTCATTTTTTGATAGCCGTGCCGCCATCATTGTGTGGAGCACGTGCCCCTTTTAGCGCTGCGGGACCATTTGTGTACCCTGCCTGCGCGTCCACGTCACTGCGGGTGGCTCCCTTTTTTTAAGGGGACTACTTCTGTTATGCCCTCTATGGAGAGCGACCACCCCCCCCCCCCTGTTTTTATTGCAGGGTCCAGTAGGTGGTCATTTGGTCGGCATCCCCTTTGCGGGGTTGCAGTTGGCGGCCTCCCCTGATATTTGTTTTCCGGGTGAGCATAGTAAATAGCGACTACTGGGTTTGCGTCCATGAGTCCTCAGTGCGTGGCACTTTTTTAAAAAAGAGGATGCGGCTGATGCTGCATAAGAGGCGTTGGTCCCTTTTGGCACCCACAGGCCCTCTAAAGCAGCGTGGGTGTTCCGTTTTCCACCTACTTTGACAACATTGTCACAACTGTGGGTTAGTCCAAAATGCACTGGTTCCTAAGTGCTTTTTCCTTGCTGTGTCCTTATGAGAAACAACTACGTTTTTAAGGTGGACGATCCCACCTGTAGTGGACTCGCTGGTTTCCAGGTTAAATAAAGCTACCTTCATTCTGGTTGAGGAGTCCTTGGCCTTTAAATATCCAGCTGATAGGAGGGTGGAAGCTCTGGCCTGCAATAGGTTCGCTGTGGCTGGTTTGGCACGTAGGCCGATATTTACTATTGCCCTGGTGTCGCAGGCTGTGACCGAGTGGCTAAACCTTTTACGCCTTTATCTGGCTAAAATACTGGTCTGCGGACCAGACTTCTAAGAAGGCACTATCTGATCTCCCCCTTGTAGGGGATTGCCTGTTTGGAGACTCCTTGGATGTTACCAAGGGCAAGGAGCCCCCTATCGACGCAGGCCATTCTCCTCGTCTCAGAAGAGGTATATTTCGTCCCCCAGGGTCTCGAGATGAGATAAAGGTCTCACCGGAGATTCCAAGAGGACCTGGTCTGGCAAGCCAGGAGTGGTCTCTTCTTGACCTGTGGACAAGGCTTGACATGTGGACAAGGCTTGCCTCTGCAGGAAGGAGCACCCTCACACTTCTCTGGGGTGGAGGGGCGTCTTTGCTGGTTTCCAGATCCATGGACCTCCCTGGTATAGGACACGTGGGTCCACAAAGTTATTCAGTCAGGCTACGAGATCGAGTTCAGTCTTAACCAAAAAAGGTTTTCCCCTTCCAACCTGCACTTGTCCCCCAGATCACTTATGGGTCTCTTTGGGGTAGTGCAAGACATGTGCATTCAAGAGCCGTTTCTGATTTCGGAATGTTTTCAGGGGTTTTAACTTTACTAATTTACAAATTCCAGGAAGGCATGCAAGATACGCCCAATTCTGAACTTCAAGGAGCTAAACTGCTGGTGCTAGTAAAGAAGTTCAGTGTGGAGTCCATTCACACAGTAGTGGCGTCCCTATGTCAGGGGAGATTTCTTCTCGCTTCTGTCGACATCAAGGACGCCTACCTGTGCACATTCTAACATGTGCCAGTCACCAACACTTCTGTTTTGCTGTGGGCGAGGAGTATTATTGTTTTGAACTCTTGAGGGAGTTTGGTTGGGTTCGGAGCCTTCAGGAGTCTGCTTTTGGTTCGGTGTGCTAAAACTGGACTATTTGGGTCTGACTCTGTCTCAACCAGAGTGTTTCTTCCTCTGGAAAAACTCCAGACATTGTTGAACAGAAGCTGAATTGCCTTCTGCAGACTGTCATCTCCCAGGGCTTGCATGCAGGTGCTGGGCCTGATGGTGTACACCCTCAAGGTAGTCTGTTTGCACAGTTCCACGCGAGATCTCAGCTGAAGAGATTCTGGTGAAATGGGACAAGGATCCACGGTCTGTAGAGGTGGCTTACTTCTCTGGCACTTCAGTACAGGGGGAGAGAGGATTTTCCCTGTTGGATGGTTGTCACCACGGATGCCACCCTGTCAGGGAGGGGAGGCATCCCTAGCACAGATGTGCTCAGGGGGTCTGGACTCTGGTAGTCATGACTGACGATTTTATGTTCTGGAACTATGAGCGATTGGCCTTTGGCTCATTGGACAACTCGTCTTAAGGGGTCTCTGGCACAAATTCCTTTGGACAATGCCACGGCCGTGGTCTGTCATCACCAAGGGGGCACAAGTAGTGTACCGGCGGCTAGGTAAGTAGCTGGCATAAGTTGAGCTGACCGCTTTTTTTTTTTTTTCCACCCATCTCAAATTTCTGCCACGACTCCTGTGCAGGATCCAAGGAGAAGGATGGATGAGACGGATGGAGGTTTGTCTGAGTCTGTGATTCCTACGCTGTTGAAAGCTAGGGAATCTACTCCTAGGAAGATCTACCATTGTGGAATGTTGGGAGGTTTCCCTGCTTGCGCTGCCGGAAAGGTGGCCTTTTTTGGTGGCTATCACCTCTGTGCGCAGGGTGTCAGAACTGGCGGTGTTATCCTGTCAATCTTTTATTGGTGGTTCACAAGCATAAGGTCCCTCAATCCTTCCTAAGGTGGTATCGGACTGTCATTTGAATGAAGATATTTTGCCTTCCCTGTGTACCAGGCTAAACATCTGCAGGAAATGACTTTGCTTGTCTTTGTGGTCGGGGCAATTGGGTGTACCTGGCAGCTACGAGTCTTTTAGGAAGTCACTCTCTTTGCTCATGAACGGAACGCGCAAAGGGTTTGCTTCTTCTGCAACTATTTCCAGATGGTTTAGACAAACAGTGGTTCAGGCCTTTTGCATTAGGGGTCAGGTTCCTCCTTTCCCTGTCAAGGAGCACTCTACTAGGGCGCTTAGTGTCACCTGGGCTTCGGTCATCAAGCGTCAGTGATGCAGGTTTGCAAGGTTTTCACCTGGTCATCAGTGCGCTTTTTTTTTTTTTACAATTTTTTTTTAAGTGGATTTGTTGGCATCTGCGGATGCTTATTTTGGCCGCAAGGTTTGGCTGGTTGCTCTTTAGAGGGCCTGGTCCTTTTTGAAGGGTATTTTTTTATTTTTTTTTTCTCTATTTGAGCTCTAGTTGTTTATGGGTAAGCTCCATGTTACCTGGTTGGCCATGGTTAGCCTTGGGAATTTTTTTTTTTTTTTTTTTTTCCCCACCCCTCATGTTTAACACTGCTTTGGGACGTCCCAATAGTTAAGAATCAGGAGCTGCCCGTCCATGCACATCAGAGAAATTTGACAGCTCCATTGCCAGTTAAAGTAATGCAGTGTCGTATCTCAAAAAATGGCCTGGTCATTAAGGGGGTAAAACTTTCCGGTCCAGAAGTGATTAACATACCGGTATTGAGAGGTGGATATTTATTTTTTTGCCTCACAAAATAAATGGACTAAGCATTTTTCTCCCAAAAAATCTTCGAAAAACATCTGATATAGTAGTACAGTGAAAAACATGTCATGTAGAAAATAAAGGTTATTGAAAATATTTGGCTACAGCTAAAAATGGTATGTAGATCATTAGTTTGGACTTCACTGGTTGTGTTTTTTCCAGATCAAATGTCCCAAAACTACTGGAAGTCAGCTTATCGGGGACACAGGAAACTTGAAATTGTTAGTCTTGATTCCAAAGTTTTACTCCATTGACAGTCTATTAACTAAGATACCTATGCTGAGTTTTTCTTACTAGGGAACAAATACTCAGGGTATACTTATATAAGCATTTGGGGTTGCCATCGAGAATCAAACTGTAAGTTGTTAGTCTTAAATATTTAATGTTTGCTAGTTTAACATGTCTGCAAAATTTTTAAATGTTTTTATTTTAAATGTGTAATTGTGATTTTTTTTTTTTTCCTTTTAGAGTTTACAAATACACTTGTCTAGCACCCAAGGAGCAATTGAAGTGTATTTATGCCCTGAAGAAAGTGAATCCAGTAGTCCAGTGAAGCAAAGCCATCAGGACCAAAATGGAAATATCTCAAAACCAAACTCCAAAGGTATTTGTATATTCTTTGTTGGGACATTGAAGCTGGCATATAGTTATGACTGTCTGGTAGTAATTTTCTTTTTCTCCCCTTTCCCTCCAGATTTACTATCACCTAAGATAGAAAACTGTACAATGGAAGCAATTTCTCCCTTGACCTCTCCATCAAACCTCCTGCAGCAAACAGAAGATCAAATACCTTTAAATCTTGACAACCCATTTGTGAACTTGCTCCCTCCCCTTATTCATGAGGATTATTTACTAAGCCTTGGAGAAGAGGAGGGCATTAGTGATCTTTTTGATGCCTATGAGCTAGAAAAACTTCCATCTCTTGAAGACTTTATGTGCAGTTGACTTGTATGATCCCAAGGCCACGGTTTTGTTCTGTATGAATTTCAAATGGAATTTTATCAACTTGCTGGCGTTGCCTACTTGACACCTTATTTGCCTGTGTCTTTAAAGAAGGCATGAATTTAAAAAGGCAGCAATTGCTGAAAAAAGTGCAGTTATTTCATTCCATACTACTTGAGGCTATGCAAATTTCACTGCATTAGGATGGTCTGCTGGGATTGCTAAAGGCACAAATGAGCAACTTGAATTGGTTTAGCTTTCTCAGTTTGTTTCCATTTAATAGTATATGGCCTGGTGAAGTCGGTCTGTGCCTTCCTGTACAATACGTTTTCCCCAGTTCTTGTGGAGAAACTCCACAATAAATAATGAACTGTTGTTTTGCATATAATTGTGTGCATTTTTATTTGTGGTTGTTAGCAAGCATCCGGAAACTGCCCAATACATTGCATGTTACACAAATGTACATTTAATAAGATGTACACTTCACTATCTTCCTGTTTTTCAAGCCATACGAGTTGTCATCTTGCCTTAAATAACCTACTTTGCTTGCTCAGAACTTGGGAGAATTGAAGTGCCTGAGACCTTCTGCACATGAAGGATTTCTCAACATACACATGGAAGGTTTTTTAAACATCTTTTATTTAAGATGTATGTTCTAACATGAGCACCTGTTCATGTACATTCTTTTATATTGAGACTCCTGAGTTCAAAGTAAACCTTTCACTGCTAAAGTATGCTTGATTGTTGCTGAGGAAAAAAAGGCACCTTGTAAATGGTGAATACTTGCTTCTGTAGCAGGTGGTGATGCCTATCTCTTGCATAGCCATGAAAGCCATGCAGAATCAAACACTTTCAGGTGTGATACCAAGTTTTCTGTTGAATTATGCCATGCAGTACATCACTACAGGACTGAATTCCTATATGGGGAAGAGGGGCAGATGTACTACGCATAATTACACCTAGAAGTGTCTGTAGAGATGCTGAAGTCTTCAGGTGCTATAGACCTGCAAGTGTCAAGATGGGTGTTCCTGACTCTGGGACTGATAATCCCATTTTGCCCAGTGCCTTTTTTGAAGATGGGCTTTTCCCCCTAGTAACTAAAGAATATGCTCATAACCTTCCTTGCAGCTCCTTTTTAGTGAAGGAGAGTCCCAAGTCCTTGCAAACCAGGAATTTAACCCGTTAATTCGGGGCCAGCTATCCTCAACATTTTGTGCCATTTAAGTCCTTGTGTATATGGGTGCCAATACTGAGAGCCGGGTTTCTTATATTGGTGCCTGCCAAGTGTTTACAGGGTCAAGAGACTAAATGCTTTTGGGGAATATCTGCTTTAAGTAATATGTGGGCTGTATTGACTGAGACATTTTCTGCCTTTTCGTGCTAAAGCCTGCGTTGGCATAGAAAATATAAATAACTGTGGACTAGGAGCCCTTTTGTATTTGAGCTCTTGTTGCAGATGCTTCCTCTACTAAGCTCAGTAGCTCTGAGTTTAGATGAGACAGTTTGCCTCATTGGAACTCGTTATGGTAGGTTTGGGCTCTGCCTTCCAGCTTGGTCTTTTGTAAGGAGAGGCAAAAGTTGATAGGTCATAGAAGAGGAGAGGAATATTTTATTTTAATGGTGGACCGAAACCGAAAATTCAGGATGCACTTGGCCAAAAACTGAAACTGAGGACAGTATATAAAAGAAAAAAACACAGAACAATTTTTATGTTGCTAGTGATTTTTGCCTTTAAGTCAATGGAACACGAATTTGCATTAAAGTCAATGGGATGCAGCATGCAGTTATCAGCACTTCTTTTTGTTAGCAAAGAGCTGATTTTTGGGCAATAGGTGCATCGCTAATTCATTTTTAAATTAAAAATGAACATCTGCAGGCTCCAGCAAGTGCCCTTCTGTGTGGTGGGGTTTTTTTTTTTTTTTTTGGTTTAAATGTAGAAAACTCTTGAACTGTTCTTCCCAAGCTTTTTAGGTTTGCAGCAATGGTTCAGCAGATTTGTGCATGAAGTCAATTGCAGGTACCATCAAGACTCGTGATGTCTTTTTCAAAGTACCCAACCTAACAATTCTAGAAAGATGCAAGCCTACATACAGTGCCTGGTAAACAAATCCTGTTGGTATGAGAATAAAAGTGCCAAAGGTTTACATTTCACAAGGAGGTAGTTATTAGAGGGTGATTCTTATATTTGATAATGCTGTATGTGTGCCCTCTGTACAATTGGATTGAGATCCATCCACTTGGGTTCTATGAATTGATTGCTAATTTTTGTATTTGTACAAGTCTTGGATGTTAAATTAGGGCAAGGCTCCAAATTTTTCCTCTTAAAATATGTAAAGCTTTTATGGATGTGTAAATCCACTATGGTACAGACTGTCGCCTTGAAGTATTTATTTGAAGTCTTGTACCATTCAAGCTGCTACCTGGTGTCTTTTATTGGAAAAAAATTGCATTAATTAGCAGTTTTTTTTTCAAAATATAGTGGAGTGTTAGTATTAAGTGTGTGTATAAATGTGTGGGTGTTTTAATTATAACCTTGTACTTTCAAGTCTGTTTGTTTGGACTGGAAATCTACTAGAAACGCTTCAGGTTTTGTTGGTCATATTTTTTTTTTTTTTTAAATTAAGTTTTTTTTTTTATTTTATTATTTAACATGGTTTTGTGTGAGCTTGTGAATTCCCCCTCCCCTTGGTGAGGACTTTTTTTGTCCATTCTTGTACCTTTTTTAGACCTTTTTGTGATGGACTTTCTTCCCTAAAAGTATGAATCATTGGAATATAAAATTATTGCGCTTTTGTGGTTTGTAGACTGTAAAGTAATGTAAAAAAAAAACTATTATGCTATTTGTAAATAGTAAATACAGGATAAACCTGTAATTTAGCAGTTTTGTCATTTTAAAGTACATTTTTGTAAAGTAATCAATAAATGATTTTTCTAATATTTGTAAGCTGTGTAACTGCTGGTAATGTGGTATGTGTTATGTCTGTAGTCTTCAGTGCAGGTTTTTTTGTGTATATAGTTATTCCCTTCCTTCCAATATGTTATTTTGGTTGGCTCACTGGCAAGTTAGATGGCCATTTAAGCCCCTGCTTTCACCGTTGGTCTGTCTTAAATTTATCCTTGCTTCTCTTTTTTATATGCTCTGTATAAAGCAGAATGAACAAAAGGGGAGCTGTCCTGTGGGCCTTTTCAGCTCACAAACCACTGACAGCTTGGGTGGTCTTGATGCAGACTGGCGTGGTCACTGTCCCTACTAGAATCTAAAGCTGGTCATACATTATTCAAAATTTGAGTTGATACTTGATCAGAGCTTGCAGCCAATGGCTGCAGCGCTGATCAGCGATGAACCCAAATAAAACTACACCATGTATGGCCAGCTTTAGTTGTCCATGGCTCCTTCTGTTATTTTGGGTGATGTTTTCTGGTACGGTACGAATTTGAGAGAATAGTTTCTGCAATGATAGTGGTCTGGAAAGCCTAAAATTTAGTGTTTCTACACCCTCTCCATCACTCTGATTTTTTTCTTCAGCTGCAGCTAGTTTGGCACTCAACTGAGGATTGTAATCTATCTTTGGGGGATTTTGCCTTATGCAGTTTAGTTATGCTGACCACCTAGGTTTAAGGATACAATTTAGGTCCTTGATGGGGACTCATTAACACAGCACACACATTGTCCTGGAGCCAACAGCCTGAATATCCGTTTGGGTTCCCTTAAGGGTTTCCAACCTGTAAAGGTGGGATTCCCTTTTTGTACATTTGACTAGCTTAATCTTGACAAGCAAAGTAATATTCTAGGGTTTTGCTCAGCAATACCCCATCAAATACTGTAGTTCCTTAAGTGGGCCATTTTAATTTTTGTGAATCCAGTCTTTTCTTGCCTTAACAGGACAGTGTTTGTTCCTGTCGAGGACATCCCAGTGTTTAAAGAGCTACTTCTCTTCACCCATAAAAATATCCAACAACGGCACTTTTTTTTTTTTTTTATAAAGGTTTAATAATGGCCATCTACAAATGGTTACTTATTGCAGGCTTTTTATTCTCGCATACTTTATTCTTCCCTTTTCTCCTAAATTTTGTCAAGGTGCCCACTTTTCCCGAAGATGAAATCCTCTTCCTTTACATAACTGAACTCTGCCTAAAACACCGGTTCTCTTCTTGAACATGTGAAAGTTTTTCTCCAGATGCATCTGCAAGGTCAAAGTTGCATCATCTGTGTCTCGCTCAACCAGAAAGTGGAGAAAGTGTAATGGAAACCTAAAAGCAAAAGCTTAATGTAAGATTTTATATTGACATTTTGAGCCTGAAAGCCAATGTGATTTTTGGTAAAAGATGGGAAAGGTCTGATTTTAAGGACACTGGATAAAATCCTCAAATACCCTTTTTTTTTTTTTTTTTTTTTTTTTTTCATTGCACCTGCTTTTAAATGGCTTCCTTTATGGGGATCGAACGCCCTGACATGCCTGTGACAAAATCCTTCCCAAACGAGAACAATTGGAGCAAGCATTTGGTAAAGTGTGAAACGGGTATCAACTTCTGTTTTTTATATATCAGTAGAGCACCTTAACAATGAGACCACTATGCTAGTGGGGGATGTCCCTGTATTCAAAGACCTTACCACTGATCAGTATGAAACTGTTTTCGTCGACGTGTTTTGCCCTGTATTTGCTGTGACTGTCAAACCCTGGCAGAATAGTTAAGTGCTGTTAGAATCTCTCCCCTGTGGCAGTGCATCCCTCAGTGTGGTGCTTTACACCTCAGCTCTGTGGGTTCTGCTTCCAAGAAGTACCTGACCCTTCATCGTCTGGAGGAAATACTTCTGATTGTCCCTTGATGTCAATGAAGGATAGAGTACCCATCTGCCTCAGTGTAAAGAGCCTAGGGGAAAAGGTCTGCAAAATGTCCTCCCATTTTTTTGACTCTTAGAGTATACACATCCAGGCCTCCCAAACTTGATTCTCTGGCCACCTGCAAAGTCTTAAATCCTGCTAAAATAAAAAAAAATTGCATGAAGGTGTTCCCCACATTCCTAAATAGACATTTTGTTGACCTTTAGTGCACACCCGGACAGTTTGCTACTTGGGCGCAGGCAGTGATCTTCCAGGAATACAAACCGGACCTTCGCTTTGAGCTTCCTGCGCCATCACACAGATTAGCAGATCTCCAACTAGTGTCTTTGGAGTCTGATGGGCCTGGGGGTCACTGCATGTTTTTCAGGAGTTGTATTGGGAGTACTCTTTGCCAAAGAACATCCACCTAACTTGGTCTGTAAACCCAAATACTTTGCCACAATATTCGTATTTATAATTGCTTCTCTTCTCACGTTGAATTGTTTTTCCAGTTCTGCTGTGAAGTCCTGCCTTCTGGAAGATCCTGTGATCAGATGCCAGCCTGTTGGGCTTTGGTAAAGGCATTGTTGACCTTGTTGGGTCAGGAGCCTGACCTCTGTTCTTTCCCCCCAGTCTGTCTTGAGTTTCAGAAGATATTTTTGTTTCTATAGTGCTGGATCATACCATTGGAATGTTACCTGAACTGGAATTAGTTAGACAATGTCAGTGTACAGTGTCCCACTCGCATACGAAAAACAGGAGATCTTGATCCATCTAAAACTTCCCTTTATAATCTTCGTCATGTTCATCTTGGATGCGGATAGGTTCCCTTGGCTGGTTGCAGCTGGACCTGGTGGGACAGTCAATATGCCAGAGTGCTTTCTAGGACCTGCTTTCAACTCCATGCTTAATATGTTCGTTTTCAGGTGCAGGACTTCTCTAGAAGTAGCAGTGGATTCTCTGGGGGATCTCTACATCCAGATCTAGACCGTTCTTGTCAGTTTTACAGTCTTGACATAAAAGAGCATTTGGTGATTGCTCTTAGCTCTGGACTGAATCGAAAAACAGTTGCCTTGTGGGTAATTACCCCCTTGGTGGTGGTTGTTTTTTTGCATTACAACCTGGAATCAAAAGGGGATGGGCATTTGTATTGTATGTGATTTACAAAACATTCCTACACCTACAACAGCTAATGAGACCTAAACTGTGCTTGATTGGCTGCTTGCCTAGCTACAGTAGTTGATCAATTGCTCGGAACCTGGAAGTAATGTATACTCATCACTTCCTGGTTCATTCATTAGAGATTTTGGGAACAGATATTTCTTGATCTCCCCCTGCGCAACGTGTTTGGGTACAGTATTTATTTTACCCGGGCTCTGGGGAGGAGAGGGAGAGCCTGGAAAACACTGTCCTTTACAGAAGGGGGCTCTTTAGCTGCCAGTATCACTTTTTTTTTTTTTTTTTAAATGCTGGCTTACTACCGCAATAGCAACTGAAATTGATTTAACCCTCCTGAATACCAGAATGTGTTTATAAACATAAGTTGGTAGACAATGGGTTAAGCGAAAGCTTTTTTTTTTTTTTTTTTCTTCCTCTGGTCACTCTTTTTTGTAAAGCACTGCTCTGGAATTTAGGGCCTAAAGCTGCCCTTTGGGTAGATACTCCCATCTACACTGAATCTTTGCAGCTCCTCTAGTGTTAACCGGTTGCCGACCGCCGCAAGTACGGTCAGCCCCGGCCAGGCAAAGTGACGTACCGGTACGTCACTAGCCTGGGAGCCAATGGCGAGCGCGCGCCGCCTGAGGCGCGCTCCCGCCTCTGCTCGTCCACGGACACCTCCGAGCGTGTGACCGGCGGACCCGATCGTCTGCTGTGAAGGGAGAAGGCCAGGCGGCTAGCGTAAACAAAGCCGCCTGTCATTCTTCCCTGTGTAAAAGCACTGATCCCTAACGGTCCTGCTATGTAGGACTGTTCTGTGCTGTTACACACACTCACACTCACACATTCACACTCGCACAGCCACATCCCTGCACAGTTAGAAGCTCGCCCCTAGGGACACACTTACCCCTCCCTCTCCAATAAAGTTAACCCCTTCCCTGCCAGTGTAATTTTTACAGTAACAGTGCATATGTATAGCACTGATTACTGTAGTAATGTCACTGGTACCCCCAAAAGTGTCAAATGTCAGTCAAGGATCCGATCTGTCCACCGCAATGTCACAGTCCCGCAAAAAAAAAAGACAATCTTTCCCTTAGTTAGTAAACGCAATAACTTTTGCGCAAACCAATCAAAATACGCTTATTGTGATTTTTTTTATATATATTTTTTTTTTTTTACCAAACATAGGTAGCAGAAAACAAATTGGCCAAAAATTTTTAAATTTTGATTTTTACATTTTTTTGGGGGGGGGGATTTCATATAAAAAAAATGTGAAAAATATTGTTTTTTGCAAAATTGTCTTTTTTTGATTATAGCGCATGATCAAAAAATCGCAAAGGTGATCAAATACCACCAAAAGAAAACTCTATTTGTGGGAAAAAAAGTATGTCAAATTTGTTTAGGTACAGCATCGCACGGCCGCGCAATTGTCCGTTAAGTCATGCAGTGCCGAATCGCAAAATACCCCCTGGTCAGGAAGGGGGTAAAATCTTCTGGGGCTTACGTGGTTAAAGTGATGCCTGTTATTAAAAAAAACTGCTCTATGCAGTTAGTTTTGCATAGTGGCCCAGATCCTCCGGTCCCTCTACTAATGTGCTCCTGGCCCCTCCCTCCTATTGAGTGCCCCCCACACAGCAAGCAGCTTGCTGTGGGGGCACCCGAACTGAGTCACAGCTCCTTGTGTCCATTCAGACACGAAGCTGTGACCTGCCCCCTCTCTTCTGATTGGCTGACTGACTTTGACAGCAGCGGGAGCCATTCATGCTGCGCTGCTCTTGGCCAATGAGGAGAGGAGACCTGGGCAGCTAAAACTCCTGCAGCATCACTGGATAAAGATGGGCTCAGGTAAGTATTAGGGGGGCTGCTGCACGTAGAATGTTTTTTTTTTTTTTTTTTTATCTTAATGCATGGAATGCATTAAGATAAAAAAAATAAAAACCTGCCTTTACAATCCTTTTTAAGTCTGACCACCTTGCCCAGTCTTGGTGTTGGTGGACAGACTTCTCATCAGGTTTGCAGTGGTGCCATATTCTTTCCTGTGTTATGTATTTTAATGGTGCTCTCAGGTATTTGAGGTTTTATGTATATCATTTTTTATTTTTTTTTTTTCTTCTCGGGCCGGATCTATACTTTTACTTAACTTTAGTAACTCTGTAGAGTTCTTTGGTCTTCAGGTTACTTGGTGGCGTTGCAGAATCAGAAGTCTTTCAGAACAAGTGTATTGTATTTTACACTGACATGGACACTTTGTGCAAGTAAACCTTTGTGCAATCTTGCATTTCTTATGTTTACTCTTTATGACTAGGGATTTTTTTTTGCTTTTAAGTCTTTTGCTACTTTAGATGGCAATTGCGTGGGCATCAAATACTGTAGCCGAACTAAATTTAGACTTTTCACACATCACATCCTTCCTTTTAGTGGTTATTGATCACTACCGAGGTGTGTTTTTATATCCCGAAAAAAAAAAAATTCAAAGAATGCCCAATAAAATCTCTAATTTTGTCATAAAGGCCAAAATGTATTCTGCTACATGTCTTTGATAAAAATATAAAATCTCTTAAGTGTTTATTGGTTTGAACGTTAGTATCTACAAACCATTGGATAGGATAGATAAAAATGTATCAATTCTGATCTACTGACGGTCTATCTCATTTCTTGAGGCTCTAAAATGCAGGGATAGTAGTGCAAATCCACCCCTCCCCCCCAATAACCCTTTTGAAAGCAGACAGTATGAGGAATTTAGTAAGAGGCAGTGAGCTTTTTACATTTTTTTTCGGTGGTAAAGAATTAGAATTTTTTTTTTTTTTAATTTTTCTACATCCAGTCACAAGTACAGTGTCGTCATGACTGAAACAGTGTCATCATGACTGATGTGGTGGTGATCAGGGACACTGGTAACAGTGTTACATTTTCTTCCTTTTTTTTTTTTCCACCTTTACATCTGGTCATCAGATCAGAGTAGTTGTCACCAGTGTAACATTACTACTCTGGGGATGGGGTGATGAGGGATTTTTTTTTTTTTTTTTGTTACAATGAAGATCATTGTAATGGCAGTAAACTGCAACTAATGGTTTATAACCATTCATGACAGCTGTGATCTGTGATTGGCCCAGGTACCATGTGATAGCTGTGGGCCATTCACAGCGGGTATGAATGAATTGTCAACTTTGTTGACACTGTGATCTCATAGCTTTAACATGATCATCCTGCGGACACAGCAGTTGCTGGGGGTGCGCTGTGTGCACTTTAAAACACTGCAGGCACATATGATGTACAGGTATGTGATTTTTGTCTGAACGTGCTGATCGGCCGCAGTATATGTAGTGTGGCAGGTTGGCAAGTGGTTAAGAATGTTAACCTCACAATTTTTACATAAGACCTTTTTGTTGGTTAAAACCTCAACCTTTTCTCTGCATATCCCATGTCTCTGTAAGATCAAGAACTGCTGTAGAATTCTCTAAACTTACTATGTTTTTTTTTTTTTCTTTTCCCCCTGATCACCTGTGTGAGGGGAGTCTTATGCTCACTGTATACTAATAGATTTTAAAAACAAAGGTTACTAATAAAATGTAACAAAATATGATATATCTATATAGATATGTTTGTATGTTGAATGACTAAGTGTTGTTTGGTAGTACATCAGTGTCTTGATTTTGGAATTCATGTAATTTCTTGAATGAAAATCACATACCCTTTTAGAAATTTGTTTCAGTTGAGGCCTAGGAATTTCTTCTGTCTTAAGCCCCGTACACACGTACCGATTGTCGGCCGTAAATATTAGGCCGACGACCGGTCGGCCGATTGTAGGCTTGTTAGTATGATGCTGCCGACAGCGCATTTTCGGCTGAACAGAATCTGTCGTGCAGGCATTAAAATTTTTGTTGGCCAACACCAGAACGGCCGATTGTTCGCCAGTCAGGTACAGATTTCGGCCGACAGACAGCAGATTTGCAAGACTGGGCATGCTCAGAAAAGAAAAAAGACAAGGAAAGTTAACCATCACATGACATCACTTCTGCAGTCGGCTGTTGTTGGCTGACTAAATTCGTGTGCAGTCTTTTGCAGTTTTCAACAGACATGACAGCCCTGGACAAAAGACGGCCGATCGTTCGGCCGACGATCAGTACGTGTGTACGGGGCTTTAAGATTGTTTGGATCTCCTTGAACCTGGACTTTGTCTTTTTGCTTGCTATGTTTGTCCCTAGTTCAAGATGGGTATCTGGGTGAAAGGTTTACAGCCTGTACTCCATTGACAGCTAAGGGATTACTTTTGGTAATCCTGGATGAACCCTATAGGGTGATTTGGTTTTCTTTTTCTACTGAATGCCTCAGATAATTTTTTTTCCAAGTCTTTGGTCTATAATTGTTTTGTCTTATGTCAGTACATCACTGTTTGCATTTTTGTTTTCAAATAATTTTAGTGGTATTCCTGAGTGTGGCTCGGGATAATATAGAGTACCAAAACCGGTAACCCTACAATCAAACTCACCTTCCCTGGCGATCCCCTGCCGTCCTCCCCAGGCATCCTCACGCTGTCCTCCCACTGTGTGCTCAGCTCTGGTGTTCTGGTTCCCTTCCCTGCGAGCTTAGAGATGCAGGGGGGTGGAACCGGCGGCAATTTCAAAAAGGTAAATAAAATTAAATGACATGATACAAATTTATCGGATTTACGGATTACACTGTATCAAGTAATTTCACCTGGTGACTTTTCTAGTGCCCTGCCTGTGCTTTCCCAGTTCTTTGGGAACTGGAAAATTTGAGAACGACCATGGTGTCCAAAAAGTGTTCTTTTTGCGCAAAAGAGCTTTTAGATAAACTGGAAAACAGCAAAATTAAGTTATTGATGAAGAACTGAGCGATTATCCATTCGTGGGAAAATTTATCATCCGGTAAAGTGGAAAGTGACGACAGCGACGATTCTGCGACTGAGCTCAGCGATGTGTGGACTTGGTGCTCTATTGACTACGGTACAGATCATGCAGTGCCCCAAGATTTCCTTTTACAAGAGCACCTGGTATGAAAGTTTATGTTGACCATGACAACCCCTTGGCATACCTCCATATATTTTTGACCGGTGAGGTTATTGAAAAAATTGTTACTGAGACAACCGGTACAAAGACCAACAATGCGCTACGCTTTGGAGGTTTGCAAGATGCAGAAAGTGGGAACTACTGACCAAAGCTGACCTTTTTGGAAATTTCTGGGCCTAATAATTCTTCAGGGAGTGGTGGGGAAAATCCTGCAGAAGTGGTATTGGACAACCAATCAATCCATTACTTGCCACTCCATTCTTTGGCACGGTCATGTCAGAATACATGTTTTCCCCTCATAATGGAAGATCTCCACTTTGAAGAAAATGAAGAATTTGATGAAACTACTTATCCTGCACCAAAACAAAAAAAAAAATTGCGAAGTATATCGAATGATTCTTCAGAATTTCTAATGGAACTATGTGCCAGAAAGGGACATCAGCATAGATGAAAGTTTAATGGCCTACAAGGGAAGGTTAAGTTGGGTGCAATACATTGCATCAAAGAGCGCACGATTTAGAAAAAAAAATCCTACATGCTGTGCAAATCGTCAACTGGCAACATTTGGAATTCAGTGATATACACTGGAAAAGGAACAACATTTGATGAAAAATACAGCAGTTTATGGAATGGCAACATCTTCTGTTCTTTCACTAATTGAGCCATTGTTAAATCAGGGCTATTATGCAACAACGGACATTTTTTTATACATCTCCTGAACTTTGAGGTTCTACTGCACAACAAAACTGTTGCCTATGGAACCGTAAAGGCTAACCGGCGCGTCATGCCGCCAATGTTTGGCAAAAAGAAGCTCAAGACAGGAGAAATGGTTGCCTGGCAGAAAAACAAAATGATGGCACTGCGATGGAAGGCCAAGAAAGATGTGGGCCTAATGAGTACAGTGCATAACACCAACTGTTACGGTACGCATGAAAGGTGGGGAAAAAAGTAATGAAGCCACAAGTAGTGATCGACTACCAAACACCATTGAGAGGTGTCGACAGCCAACCAAGCAATGACATTCTACCCAGCTATGAGGAAGCGGCAAAAAAAAATACTAGGTCTTCAGACCTCCTCTTGAGCAATGCTTGTGCAATATCTACATTCTGCAAAAAAAAAAAGTGACAAGCCTGTGATTCATGCGGACTTTATTTGGAAAGTTGCCGAACTAATCTTGAGTCACAAAACACCAATGGCTGTGAGCAGATCTGGACGTTGTGCTGTTGGCGTTGTCAACCCGGAACGCCTGACTGGTCGTCACTTCATGGACTACATCCCACCAACGGAGAAAAAGTCAGCACCTACAAGGATGTGGGTGGTTTGTTGCTCGAAGAGAGATGACAGTGGAAGGAAAATAAGAAAAAACAGATTCTATTGTCCCGTTTTTGGACTTTGTGCAGACCCATGTTTCAAAATATTTCATACCCGAGATGTTTGCTAAACCTTTATTAGTGACTAGTTATATCGCACCCCTTGTTTGTACATATTTCAGTGTTTTTTGGTTTGATTATATTATTGAATAAAATTTTTATAATTTATGATTTCCGGTTTCAAACTTTATCATACCATGGATGTCTACTAGACTTGTTTGGACAGATTAAAGTGGATTATTCTTAAGAATTACAGGCCTAAAGTATAAAACCACATTTCCATGCAAGACAATGTACCGCTTTTAGCACAAAAATTCTGACATAATCAGACTGCCAACGAGGTTAAGAGATTAAATGTTTGAATGTATGTAAACAAAGTTATACATTGTCAAGGGGCAAAGGTCCCAAATGCAGTTATAGCTCTTCGGACAATGTGCACATAATGACTAATGACTGCATACATATATTTTTGGCTCAGTAGGAAGTATCAGTAATGCATTTCTAAGTAGCTGATGAGCTTTATTGTACTGAAATATACGACAAATGTATATAGAAAAGTATTCTTACTGTTAATTGCTAAATATGCAGTTAGAATTAGTAAATTCTTGGCTAAAGCATTGCCATTGAACAATTCTAAACTAAAAGCTAACCCAATGCTAGCAGCCTGTTAGATTTTACAATCCCACCCATATACTTCAGAAAATGGCAATAACTACAACCATCTTTGATCTGCTTCCATAACCCTGTGCAAAGCAGCGTGTTAGCCTTTGCAGTATTTGCAGAGATACCAGGGCTGCTGGAGCTTAAACTGGTACCTGCAACCAGGGTACCCATAATTTTATTGAATCTTAACCGGGTACCTTGAGATTTCAGAATATACTTTTCAACAGAATACATTTGCCAGCCAGGTAAAAACAGCAAAGAGTAAGCAGTCCTGGCTTGAGGTGTAAATAGTTCTTCATCAAGAAATCCCAAAATACAGGTCAGGGAGTCATTAGAGACGCATGAAAGGCCTGATTAATAGGTACTATTTTGTTCCAATAGCGTATCAGTTTGGTGTATTTCCAGAACATGTTTAAATGGTCATCTGGGGTACCTCTTCATCTAGGACGCTCTGGATTTTCTCTGCAGCGCTGTTTATACAATCAAAAAGGCGAGTTCTATGTACTCTGTAAAAACTAAAATGTTATGACAAACGCTGATAAGGAGAAATGGAATCCAAAGGCTCCTTTTCTAAGATGGTCTGCCATATCTCACCATCTATGGTAGGAATATCTGAGGACCATCCACTTCTGCCATGAAACTCACACTGTATTGTGAAAGCAAGTCACCAGAGACCCATATAGCGAGGATAGAAGGCTTTTTTTTTTTTTTTTTGTTGGTAACATCAGCTTTTTAATCAAAAAGGGTGTCTGTGTAAGCGATGTAGTCCTAGACTGAATAGCAAGTGTGTGACCAAGCTGGAGCTATTGAAAGAAGGTGGAAGAGGGGGATACCAAACTCTTCCTGCAAGGCTTTAATCACTTAAGGACCGAGCCCATTTCTGACACATGTTGTTTACAAGTTAAAATCAGTAGAAAATTACTTGGAACCCCCAAACATTAGATCTATATATTTTTTTTAGCAAAGACTCAGGAGAATAAAATGGCGGTCGTTGCAATATTTTTTGTCACGCGGTATTTGCGCAGCGGTCTTTCAAACACTTTTTTTTTTTTTTTTTTTTTTGTATATTGTGAAAGCCAAGTAAATAGATAACCAACAGGTTTAAAATTGCGCACACCCGCAGAATGGCAACAAGCTACAGTCAATAAAAATCCAACATTAGTGACGTTTTAAAACGTTTTAATGGTTACCAGTTTAGAGTTAGAGTAGCTCTTTTTTGCCAAACGGCATTTTTGAATACAGTCCCTTTTTAAATTCGGCGCCTTTAGCAGCCGAGTAACCCGGACGTGACGTCTTTGGAGACCCTATCGAAGCCACATCCGGCTTTGATTGGGACTTTAAACAGCCAGCGGGCTGGTTGCTCAGGTCTCCCGGTAGGACGGAAGGCAGCGGGTACGGGGGGGGGGGGTGCGGGGGCGTCCCCTCCTGCTCGCTGGGGTAATGATTGAGCGGCTTGGGAGCTACATCGGTCATTACCGCCTGAAAGCCGACTGCCGGCTCTAAAAAAAAAATGGTACCAGGACGATGCCTCTAGCTGTAGGCATCACCCCAGTACAACCACTTCTTGCAGCCGACGCTATGTCGTTTTGCGGTAAGTGGTTAATGGACTTGAGATGGTCATTTTGTTTTCTAATTGGTACAGAAAAAGTATACCCCTATTATACCAGCCAGCAAATCCCTGTAACTTTGGAAGCTACTCTGGCCGCCTCCTCTACCAGAGCGAATGGAACCGAGAAATGCCACCATATACCATAATCCTACGTATTTAGTCTCAAACCTTAGCCATAAGGATCAAAGCAGGGCATTGGAAGGCAGTCCAAAACCTGCCTGCTTCAACTGTGCTAGAAGGTAATATTTTATATCTGGACAATAATGCGGCTTGAATGGGATTGTAGGTATCAATAGTTTCCCAACCAGAGAAGTGTTTCAGCTGGGAAGCCAAAAGTCTAGTGTTTTTTTGCATGCTAGTCTCATATGGAAAGTGAAGAGAATTTTCAGCGACAGAATTCAACTTCAGAAGTGATGTCATGTGTTTTTTAATTGTTTTGTATGTGTTCTTTCGTTTCTGAGCATGCTTAGTCTTGCTCTTACGATTTTTTTTTTGGATGAAAACTGTATTAATTCAACGGAAATCGGATGTTGTTTGACATATGATAAAAATTTTATAGCCTACACATCCAGTTTTTGTTATCGACTGTCGAAAGCACTATACCATGGATCTTCAAACTATGGCCCTCCAGTTGTTCAGGAACTACAATTCCCATCATGCCTAGTCATGTCTGTGAATGTCAGAGTTTTACAGTGCCTCATGGGAAGTGTAGTTCCGCAACAGCTGGAGGGCTGTAGTTTGAGGATCCCTGCACTATACTAAAGCCCCGTACACACGATCAGATTATCAAACGATCTGTCATCTGTTTTTTGTGGCATGCTAGTCTGATGTGGAAAGTGAAGAGGTTATTTTCATACGAATTTTCCCGTACGACCGACTTCTACTTCAGAAGTGATGTCATGTGTTGGATTGCTTCGTATGTGTTCTTTCGTCTCTGAGCAATGCTAGTCTTGCTCTTAAGATTTTTTTTCTGTCAATCTGTATTAATGAGACGAAAATTAGACATTGTATTACGGACGACAAAAATTTTATAGCCTGCATATCAGGATTTTGTCAGCCGAAAAGTCGGAGTTGGCTGTCAAAAGCACCATACTAACAATCCGAAAATCGGTAGATCGGTCATCGGACAAATTTTCCCTACAGATTTTCTTATCGTGTGTACGGGCCTTTACAATCCAAAAATCAGCAGATCGTACGGGCGAAATTTTTACTTCCCGATTTTTGTATCGTGTGTACGGGCCTTAGCAGAGGGAACAGCCAAACCTCCACCATCTTTAGGTAGTTGTAAAATAGGTAAACTAATGCTAGGCTGCTTCTCCTTCCAAATCAGAATGTAAAAAAGAGTATATCTTTCTCTTTTGTTCATTGATGAACACTGCTCCTGTTATTCTTAACCATTGGATTATACTGCCCCCTACAGGCGTAGGATACTAGGCAGAAAAAGTCTGGCTACTGCCTAGTCGGGTGCAAGGACCTAGTTCCTTGCTGGGATCTGTGATCCTGGCAAATTTTTTCTTTTTAGATAGAAATTTTTCTTCTCCTGGATTTTTCCTGAGAGATCTACAATCCACTGCTGGACTGGCAGACGAGCTGGATAATCTAGATCCAGTGGTCACCCCAGTGGGGCCAGCGAGCGCGCTCAGACCTCAGCTCTGCGCTAGGTTGGCCGCGACATAGCTCCAATGGACGGTGGCTGGCCTGGGAGTTAAAACGTCTCGCGAGGGCGCATACGACCAGGTCTCGGCCCAAGTCGCAGCATTCCAGGCTGACAGCCCCCCATTTCAATGGAGAGGGGTTTTGTCTGGAGCAGTGCCCACCCGATTTCCTGGTGTTGTGAGTAGCTGTCCCCCCCCCATCCCCCCTCTCCCCTTGGAGGGTTTTGGGGTGGATGTGGGCCCCTCCTTGGGATGGTTGGATCCCCTGGTTCCTTTACAGCTGGCGCTTGGATGATCAGCTGTGTGGGAGTAGTTTGTACCTGGTAGGGGCTTCTGCCAGGCCCCTCTGTCCTGCCTGGGTCTGTCTCTGAGGCCTAGGGATCCCTGGCAGCCTTTTGATGCCACCATTTTTTTGTAGCCTGTGTGTTTCTATGCACGGCAGCCATGTTTGTGTAGTCCAGCGGCAATTTTGCCATCAAAAATCGCAGTGGCGAAGACCGGGGAGCTCTGGGCAGAGAATTTCGGTGATGGGAGACCCTCCTCACCCCCTGGTGCTGACTCCTGGAAGGGCATTCTCCGGAGGATCCAAACGAACCTTTTTTGGCAAACTGAGAGCTGGCTTCTCCAGACCCGTGGACATGGCTCCTTCAACGTGAAGGTGCGCCCTCATCCCTATCCGGGGGTGGGAGGATGTCATTGCTGGTTTCCAGACCTGTGGGCTTTCCTGGTATAAGACAAGTGGGTCCACAAAGTCATTTGGTCTGGCTACATAATTGAGTTTTGCTCTTGTCCTGGGCAAGGTTCTTTCTCTCCAACTTGCGCCTGTCCCTGGACCGCTTACAGGGTCTGTTTTGGGGTGGTGCAAGACGTGTTGCTTCAAGGGGGTGATTGTCCCAGTTCCCACTTTGGAACGTTTTCAGGGATTTTTACTCAAACCTGTTTACAGTTCCCAGGAAGAAAGGCAAAGTGCGTCCAATCCTGGACCTCACGGCCCTGAACTGCTTTGTGATGGTGCAGAAGATCAGAATGGAGTCCATTCACAGGGTGTTGGCATCCCTGCGTTAGGGGGATTTCCTTGCTTCTATCGAAATCAAGAATGCCTATCTTCACGTTCCAATATGTGCCAGTCACCAGCGTTTTTCTCCGCTTTGCTGTGGGAGAGGAGCATTCAGTTTGTGGCGGGTAACCTTCCTCCCTCAGGTCTTCACAAGTGTTAGCCCCGATGCTACCTTTATGCCAACAGGCAGGATCGCGGTGTGTCAGGAAGGTCTTGCCAGAAGATAAGCTGCCAACCGCAGGCAAGGTCCTGAACCTTGAATCTCCCAAGGAAGAAGTGCTCTTGGCTAACGCCAACGCATTAGCGCGCTAATTAGCGAATGCGGAAGCGCTGGGATGCGAATTTGAGTGCGCATGCGCACGCTAATGTGCGCTGTGCACCTCATGATGGTTTAGGTGCCAAAAGCTCTATTTAAGCTGAATCTGCTCCCAGGATCAGTGCTGTCTCATCTACAGCGTTCTGTGCCAGTCCTGCTTCCTGTTACCTGTGTTGTTCCTGAAATCTTGACCGGGCTTGCCTCTGACTACTCCAGTTCTCTGCCTGCACTGACCACAGCCTGTTCTTTGACCAGTCTCTCCACTTGTACCTGATCTGACCTCTGTGTATGACCCCGGCTTGTCTGGCTCTGCTTCTCTTCCAGTATTCCCAGAGGCTTCCAAGTCGCTGCATTGGTCCAACTACTCCCAGGACACCTGCCTCCATCTGGAACTCTACGCTACCACCAGTCCTGCAGCCTGCACGTCCACCGGCACTCGTGCGGCTGCACTCTGCGCCTCCTGTGTACTCTATCAGGGGCTCTGAGTCAAGCGGTGTAAGAGGCCTTCCTCTGCACATTCAGGCTCTACCTACCAGGTACGTGACACGGTGCTGAGCTATTTGGGCGAACTCCTGCAACGGTGCTGGGCTATTTTGGCGATCTCTTGCAAGCTGAGTCTCCTACAGCGCTGGTGGAAAACCTGGAGATCACAATACGAACTCTATGGGTGTTCAGCTGGATTCAGAATTTTTAGAAGTCCACACTGGTTCCGTCCATGAAGCTTGTACTATCTAGGTCTGACTCTGGAATTGGCCTTAGCCAAAGTGCTCCTTCCTCTGGACAAAATTTGTCGCCTGTCCAGCAGATGGTCATCCCTTCAGACTTGCATGCAGGTGTTGGGCCTGATGGTTTCCTACCTTCGAGGCTGTTCCATTTGCACAGTTCCATAAAAGGTCTTTGCAAAGGGGGATTTTGACCAAATGGGACAAGACTCCACAGTCTCTGGACAATCAGATGCGGCTGAGTAAAGGAACGAAGGAGTCCGATATGATGGCTTCGGTTGGGCAAATCCTTCCTCCCGTTTTGTATTGGACAATGGTCACAATGGAGGCCAGCCTATCCGGCTGGCGAGGCGTCATCGGCAAGCATTCTGCTCAGGGGATCTGGACACTGGAAGGGTCCAGAATACCGATCAATGTCTTGGAACTCTGAGTGATCAGACTGTGCCTGGACTATTGGATGGATCATCATCTTCTGAGATAACCAGTGCACATTCAATTTGGACAATGCCAGAATGTGGTTCATGTCACTCATCAAGGGGGCACAAAGTGTCCTGGCAGCTCTGGAGGTAGCTTGCATTCTAAGGTGGGCAAAGCGGTTCGCTCCAGCCCTCTGCTGTACACCTTCCCGGGGTGGAAAACTGGCAGGCGGTTTACCTCAGTCGGCAGGTGTTGGACCAAGGGGAGTGGTCCCTTCATCTGGAGGTGTTTCATCAGTTGTGTCTCTGGTGGGGTATCCCTGAGGTTGATCTGTTGGTGTCTCGACTCAAGAAAGGTGCAGAGGTTTGTGGCTCAGTCACGAGATCCTCTGGCGGATGCCACAGATGCGCTGGTGCCCCTGTTGGTTCAGTATGTTCTGATTTTATGATTTCCCCCAACGCAGGCTCGACGCAGAAGGGTTTGCGTTCACCTTTATTGGCTCCGGATTGGCCTTGCCGGGCTTGATACGCTGATTTGGTGCTGCTGGTCGCTGACGTTCCTTGAAAGCTTCCTCTCAGGAAGGATCTGCTGTTCAAAGGACTGATCTTCCATCCTGCTTTACGGTCTCTGGCTTTGGTGACTTGGCTGCTGAATGCCAGGTGCTGAAGGATAGAGGTTTATCGGATTTGGTGATTCCTACACTGTTAAAGCTAGGAAATCTACTTCTAGGAAGATCTGCCATCGTCCGTGGAAGACGTACATTGCGTGGTGTGATTCTCTTGGGGTTCATCATTGCTCCTTCTCGCTGGCTCAGAACTTCAACCCCCCGTTGAAGGAAGTTTAACAGAAATTGGCCTTGAGTACCATCAAGGGTCAGGCATTTGCTTTAGTGGTCTTTTCAACGACTTTTTGGCCACACTCCCTGGTGCGTACCTTTCTTCAGGGTGTGCGACATTTGGTTCCTCCAGTTCGATCGCTGATGCCGCCTTGGGACCTCAATTTCGACCCTCCAGAAGCCTCCTTTTGATCTTTGGGAGAGTCCCCTGCTTACGCTGTCCCAGAAGGTGGCCTTTGCGGTGGCTATCACCTCAGGGTGTTGGAACTGTGTGCATTATCCTGTCCACCTTACCTGGTGATTCACAGATAGGATAGTTCTTTGCCCCTGGCCGCTGTCCGTCCCAAAGGTTTTTCTCTGGTTTCCATTTGAATGAGGACATTGTGTTGCCTTCCCTGTGTCCTAGGCCTAAACATCTGAAGGACATTGCCTTGGATGTGCCCTGGGCAATTAGGGTGGACCTGGCAGCTATGGAGTCTTTTCTGGAAGTCAAACTCACTATTTGTGCTTGCGGAATGGACTTGTAAAGGGTCGTTTGCTTCCTCTGATCCATCTGGAAATGGTCACAGACAGTGGTTCTTGCCTATTCCATTTAGGGTCAGGTTCCTCCTTTCCCTGTTAAGGCGCACTCCACTAGGGAGCTTAGTGTCTCATCGACCTTCCTTCACCAGGTGTTGGTGACAGAGGTTTTCAAGGCGGGCAGGCCACCTGGTCGTCGGTGCACACTCCACAAAGTTCTATAAAGTGGATATGTTGGCATCTGGGAATGCTGCTTTTGGCTGCAAGGCTTTGCAGGCTCTGGTTTGAGAGAACCTGATCCTCTTTGAGGGTGTATACTTTTGCTGGCGCGAGTGTCGGGGGCTCTGATGGCCCCTGGCCACTCTCAATCTCTCCCCGCTGACAGAGAAGGACGGAGAGCTGGTATAAACACAGCTGTCCGTCATTCTCCCTGAGATGATCAGAGACCATGCGATCCTGCTATCTCACAAGCCCAACCCCCCCCCCCCCACAGTTAGAATTACTCCCCTAGGCTTACATTTAACCCCTTGATCAACCACAGGGTTAACCCCTTCTATGCCAGTGTCATTACAGTAACCGTGCATATTTTTAGCACTCATTACTGTAGTAATGTCACTGGTACCCCCAAAAGTGTCAGGGGTCCAAACTGTCCGCCGCAATGTCGCAGTCTCGCTAAAAATCGCAAATTGCTGCCATTACTAGTAAAAAAAAAAAAAAAAAATTTTCCCGTAGTTAGTAAACGCAATAACTTTTGCGCAAACCAATCAAAATACGCTTATTGCGATTTTTTTTTTTTTTTTTTTTTTTTTTTTTTTTTTTTTACCAAAAATATGTAGCAGAAAAGAAATTGGTCTAAAATGTTACATTTTGATTTTTACATTTTTTTGGGGAATGGTAAATAGCAGAATGTGAAAAATCTTTTTTGTTTTTTTTTTTGTTTTTTTTTTCAAAATTGTCGCTTTTTTTTTTCTTTAGGGTAAAAAATAAAAATGGCAGAGGTGATCAAATACCACCAAAAGAAAGCTCTATTTGTGGGGGGAAAAAAGGACATCAATTTTGTTTGGGTACAGCGTCGCACGACCACGCAATTGTCCGTTAAAGTCACGCAGTGCCGAATCGCAAAATAGGGCCTGGTCTTTAAGCAGCAAAATCTTCCTGTCTTAAAGTGGTTAATACCTCCCATGAAACGACCATTTCATTCCTTGCTGTCTAGCGACAGAATGACCCTACTACCTATATTGTCTGAGTTCTGCTCATTTAGAGAAAGCCTTCGGCTGTTAATTGATGTTGATCTGGTTGGGATAAAGCCTGACTGGTCAGAATGCACCAACTGCTGCAGAGCCTTACCAAGTCTATTGCCCAACACTTTTGCGTGGAGTTCATCCAAATTCCTCTCTGCATGTTTTTGATATGTCATCAGTATCGGTTTCCTATGAAGACTACACTTTGGTCTTCTATTATCATTCTTTCATACTGTGCGGGGGACTGCTGCCTTATTAGATTCCAGCTTCAGGTTCTCAATGGATTCCAAGAAAAATACTTTAGGTGTGATAGAGTACTATTTTCAGTTACCTAGCATATGCAAGAACCCAACTTTAGTGCTGGTGACAATTCTGTAAAGTTTTGTGAACTGGAAAACTTGTACTAAAATTTAGGATGCATATACATTACATCCAGAAAGTGTTCACAGCTGGCAGGGTACCAACGATAGGAGAAGGACGCTAGGACCCAGCATCTCCCAGGGTACCAATGGCAGGAGAAGAATTCTAGGACCCAGCATCTCCACCAGCATATCACATGGGCCTTTGTAAGGAAATCTGCCAGTGATTGAAGTTGCTGATTGATCTTCAGCTTGTTACCTGTAATTCCTTGCTCCTGTGATCCTAAAGCCCCGTACACACGCACTGATTGTCTGCCGAACGATTGGCTGTCTTTTGTCCAGTGCTGTCGTGTAGGTTGAAAAGTGCTAAAGACTGCACACGAATTTTGTCGGCCAACAACAACCGACTGCAGAAGTGATATCATGTGATGGTTAACTTTCTGTGTGTTTTTTCTTCTCTGAGCATGCCCAGTCTTGCTCATCTTCTTTTTGTCGGCCGAAATCTGTACTGACTGACGAACAATCGGCCGTTCTTTGTTTGCCTACAAAAATTTTATAGCCTGCACACCAGATTTTGTTCGGCCGAAAAGTCGTCGGTTGTCGGAAGCATCATACTAACGAGCCGAAAATCGGCCGATCGGACGTTGGCCGAATATTTATGGCCGACAATCGGTACGTGTGTACGGGCCTTTAGTTACTACCCCGTCTTGTTCCTGACCTGTCTTTTGTCTACTCCAGTTCTCGTCTCCAGGTTGTCTTACAGATACCCTCTGCCTGCTTCTTGTGTTTGATCTTAGCTTCCCTGACTCTGTTACCCACCTGGCTCCCTGATCCTGGCTTGTACCGACTATCCTTTTGACACAGTGATTCTACAGACCTGTCACACCTCGTATGCACCTCACATGCACTATCTGCCTACAGCCTCTGCTCAATACATCAGCAGTATCCCTGAGTCCTCCTGCAAGCTACTCTCCAAGGGACCTGTGCTACTTTGTGCCCGACGACTCCTGTCTCACCTCCAGGGACAATCTGGAACTTAGCCGCAAGGGAAGCTCTCTCCTTTGGTCTCTAGCACCCGGTACCTGATAATATCAATCAGCCATCATGTATGAGAGTGAGAGAGGTGCTTCTGCACTGGAAGCTCTATGTCAACAGATGACTGCCCTGACACAAGCAGCAAATAACCTGCAAGATGGCTACTTCCAGTTTCAGGGGAGTCTCCATACCCTCACTGCTACCATGACTGCTGCTGAGCCAAAAGCTCCTCCCCAATGACAGCACCCTCCAGTTCAGCGGATGTGGTTCCACCTGCTGTGGTGCTGCCTCCTCCAGAACCCAGAGTCCCCACTCCTCCTGAGCGCTTTTCTGGGGACCAACAGAGGTTAAGAGCCTTCAAGAATGCCTGCCAACTTTACTTTGTCCTGCAACCCAGCACTTTAGCACTGGAGACTGTTAGGAGGGAGATAATGAACCCAGCTCTCTTATGAACCACAATCCTGGGCTCATAACCTGCTTGAATGGAAGGATGCGGTGTTCAACTCTGTCACCGCGTTCTTTGAAGCCATGGCGGCATTATATGTCAATCTCCGACTCTGCCCTTCATTCCTTTTTGCATGGTAGATAATTGGTGGAAGATTACATCGGAGAGTTCCGTGGATGGGCAGCTGATACTGGTTGGAATGATGTGGCCTTAAAATACCAATTCTGTCTAGGCCTATCCCAGACCCTCAAGCATGAGCTGGCCAGGTCTGAGGGTCCCGCTACACTCGGCTCTTATTCAAGTTTCCAGTTGGATAGGCGCCTGCAGAAGCGATGCTCTGAGCGTTCCCAGAACTTTTGGGCAACCTGGGTACTACCAAAAGTTCTGGCTCCAGCAGTCCCTGCCTCTATTCCTCCGACCTTTACCACCCCCGATGTAGAACCTATGCAGATGGGTCTTCTCTGACCCGCTTAGACCCCAGAAGAAAGAATGCAGGCGACTAAACAACTTGTGCATTTACTGTGGCGCTACAGGCCACTTCCTACGTAACTGCCCTGTTTAGCCAAGTAAGTCCAGGCACCCATACCCTTCATACCTTCTAGCTTTCCTGGACTGTGCCTACTCGCATGATTCTGCCTATCTCATTGCAATTGGCTGGAAGGGAGGTCAAACTGGGGGCAATCGTTAACTCAGGAGCTTGCAGCTGCTTCCTAGATATCAATTTTGCAAAAGACTTAGATTCCCCTCCATCTAAAGAAACAAAGACTGGACATACACCTTGCTAATGGCACTCCACCTAGCTCAGGGCCCGTTACCCGAGAGACTGTCCCTCTTCTCGCAACCAGAGACATGGGTCATCAGGAGCTACTCCTCTTCAATGTAATCAGATCTCCCATATTCCCAGCCACCCTCAGAATTCCTTGGCTGCAGGCCCACAACCCATTGATTGATCCAAAGGGGAGTTCATCTTCTTGTCCAGCTACTGTTGCCAACATTGTGGCATTCCCACACGATTTGACTCTCCTGTGTGCCTAACCATCCAACCCTCAACAGATTCCAGTCAGATTGTCCCTTCTGTCTACCATGACTTTCTTGACATCTTCAACAAGAAGAAGGCCTGTCCCCTGCCTCCACACCGGTCCTACGACTGTCCTATTAAATTGCTCCCTGGAGCGGAGATTCCCTTTGGGCACATCTTCCCACTGTCCAAGGTTGTTATAGGCCCTCAGGCAATATATTGATAAGAACCTAGCCAAGGGTTTCATCTGTCCCCCCTCCTCACCTGCCGAAGCAGGCAGCTTCTTTATTGAAAAGAAAGGCCACTCCCTTCAGCCCTGCATTAAATACAGGGAACTCAACAAAATCACTATCAAGAACAGGTACCCTCTTCCCATTGTTCCAGAGGTTCCGAGCAGTCCGAGTGTTCACGTAGCTGGACTTAAGAGGGGCCCATAACCTGGTCCGCATTAGAGAGGGGGATGAGTGGAAGACCGCTTTCAGAACCCGCTTTGGGCATGTTGAGTACCTCGTGATGCCATTTGGGCTATGCAATGCTCCTGTAACATTCTAAAAATACATAAATGATATCTTTAGAGTACCTTGACCTGATTAGGATCATCTTGATCTTCTCAGCCTCACTTGATATCTACCGGGACCATGTCAAGAAATTACTTAATACTCACCGAAGTCATGGCTTGTACGCCAAAGCAGAAAAGTGTGAGTTCAAGAAGCAGTTCATCCAATGCTAGGGACTCATAATCTCCACTAAGGGGATTTCCATGGATCCCCAGAAGGTCTTCGCTAATCTAGAATAGCCGCACCCTCAGACAGAAAGGGAGTCCAAAGATTCATTGGCTTCACCAACTTTTACTGGAGGTTTAGCAAAGGTTTTTTGACCATCATCTCTTTGACCACTCAGCTCACCCACCTTTTATACTCATTTCCTTTGGAACTAGGAAACCCAGGCAGCCTTTAAAAGCCAGAAAACCTTGTTTACCTCCGTTCCGGTATTGCAACACCCGGACCCAGCATTGTCTTTTGTTCTTGAGGTAGATGCTTCCGAAATAGAAACAGGACCTGTAGTCTCCCAGCGTCTGGGCCCAAAGGACTTGCTGCACCCAGTAGCCTTCTGTTCCAAAAAACGAAGCGAGGCTGAAAGGAATTATGATTTAGGCGACATCGCACCCCTGGCAGCTAAGGTAGCCTTCGAAGAGTGGATATATTTTTTGGAGGGCACCAGCCACCCAGTCATGATCTTTACTGACCACACGAACCTGGAGTATTTGAGGTCTGTTGAGCATCTAAGGCCCCTGGCAGGCCAGATGGGCCTTATTTTTCTTAAGGTTTAATTTATTTTACATACAGACCTGGATCCAAGAAGGGGAACAGGATTAAGAAGACTGGACGGATTACTCTGGCATTAAGATAAGGTCTTCATACCCAGGGAGGCAAAACTTCAAGTTCTTAAAACATTCTATGCTCACAGGTTTGGAGATTATAAAACTAGTGAGTTCATCCAATGGTCTTTCTGTTGACCCAACCCTGGTCGGGACTGAAATACCTTAGTTAGATCTTGCATTGTGTGCGTATGCAGCAAAGGCAATAAGACAAAGCCCTGGGGATTATTGAGACCCTTAACTGTTCTTGGGAGATGATCTCCATGGATTTCATCGTGGATCTTCTGCCTTCAGTAGGATTCACTACCATCTTGGTGATGGTGAATCGCCTTTCAAAGATGGCCCATTTCCTGCCCATGGTAGGCACACCCTCCACTGCAGAGACAGCCCACATGTTCATCAAAGAGATTGTGAGCCTCCATGGTTTACCCAACAACCTTGTCTCAAATCGAGGGGTACAGTTTATTTCCAGGTTTTGGAGGGTTCTTTGTAAAGCCCTGAGTGTGGAACCCTGCCTTTCTTCAGCCTACAATCCCCAAAGCAACAGGTAAATTGAGCGCATGAACCAAACCCTGGAGCAGTACTCTACGTTGCTTCTCAACTTTTTCCCAAGACAATTGGACCTGCTTCCATTGGCAGTGTTCGCCTACAACAACTTATTACACTCCACTACCAAACAGTCACCATTCTGGGCCAACTACGAATTCCACCCTTCTGCCCTGCCAGAAACCATACCCTAATCAGCAGCAGGAGCAGTGCCTGCTGTACAGGACGGACTCTGCTTTATACAAGAAACTTCCCAACCCTCCAAAAATGTATACAGAAGGTGCAGTCCAACTACAAGAGGTTCTTTGACAAGAAACAAAGGGGTAATCCCTCCTTTAAGGTCGGTGATGAGGTATGGCTGCCAACCGGAAGTGGATGTGCCCTTCGAAGAAGTTGGGGCCTTTTCCAATTGGGTATGAAATAAATAAACCCAGTGGCATTTTAATTATCTCTAACCAAGTAATACAAGATTCACCCGGTTTTTCACGCCTCTCTCCTCAAACCGGCCATTTTGAATGTTTTCCCGGTAGAGTGAAACCACCTCCGCCACCAGTGACTGTTGAAGGGCAAACAGGATACAAGGTGAAATCTGTTCTAGATTGCAGAAAACGAGGAAGGTAGATCCAATGCTTGATCAAGTGGCAGGGGGAACCTCTCATTGAAAGCTCCTGGGAACCCAAAGCCAATGTAAATGTCCCCAGACTCTGAGAGTTTCGGGCCAAATACCCAAAGAAAATTGCCCAAATAGGCATCCGGAGGCTGCCCTTCCAGGGGGCACTGTCAGGGTACCAATGGCAGGGGAAGGACGCTAGAACTTCGCATGTCACATGGGCCTTTATAAGGAAGTCTGCCAGTGGTTGAAGTTGCTGATTGATCTTCAGCTTGTTAACTGTGTTCCCGTGATTCCTTGATCCTGTGATCCTTAGTTACTGCCCTGGCTTGTCCCAGACCTGTCTTTTGCCTGTGCCAGTCCTTGACCCCCAGCTTGTCTTACGGATACCCTCTGCCTGCTTCTTGTGTTTGATCTCGGCTTCCCAACAGATTTTATCTGCTCTGTTACCCACCTGGCTCCTGATCCTGGCTTCTATCGACTATCCTTCTGACACAGTGATTCTACAGACCTGTGACACCTCACAGGCTCCCTCTGCCTGCAGCCTCTGCTCAATACATCAGCAGTATCCCCGAGTCCTCCTGCAAGCAACTCCGCAGGAGACCTGTGCTTCTTTGTGCCCGACTCCTCCTGTCTCACCTCCAGGGGAATCCGGAACTTAGCTGCAAGGGAAGCACTCTCTCCATTGGCCCCCAGATCCGGTACCTGATAACAGCCCTTCTCTTTTTCTACATTTTGTTATGTTACAACCTTATACCAAAATTAATAAAATTCATTATTTGTTTGAAAATTCTACAAACCTGACAGAAGTGTGTATAAAATCTTTGCAAACTTATTAAAAATAAAAAATACAAATCACATGTACATAAATATTCACAGCCTTTGCTCCTTTAGCACCAAAACAGTCTCAAGTCTTTTTGAATATGATGCTACAAGCTTTGCACACCTATTTTGGGGCAGTTTCTCCCATTCTTGTTTGCAAGACCTCTTAAGCCCCATCAGGTTCAATGGAAAGCGTGGATGCACAGCCATTTTCAGATCTCTCCAGAGATATTCAATCAGGTTCAAGTCTGGGCTCTGGCTGGGCCACTCAAGGACATAGACAGAGGTGTCCAGTAGCCACTTGTTATCTTGGCTGTGTGCTTAGGGTAGTTGTCCTGTTGAAAGATGAACCTTCACCCCAGTCTGTGGTCGAAAGTTCTTTGGATTAGGTTTTAATAAAGGATATCTCTCTGCATTGCTGCATTCATCTTTCCCTCGATCCTGACTAGTCTCACAGTTCCTGCCACTAAAAACCTCCCCACAGCTTGATGCTGCCATCACAATGCTTCACTGTAGGGATGGCATTGGCCAGGTGATGAGTGGTGCCTGGTTACCTTCAGACATGGCTTGCCTTTTTGGCCAAAGAGTTCAATCTTTGTTTCATCAGACCAGAGAACTTTGTTTCTCATGGTCTGAGAGTCATTAATTTGCCTTTTGGCAAACTCCAGGTGGGCTGTCGTGTGTGTGTTTTTACTGAGAAGTGGCTTCTGTCTGGCCACTCTACCATACAGGCCTGAGTGGTGGAGTGCTGAAGTGATTATTGTTGTTCTAGAAGGTTCTCCTCTCTCCACAGAGAAATGCTGGAGCTCTGTTATAGTGACCATTGGGTTCTTGGTCACCTCCCTGACTAAGGCGCTTCTCCCCCGATCTCTCAGATTAGCCAGGCGGCCCACTCTAGGAAGAGTCCTGATGGTTTCAAACTTCTTCCATTTACGGATGATGGAGGCCACTGTGCTTATTGCGACCTTCACTGCTGCAGAAAAATTTCTGTACCCTTCCCCAGATCTGTGCTTTGATACAATACTGTCTCGGAGGTCTACAGACAATTCCTTGGACTTCTTGGCTTTGTTTGTGCTCTGACATGCACTGTTAACTAATGGACCTTGTAAAGACAGGTGTGTGCTTTTTCACATCATGTTCAATCAACTGAATTTACCACAGGTGGACTCCAATCAACTTGTAGAAACATCTCAAGGATGATTAGTGATAACAGGATGCACCTGAGCTCAATTTTGAGTGTCATGGCAAAGGCTGTGAATACTTATGTACATGTGATTTTTTTTCTTTTCTGTTTTTATTTTTAATAAATTTGCTAAGATCTCAAACAAACTTTTTTCCCGTTGTCATTATGGGGTATTGTTTGTAGAATTTCAATGAAAATAATGAATTTAATCAGTTTTGTAATAGGGCTGTAACATAACAAAATGTGGAAAATGTTTAGCGGTGTGAATACTTTCTGGATGCACTTTACAGTATGTGCCTCCATTTGAATTCATTTCCATTGACTTTAATTTTTATATTTATAATGCAGAGGTGTGAGGCCTTATTCACATGAGGCAGTGCATCTTAGTGCGTTAGCTTTTTTTGTGTTTTCCCATGCGTGTTAGCAAAGCCAATTTATTTAAATTATGAATTCTAAACCTCCTGCGCTTTGGTATTTACGTGCATCTCCTCAGCGGCTGAACACAAATATTCCCCTGGATATTAAGGCCTCATGTACACTGCTGCTGATAAACGGACGTTTAGGTGCAGTTGGGCATTTTTTTCAGCAGCCCCTTAACTCTCCTCTAGGTTATCTTGTGTCCATGTACACTGAGTCGTTTATAGGCAGTTGAGTTTAGTTGAATTTTTTTTTTTTTTTTTTAAAGCAAAAAATTGCATTCAGGATAGAAGTTTATTGGCATTTGAAACACTAAATGCAACAGCTTGCAAATACGTCTAAACACGGTAACTCATGTTTATAAGCTTTTTGTTTTTAGGTGTTTTTAATGAAGATTAGGGTTGAGCGGACACCTAGATGTCCGTGTTCGACGGGTTCGGCCGAACTTTAAAAAAAAGTCCGGGTCCGTGTCCCGGACTTTTACCGAACTTTTCCCGGACACCGAACCCCATTGAAGTCAATGGGGACCCGAACTTTAAGGCACTAAAATGGCTCTAAAACACCAAAGGAAAGGGCTAGAGTGCTGCAAATGGCAGCAAAACGTAATTAAGAGCATGGCAAGTGCTCTGCAAACAAATGTGGATAGGGAAATAACTTAAAACAACAAAAAAAAACAGAAAAATAAAACAATGTTCTTCTTCATCTCTGAAGGACGAGGCCCATATGGAGTAGGAGGGAGGTTGAGGTGGTGGTGGATGTGGCGGTGACATAGGCGTGCGCACAGGGTGTGCTGGGTGTGCCTGGGCACACCCTAATCACCTAGGGCACATAGCATTGCCAGTGAGGAGATGGGAAAGATCTCCCTGGGACCTGCTCTGCTCTATTTCTCCTTGCCTACAGGTACATGGCCCCGATACATTACTCTCCCTGCTGGCAAACACATGCATGTGTATTTCAACTTTGGGGTGCACACCTTAATGCAATAGGCTGCGCACACCTATGGGCGGTGTAGGTGGAAGCGGCGGTGGAGGAGGACCAGGGCCGGATTAACAGCATCATGGGCTTGGTGCTGAGGATTTTGAAGGGCCTTAGGGCCGTGCCTTGCCATGCACCCAGAGGAGGAAGGGTGCAGCCATGCATGCCTAATTCAACATGGGATGCTGTCTCTGAAGCCCATAAACACATCCATGCATCGCCAACTGTCCCTCCTTGTCCGGCCTTCACGCTGTGTGGGGAGGTTCTGAGGGTGCTGCCTGGGGAAGCGAGCATAGAAGCCAGACTTCTGTGTTTACAAGTGACAGAAGAGCGGTAACAGTGAATATGGCCAACCCGGGGCCTATATAAAAGGTAGGGGCCTGGAGCTGCAGCTCCAATAGCCCCTACATTAATCTGGCCCTGAGGAGGAGGACGAGGTAGCCAACACTGCTTCTTTTCACAAATTTTAAATGAGGGTACACCCCAAAAGAGTGAGAAAGAGCAAAAATGGAACAATGGGTGGGTAAGGTCGGTATCCATTGCTATTCTGCATAAGGTACGGAAAAGTCCAGTGGGATCCATGCCTGGTTCATTTTAATGAACGTGAGCTTGTCCACATTGTCTCTGGACAGGCGGCTGCGCTTGTCTGTTATAACGCCCCCAGCCGTGCTAAATACCCGTTCAGATAATACACTGGCTGCAGGGCACGCCAGCACCTCCAAGGCGTAAAGGGCAAGCTCAGGCCATGTGCCCAATTTGGAGACCCAGAAGTTGAAGGGGGCAGACCCGTCATTCACTACATGTAGGCGTGTGCACACATACTGCTCCACCATGTTGGTAAAATGCTGCCTCCTGCTAAGACGTTCCATCTGAGCTGCTGGTGCTGCTGTTTGTTGTGGCGTGCTGACAAAGCTTTTCCACATTTCGGCCATGCTAACCCTGCCTTCTGAGGTGCTGGCGGTGCCCTGGTTGCGTTGGCGACCTCCTCCTCCTCCTCCTCTGCCTTGTGCTTCCACTGTGGCCCCGCTGTCAGATGGGAATGCCAGCAGCATGGCGTCTACCAGCGTGTGCTTGTACTCGCGCATCTTGCGATCGCGCTCCAGTGAGTGAATTAAGGACGGTACGTTGTCCTTGTAACGGGGATCCAGCAGCGTGGCCACCCAGTAATCAGCACAAGTTAGAATGTGGGCAACTCGGCGGTCGTTGTGGAGACACTGCAGCATGTAATCGCTCATGTGTGCCAGGCTGCCCAGAGGCAACGAAAGGCTGTCCTCTGTGGGAGGTGTATGGTCCGTGTCCTCTGTATCCCCCCAGCCACGCACCAGTGATGGCCATGAGCTGGCCTGGGTGCCACCCTGCTGTGAACATGGTTCCATCTCCTCCTCCAGCTCCTCCTCCTCCTCATCCTCCTCATCCTCCAGAACTGTGCCCCTGCTGGACAATTGCGTCCCTGGCGTTTGCGTGTGCAGGAACCCACCCTCGGAGCCCCTTGCGAATGACTGCCCTGAAAGCCTTGGAAATGTTACCTCTTCATCCTCCTCCTCCTCCTCATCCTGTGCCACATCCTCTTCCATCATCGCCCGAATTGTTTTTTCAAGGAGGCATAGAAGTGGGATAGTTAAGCTGAGAACGGCGTCATTGCCACTGGCCATGTTGGTGGAGTACTCAAAACAGCGCAACAAGGCACACAGGTCTCGCATGGAGGCCCAGTTATTGGTGGTGAAGTGGTGCTGTTCCGCAGAGCGACTCACGCGTGCGTGCTGCAGCTGAAACTCCACTATGGCCTGCTGCTGCTCGCACAGTCTTTCCAGCATGTGCAAGGTGGAGTTCCACCTTGTGGGCACGTCACATATGAGGCGGTGAGCGGGAAGGCCGAAGTTACGCTGCAGCGCTGCCAGGCGAGCAGCAGCAGGGTGAGAACGCCGAAAGTGCGCACAAACGGCCCGCACTTTCTGCAGCAGCTCTGACATATCGGGGTAGTTTTTAAGGAACCTCTGCACCACCAAATTCAGCACATGCGCCAGGCAAGGGATGTGCGTCAAACCGGCTAGGCCCAGAGCTGCTATGAGATTTCGCCCGTTATCACACACCACCAGGCCGGGCTTGAGGCTCGCTGGCAGCAACCACTCATTTGTCTGCTGTTCCATGCTCCTCCACAACTCCTGCGCGGTGTGTGGTTTGTCCCCCAAACAGGCAAGTTGTAAAACTGCCTGCTGTCGTTTACCCCTGGCCGTGCTGAAGTTGGTGGTGAAGGTGTTACGCTGTCCGGATGAGGAGGCGGTAGAGGATGAGGAAGCGGAGTAGGAGGAGTTAGGAACAGGAGGCAAACTGAAGCGCCCTGCAATCCTCGGTGGTGGAAGGACATGCGCCAAATTGCTATCCGCCTCAGGCCCATCCGCCACTGCATTTACCCAGTGTGCCGTTAGGGAGATATAACGCCCCTGACCGTGCTTACTGGTCCACGTATCCGTAGTTAGGTGGACCTTGGCACAGATGGCGTTGCGCAGTGCACACCTGATTTTTTCCCCCACTTGGTTGTGCAGGGAAGGGATGGCTTGCCTGGAAAAGTAGTGGCGGCTGGGCACGACGTACTGTGGGACAGCCACCGACATAAGGTTTTTAAAACTGTGCGTCTCCACCAGACGGAATGACAGCATTTCAAAGGCCAATAATTTTGAAATGCTGGCATTCAGGGCCAGGGATCGCGGGTGGGTAGGGGGGTACTTCCTCTTCCTCTCAAGTGTTTGGGAGATGGAAAGCTGAACGCTTCCACGGGACATTGTGGAGATGGTTGTTGGTGACCCAGGTGGTGGTGTTGCTGACAGATCGTCTGTTTGCGGGGTGGCAGGTGCCGGTATCACTACAGATGTGGCTGGAGCGGCCGAGACTGCAGCAGAAGAGGAAGCAGGATGAGCCAGAGACGTTTCTTGGTTTTGAAGGTGTGTACTCCACTGCAGCTCGTGCTTTGCACTTAGATGCCTGATCATGCAGGTTGTGCTCAGGTTGAGAAGGTTCATGCCTCGCTTCAAGCTCTGATTGCACAGGGTGCAAACCACTCGTGTCCTGTCATCAGCACATTTTCTAAAGAACTTCCACGCTAGAGAACTCCTTTGAGCTGACTTTGGTGCGCTCGTTCCCTTGCTGCGTTGGGCAGTAGCGGGCGTAGTGTCTAGGGCACGGCCGCTCCGCTTCTGCACCCTGCTCCCTCTTCTGCTGTGCTGGTGGCTCTGTGCGACCACCGCCTCTTCCTCCAAACTACTCAGTTCACCTGCATGACGTTCATTCCATGTGGGGTCGAGGACCTCATCGTCCTCCACATCATCTTCCACCCAGTCTTCACCCCTGCCCTCCTTGTCGGTCTCCACAATGCTGAACGCCGCAGCAGTTGGCACCTGCGTTTCCTCATCATCGGAGACGTGCTGCGATGATCCTTGCATGTACTCATCTTGAGAAATAAGTGGTTGGGCATCGCTGCACTCAATCTCTTCCACTTCTGGGGCAGGGCTAGGTGGATGGCCCTGGGAAACCCTGCTGACAGAGTCCTCAAAAAGAATAAGAGACTGCTGTATGGCTTGGGGCTCAGACTGCTGGCCTGATTTGCAAGGGGGTGAGGTGAAAGACGGTTGGACATTGGCTGCAGGTGCCAACTCTGACCTTTCTGCAGTAGACTGGGTGGGAGACAATGTGAAGGAACTGGAGGCACTGTCAGCAGCAAACCAATCTACTATCGCCTCAACTTGTTCTGGCCTCATCACTTCTAGGGGCGTTTGATGCCCTACCAAATACTGATGCAGGTTCTGTCGCCTACTCACACTTGAGGAAGGTGTTTCACTTGTGCGTGTAGCTGGCACAGATCGACCATGTCCTCTCCTTGCAACAGGAGCTCTACCAGCAGCACCACGACCCAGGCCACGGCCCTTATTTGACGGTCTCCTCATATTTCTGTAATTTAAGATCTTGCCCTAGAAAGGTTTTTATTGAATAGCGGAATAGAAAATATGATCCAAAAAAAGTGTATGTATATCACACGTACACAACCACACTAGGCCCCAATTACTATTGTTTGTACCCCTAAAAGGCTAGATGAGGAGTAGGGGGAGTATGGAACAGGCAGCACCCTCAAACCTTCAGAAGTATGAGATGAACCCCAACAACTTGGAAAGGTGGATCTCTCTCACACGTACCGACACAGACTATCCCGCAATTCAATTGATCCTCAAAGGTTTTTATTGAATAGCGGAATAGGAAATATGATCAAAAAAAGTGTATGTATCTCGCACGTACACAACCACACTAGGCCCCAATTACTATTGTTTGTACCCCTAAAAGGCTAGATGAGGAGTAGGGGGGGTATGGAACAGGCAGCACCCTCAAACCTTCAGAAGTATGAGATGAACCCCAACAACTTGGAAAGGTGGATCTCTCTCACACGTACCGACACAGACTATCCCGCAATTCAATTGATCCTCAAAGGTTTTTATTGAATAGCGGAATAGGAAATATGATCAAAAAAAGTGTATGTATCTCGCACGTACACAACCACACTAGGCCCCAATTACTATTGTTTGTACCCCTAAAAGGCTAGATGAGGAGTAGGGGGGGTATGGAACAGGCAGCACCCTCAAACCTTCAGAAGTATGAGATGAACCCCAACAACTTGGAAAGGTGGATCTCTCTCACACGTACCGACACAGACTATCCCGCAATTCAATTGATCCTCAAAGGTTTTTATTGAATAGCGGAATAGGAAATATGATCAAAAAAAGTGTATGTATCTCGCACGTACACAACCACACTAGGCCCCAATTACTATTGTTTGTACCCCTAAAAGGCTAGATGAGGAGTAGGGGGGGTATGGAACAGGCAGCACCCTCAAACCTTCAGAAGTATGAGATGAACCCCAACAACTTGGAAAGGTGGATCTCTCTCACACGTACCGACACAGACTATCCCGCAATTCAATTGATCCTCAAAGGTTTTTATTGAATAGCGGAATAGGAAATATGATCAAAAAAAGTGTATGTATCTCGCACGTACACAACCACACTAGGCCCCAATTACTATTGTTTGTACCCCTAAAAGGCTAGATGAGGAGTAGGGGGGGTATGGAACAGGCAGCACCCTCAAACCTTCAGAAGTATGAGATGAACCCCAACAACTTGGAAAGGTGGATCTCTCTCACACGTACCGACACAGACTATCCCGCAATTCAATTGATCCTCAAAGGTTTTTATTGAATAGCGGAATAGGAAATATGATCAAAAAAAGTGTATGTATCTCGCACGTACACAACCACACTAGGCCCCAATTACTATTGTTTGTACCCCTAAAAGGCTAGGAGTAGGGGGAGTATGGAACAGGCAGCACCCTCAAACCTTCAGAAGTATGAGATGAACCCCAACAACTTGGAAAGGTGGATCTCTCTCACACGTACCAACACAGACTATCCCCCAATTTAACTGATCCCCAAAGGTTTTTGATTAAATAGCGGAATAGAAAATATGATCCCAAAAAAGTGTATGTATATCACACGTACACAACCACACTAGGCCCCAATTACTATTGTTTGTACCCCTAAAAGGCTAGGAGTAGGGGGAGTATGGAACAGGCAGCACCCTCAAACCTTCAGAAGTATGAGATGAACCCCAACAACTTGGAAAGGTGGATCTCTCTCACACGTACCAACACAGACTATCCCCCAATTTAACTGATCCCCAGAGGTTTTTGATTAAATAGCGGAATAGAAAATATGATCCCAAAAAAGTGTATGTATATCACACGTACACAACCACACTAGGCCCCAATTACTATTGTTTGTACCCCTAAAAGGCTAGGAGTAGGGGGAGTATGGAACAGGCAGCACCCTCAAACCTTCAGAAGTATGAGATGAACCCCAACAACTTGGAAAGGTGGATCTCTCTCACACGTACCAACACAGACTATCCCCCAATTTAACTGATCCCCAGAGGTTTTTGATTAAATAGCGGAATAGAAAATATGATCCCAAAAAAGTGTATGTATATCACACGTACACAACCACACTAGGCCCCAATTACTATTGTTTGTACCCCTAAAAGGCTAGGAGTAGGGGGAGTATGGAACAGGCAGCACCCTCAAACCTTCAGAAGTATGAGATGAACCCCAACAACTTGGAAAGGTGGATCTCTCTCACACGTACCAACACAGACTATCCCCCAATTTAACTGATCCCCAAAGGTTTTTGATTAAATAGCGGAATAGAAAATATGATCCCAAAAAAGTGTATGTATATCACACGTACACAACCACACTAGGCCCCAATTACTATTGTTTGTACCCCTAAAAGGCTAGGAGTAGGGGGAGTATGGAACAGGCAGCACCCTCAAACCTTCAGAAGTATGAGATGAACCCCAACAACTTGGAAAGGTGGATCTCTCTCACACGTACCAACACAGACTATCCCCCAATTTAACTGATCCCCAAAGGTTTTTGATTAAATAGCGGAATAGAAAATATGATCCCAAAAAAGTGTATGTATATCACACGTACACAACCACACTAGGCCCCAATTACTATTGTTTGTACCCCTAAAAGGCTAGGAGTAGGGGGGAGTATGGAACAGGCAGCACCCTCAAACCTTCAGAAGTATGAGATGAACCCCAACAACTTGGAAAGGTGGATCTCTCTCACACGTACCAACACAGACTATCCCCCAATTTAACTGATCCCCAGAGGTTTTTGATTAAATAGCGGAATAGAAAATATGATCCCAAAAAAGTGTATGTATATCACACGTACACAACCACACTAGGCCCCAATTACTATTGTTTGTACCCCTAAAAGGCTAGGAGTAGGGGGAGTATGGAACAGGCAGCACCCTCAAACCTTCAGAAGTATGAGATGAACCCCAACAACTTGGAAAGGTGGATCTCTCTCACACGTACCAACACAGACTATCCCCCAATTTAACTGATCCCCAGAGGTTTTTGATTAAATAGCGGAATAGAAAATATGATCCCAAAAAAGTGTATGTATATCACACGTACACAACCACACTAGGCCCCAATTACTATTGTTTGTACCCCTAAAAGGCTAGGAGTAGGGGGAGTATGGAACAGGCAGCACCCTCAAACCTTCAGAAGTATGAGATGAACCCCAACAACTTGGAAAGGTGGATCTCTCTCACACGTACCAACACAGACTATCCCCCAATTTAACTGATCCCCAAAGGTTTTTGATTAAATAGCGGAATAGAAAATATGATCCCAAAAAAGTGTATGTATATCACACGTACACAACCACACTAGGCCCCAATTACTATTGTTTGTACCCCTAAAAGGCTAGGAGTAGGGGGAGTATGGAACAGGCAGCACCCTCAAACCTTCAGAAGTATGAGATGAACCCCAACAACTTGGAAAGGTGGATCTCTCTCACACGTACCAACACAGACTATCCCCCAATTTAACTGATCCCCAAAGGTTTTTGATTAAATAGCGGAATAGAAAATATGATCCCAAAAAAGTGTATGTATATCACACGTACACAACCACACTAGGCCCCAATTACTATTGTTTGTACCCCTAAAAGGCTAGGAGTAGGGGGAGTATGGAACAGGCAGCACCCTCAAACCTTCAGAAGTATGAGATGAACCCCAACAACTTGGAAAGGTGGATCTCTCTCACACGTACCAACACAGACTATCCCCCAATTTAACTGATCCCCAAAGGTTTTTGATTAAATAGCGGAATAGAAAATATGATCCCAAAAAAGTGTATGTATATCACACGTACACAACCACACTAGGCCCCAATTACTATTGTTTGTACCCCTAAAAGGCTAGGAGTAGGGGGAGTATGGAACAGGCAGCACCCTCAAACCTTCAGAAGTATGAGATGAACCCCAACAACTTGGAAAGGTGGATCTCTCTCACACGTACCAACACAGACTATCCCCCAATTTAACTGATCCCCAAAGGTTTTTGATTAAATAGCGGAATAGAAAATATGATCCCAAAAAAGTGTATGTATATCACACGTACACAACCACACTAGGCCCCAATTACTATTGTTTGTACCCCTAAAAGGCTAGGAGTAGGGGGAGTATGGAACAGGCAGCACCCTCAAACCTTCAGAAGTATGAGATGAACCCCAACAACTTGGAAAGGTGGATCTCTCTCACACGTACCAACACAGACTATCCCCCAATTTAACTGATCCCCAGAGGTTTTTGATTAAATAGCGGAATAGAAAATATGATCCCAAAAAAGTGTATGTATATCACACGTACACAACCACACTAGGCCCCAATTACTATTGTTTGTACCCCTAAAAGGCTAGGAGTAGGGGGAGTATGGAACAGGCAGCACCCTCAAACCTTCAGAAGTATGAGATGAACCCCAACAACTTGGAAAGGTGGATCTCTCTCACACGTACCAACACAGACTATCCCCCAATTTAACTGATCCCCAGAGGTTTTTGATTAAATAGCGGAATAGAAAATATGATCCCAAAAAAGTGTATGTATATCACACGTACACAACCACACTAGGCCCCAATTACTATTGTTTGTACCCCTAAAAGGCTAGGAGTAGGGGGAGTATGGAACAGGCAGCACCCTCAAACCTTCAGAAGTATGAGATGAACCCCAACAACTTGGAAAGGTGGATCTCTCTCACACGTACCAACACAGACTATCCCCCAATTTAACTGATCCCCAAAGGTTTTTGATTAAATAGCGGAATAGAAAATATGATCCCAAAAAAGTGTATGTATATCACACGTACACAACCACACTAGGCCCCAATTACTATTGTTTGTACCCCTAAAAGGCTAGGAGTAGGGGGAGTATGGAACAGGCAGCACCCTCAAACCTTCAGAAGTATGAGATGAACCCCAACAACTTGGAAAGGTGGATCTCTCTCACACGTACCAACACAGACTATCCCCCAATTTAACTGATCCCCAAAGGTTTTTGATTAAATAGCGGAATAGAAAATATGATCCCAAAAAAGTGTATGTATATCACACGTACACAACCACACTAGGCCCCAATTACTATTGTTTGTACCCCTAAAAGGCTAGGAGTAGGGGGAGTATGGAACAGGCAGCACCCTCAAACCTTCAGAAGTATGAGATGAACCCCAACAACTTGGAAAGGTGGATCTCTCTCACACGTACCAACACAGACTATCCCCCAATTTAACTGATCCCCAAAGGTTTTTGATTAAATAGCGGAATAGAAAATATGATCCCAAAAAAGTGTATGTATATCACACGTACACAACCACACTAGGCCCCAATTACTATTGTTTGTACCCCTAAAAGGCTAGGAGTAGGGGGAGTATGGAACAGGCAGCACCCTCAAACCTTCAGAAGTATGAGATGAACCCCAACAACTTGGAAAGGTGGATCTCTCTCACACGTACCAACACAGACTATCCCCCAATTTAACTGATCCCCAAAGGTTTTTGATTAAATAGCGGAATAGAAAATATGATCCCAAAAAAGTGTATGTATATCACACGTACACAACCACACTAGGCCCCAATTACTATTGTTTGTACCCCTAAAAGGCTAGGAGTAGGGGGAGTATGGAACAGGCAGCACCCTCAAACCTTCAGAAGTATGAGATGAACCCCAACAACTTGGAAAGGTGGATCTCTCTCACACGTACCAACACAGACTATCCCCCAATTTAACTGATCCCCAGAGGTTTTTGATTAAATAGCGGAATAGAAAATATGATCCCAAAAAAGTGTATGTATATCACACGTACACAACCACACTAGGCCCCAATTACTATTGTTTGTACCCCTAAAAGGCTAGGAGTAGGGGGAGTATGGAACAGGCAGCACCCTCAAACCTTCAGAAGTATGAGATGAACCCCAACAACTTGGAAAGGTGGATCTCTCTCACACGTACCAACACAGACTATCCCCCAATTTAACTGATCCCCAGAGGTTTTTGATTAAATAGCGGAATAGAAAATATGATCCCAAAAAAGTGTATGTATATCACACGTACACAACCACACTAGGCCCCAATTACTATTGTTTGTACCCTAAAAGGCTAGGAGTAGGGGGAGTATGGAACAGGCAGCACCCTCAAACCTTCAGAAGTATGAGATGAACCCCAACAACTTGGAAAGGTGGATCTCTCTCACACGTACCAACACAGACTATCCCCCAATTTAACTGATCCCCAAAGGTTTTTGATTAAATAGCGGAATAGAAAATATGATCCCAAAAAAGTGTATGTATATCACACGTACACAACCACACTAGGCCCCAATTACTATTGTTTGTACCCCTAAAAGGCTAGGAGTAGGGGGAGTATGGAACAGGCAGCACCCTCAAACCTTCAGAAGTATGAGATGAACCCCAACAACTTGGAAAGGTGGATCTCTCTCACACGTACCAACACAGACTATCCCCCAATTTAACTGATCCCCAAAGGTTTTTGATTAAATAGCGGAATAGAAAATATGATCCCAAAAAAGTGTATGTATATCACACGTACACAACCACACTAGGCCCCAATTACTATTGTTTGTACCCCTAAAAGGCTAGGAGTAGGGGGAGTATGGAACAGGCAGCACCCTCAAACCTTCAGAAGTATGAGATGAACCCCAAAAACTTGGAAAGGTGGATCTCTCTCACACGTACCAACACAGACTATCCCCCAATTTAACTGATCCCCAAAGGTTTTTGATTAAATAGCGGAATAGAAAATATGATCCCAAAAAAGTGTATGTATATCACACGTACACAACCACACTAGGCCCCAATTACTATTGTTTGTACCCCTAAAAGGCTAGGAGTAGGGGGAGTATGGAACAGGCAGCACCCTCAAACCTTCAGAAGTATGAGATGAACCCCAACAACTTGGAAAGGTGGATCTCTCTCACACGTACCAACACAGACTATCCCCCAATTTAACTGATCCCCAAAGGTTTTTGATTAAATAGCGGAATAGAAAATATGATCCCAAAAAAGTGTATGTATATCACACGTACACAACCACACTAGGCCCCAATTACTATTGTTTGTACCCCTAAAAGGCTAGGAGTAGGGGGAGTATGGAACAGGCAGCACCCTCAAACCTTCAGAAGTATGAGATGAACCCCAACAACTTGGAAAGGTGGATCTCTCTCACACGTACCAACACAGACTATCCCCCAATTTAACTGATCCCAAAGGTTTTTTGATTAAATAGCGGAATAGAAAATATGATCCCAAAAAAGTGTATGTATATCACACGTACACAACCACACTAGGCCCAATTACTATTGTTTGTACCCCTAAAAGGCTAGGAGTAGGGGGAGTATGGAACAGGCAGCACCCTCAAACCTTCAGAAGTATGAGATGAACCCCAACAACTTGGAAAGGTGGATCTCTCTCACACGTACCAACACAGACTATCCCCCAATTTAACTGATCCCCAAAGGTTTTTGATTAAATAGCGGAATAGAAAATATGATCCCAAAAAAGTGTATGTATATCACACGTACACAACCACACTAGGCCCCAATTACTATTGTTTGTACCCCTAAAAGGCTAGGAGTAGGGGGAGTATGGAACAGGCAGCACCCTCAAACCTTCAGAAGTATGAGATGAACCCCAACAACTTGGAAAGGTGGATCTCTCTCACACGTACCAACACAGACTATCCCCAATTTAACTGATCCCCAAAGGTTTTTGATTAAATAGCGGAATAGAAAATATGATCCCAAAAAAGTGTATGTATATCACACGTACACAACCACACTAGGCCCCAATTACTATTGTTTGTACCCCTAAAAGGCTAGGAGTAGGGGGAGTATGGAACAGGCAGCACCCTCAAACCTTCAGAAGTATGAGATGAACCCCAACAACTTGGAAAGGTGGATCTCTCTCACACGTACCAACACAGACTATCCCCCAATTTAACTGATCCCCAGAGGTTTTTGATTAAATAGCGGAATAGAAAATATGATCCCAAAAAAGTGTATGTATATCACACGTACACAACCACACTAGGCCCCAATTACTATTGTTTGTACCCCTAAAAGGCTAGGAGTAGGGGGAGTATGGAACAGGCAGCACCCTCAAACCTTCAGAAGTATGAGATGAACCCCAACAACTTGGAAAGGTGGATCTCTCTCACACGTACCAACACAGACTATCCCCCAATTTAACTGATCCCCAGAGGTTTTTGATTAAATAGCGGAATAGAAAATATGATCCCAAAAAAGTGTATGTATATCACACGTACACAACCACACTAGGCCCCAATTACTATTGTTTGTACCCCTAAAAGGCTAGGAGTAGGGGGAGTATGGAACAGGCAGCACCCTCAAACCTTCAGAAGTATGAGATGAACCCCAACAACTTGGAAAGGTGGATCTCTCTCACACGTACCAACACAGACTATCCCCAATTTAACTGATCCCCAAAGGTTTTTGATTAAATAGCGGAATAGAAAATATGATCCCAAAAAAGTGTATGTATATCACACGTACACAACCACACTAGGCCCCAATTACTATTGTTTGTACCCCTAAAAGGCTAGGAGTAGGGGAGTATGGAACAGGCAGCACCCTCAAACCTTCAGAAGTATGAGATGAACCCCAACAACTTGGAAAGGTGGATCTCTCTCACACGTACCAACACAGACTATCCCCCAATTTAACTGATCCCCAAAGGTTTTTGATTAAATAGCGGAATAGAAAATATGATCCCAAAAAAGTGTATGTATATCACACGTACACAACCACACTAGGCCCCAATTACTATTGTTTGTACCCCTAAAAGGCTAGGAGTAGGGGGAGTATGGAACAGGCAGCACCCTCAAACCTTCAGAAGTATGAGATGAACCCCAACAACTTGGAAAGGTGGATCTCTCTCACACGTACCAACACAGACTATCCCCAATTTAACTGATCCCCAAAGGTTTTTTGATTAAATAGCGGAATAGAAAATATGATCCCAAAAAAGTGTATGTATATCACACGTACACAACCACACTAGGCCCCAATTACTATTGTTTGTACCCCTAAAAGGCTAGGAGTAGGGGGAGTATGGAACAGGCAGCACCCTCAAACCTTCAGAAGTATGAGATGAACCCCAACAACTTGGAAAGGTGGATCTCTCTCACACGTACCAACACAGACTATCCCCCAATTTAACTGATCCCCAGAGGTTTTTGATTAAATAGCGGAATAGAAAATATGATCCCAAAAAAGTGTATGTATATCACACGTACACAACCACACTAGGCCCCAATTACTATTGTTTGTACCCCTAAAAGGCTAGGAGTAGGGGGAGTATGGAACAGGCAGCACCCTCAAACCTTCAGAAGTATGAGATGAAACCCCAACAACTTGGAAAGGTGGATCTCTCTCACACGTACCAACACAGACTATCCCCCAATTTAACTGATCCCCAAAGGTTTTTGATTAAATAGCGGAATAGAAAATATGATCCCAAAAAAGTGTATGTATATCACACGTACACAACCACACTAGGCCCCAATTACTATTGTTTGTACCCCTAAAGGCTAGGAGTAGGGGGAGTATGGAACAGGCAGCACCCTCAAACCTTCAGAAGTATGAGATGAACCCCAACAACTTGGAAAGGTGGATCTCTCTCACACGTACCAACACAGACTATCCCCCAATT